>NC_138526.1:49864739-50212239 GCF_000230855.2 Cajanus cajan | reverse complement strand
TTAATTATGTGTGGTTATTTATTATGATGTGAAATATTTGTAGTTGTTTAATTATTAAAAAGTCTCTTGATTAAAATATGAGATAAACAAACAACCTAATTATCATTGTAATATGATATAAAGATAAGTTAAAAAAACTTAATTTTTTTATATAAAAAAATTAATTTTTTTTACGGGTACGGGTATACCCGATACCCGACGGGGACGGGGATGGGACAATTTATATACCCGACGAGTATGGGGACGGAGACGGGTATGGGTTTCAGTCGCGAGGACGGGGACGGGTATCATGAAACCCGTACCCGCCCCGCCCCGTTGCCATCCCTACTAAGAGACCTCTTGGTTGGTGGAATTGTTGACAGACCTAAAGTCGGTCATAAGGAGACCACAATGGTACAATTTCAAAATAAAATTTAACACAAGTTTTATATTAAATAGTTTGAATATTTTTAACTGCGTCCTTTTTCAATTTTTGTAATTAGGTTAGCTTAAGGCAATATTTTGTAAACAGACTATTATTATCACGGATTTGATCACATAAATTTTAAATTACTTTTTTTTGGTTTTGAGAAATATTTAAAAAAGAAAAAATTGAACACCAGTTATATGTATCTACTTTATGATTAGACCGATGAAAATTAGCTATGCTTATTAGACCCAGGTGTGTAACAAGCCTGCAACAATTCATCAATTACACAAAACGGCTGCTACAAAAAGAACACGAGCGTCATATCTTTAGCGTGTTCATTTATTAAAAGTATAAAATTAAAAACACAATAGTCTAGTTCTTTATTAAACAACAAAAAGGTAACTTAATTCTAATATATAAAAAATATTCCTTAGATTTAATGGGAACATCTTTGGGCAATGAAGAAATTGCCATATGAATTTGAGATTCCATTTCTAGAAAAAGGATAAATGTTTAATGTGGAAAGAGTTCAACACTCGTGACGACAAATAGGGACTCCGTTACAAAATATAAAGCTAGTCTTCATTATTTTACTTAAACTTCATCATCGTTTTCAACGAGCAACATCGTAGCAAGCATTGGGCTGTTCCTGCATCATTATGAGCAACACGAACTCTGACCCAGTTACAAGGGTTATAAAAATAGTTCTAATTAGTAAAAGTAAAAAAACTGTTAATGGGCCACGACTTGTTTCTCCCTTTTATGTTCAAGGAATCAAATTTCTGTGCAGTTTAAGAGAAGCCGTCATTGTCAAAAAATATGATCATAGCAAGAACATCCATCCTTGAACCGTTTCGTAAAAAAAAAATGATTGAAAACTATAACATAGTAGTTCCAGTTGTATATTGAAAACACAATAATTGCCTTTCCAAACAAAACTCCGCAAATCTAAAATCTGAGTTCTGGAACAAAAACTACAAAAAGATGGTAGAAATGTAGAATGCAATTGAAGTCTTGTGAATTCACTTCCTGCCAGGAACCTTGACAGCCTGTCTGTTTCTCTTCTTCACACCAGACTTGGCAACTTTGAGGCTCCTATGCACAGCGCTCAACCTTGCCAGAGCTGCCTTTTTCAGATCAGGCCTGTAGTAGTTATCTGCAACCTGCAATACATAAGAAGACACAATTAGCAACGTGCATACACGCGGGGCTATACAACTAGTTAACAAAAATAAAAAATCAAAGAAAATAAGCATTCAACGAGTAGAGAAGAACTAGTAAACAAGCTAGCAAAAATATGAAATAAAATTACAAAACTGTGTAAAAATAAACCTAAGATTGCATGTGAGCAAACGCACATTATGTTCATTTACAACATACATGTTCATGAGAACAATTTATGTGTGCCAGCCAAACAAACTATTACATATTAACACAATGCAGATTGCCTTCGTATTGATTGCCAAAGAATTCAGTAGAAAACAAATAAAACCGTTCTATGATAATTGCAAAGATTGAGAAGGTATTGATTACCAAATAATTCGGAACAAAAGAAATAAAACTAGAGTTAATCACCTATACACTGCTAACCAATTATATTTTTTAACTGTACCATATCACTGTAAACACATTTACTTTTAACAGTGACATGACACAATTAAAAGATATAATTAGTTACCAGTATAAATGTATAGGTAATTAACTCAAAATTATTCTATAATAATTTTTCAGGCAGCATCGGGTGATACCGTAATAGTTAAATGAAAAAGGCCAGAATCCTTCTATTAACAATTACACTATTCCATTCAAGAAATAACTTCTGATTGATAAAAAGCTCAGAAGCCAAGCGTTAACAAGTAAATTTCATTGAAGAAACCAAACTAGAGATTTCTTCTTACATGTTAGAGGCTCATCACCGCTGGTATTAAAAATTGCATTACTACATTCCATGAGAGGTAGCCAAACAAACAATTTCATATTAACACAAAGCAGATTGACAAGGTATTGATTGCCAAATAATTCGGAACAAAAGAAATAAAATCATTTTATAATAATTTTTGTGGTAGCATAAGGAGATACTGTAATACCTAATTAAGAAAAAAAGGCCATAATCTTTCATTAATAATTGCATTACTACTATCACGAAATAACTTCTGAAAGATAAAAGCTCAGAAGCCAAGCGTAACAAGTAAATTTCATTGAAGAACCCAGACTAGGATTTCTTCTTACATGTTAGAGGCTCATCACCGCTGGGAAAAACTCACTCATAGCAGAGGTTCCCAAATCACACATCTGGCAGTCATGTTTCTCAACAAACAATTCATTTAAAATAAAAACATGTACGTTAATGTACAAAACCATGTCAGTTTCCCCTTAGGTTGTACCAAAATGCTTTCAAGTGTTTACATGTTAAGCAAGCTTCATCACCCAAAAACAAAAGTCACACAAGTTGCCAAAATCTTGATAGACAAGACATATAACAAAGGTTGAAGTACTAAACCAATTTGAAATTTAACTGCAACATCAAAACAACAAAAAAAGGTAGTTATATTTTTCCAGGATGCTGAAGCCAAGTTGAAAAGCATATTTAGCTACTGGGATTGACAGCAAATAAAAATGCAGCTACCAAAGAACAAATTTTGTCAAATAGGAATAAAAATAGCTTTCCAGAATCATACACCATTTAAATGAAACAGGATAGTCGCACTACAGAAAGGAATAAAAAACATGAAAGAACTTCTGAATGATAAAAGCTCAGAATCCAAGCGTAACAAGTAAATTTCATTGAAGAAACCCGACTACGGATTTCTGCTTACATGTTATAGCCTCATCACCACAAGGAAAAACTCATTTATGTGGGAGGTTTAAAAAGGTTTCATGTACCAAACAACATCTACAGTCATATTTCTCAACAAAAGTTAATCATTCAAAATAAAGACACGATGAATTGTACAAAAAATATTTCACAAATCCCCCTTATGCTGTACCAAAATGCCTTCAAGTCCAACATGTTAAGCTAGCTATACAGCAATCACCAAAAACTGGATAAACAAGACATCTTTAACTAACAATAAAACATACACAACAAAATTTAACGCATCAAATTATTTTGTAATTGATCTGCAAGAACACACAATTTCTCATAAATGAAGACAAACCCCAAAACTTTCATCTAGCAGCTTTTGACTGGGAAAATGTAGTTAACCCAGCACACATGATGGTCAAATGCAAAAAGAAAAAAAAAGGCACACAACAATTTAAAACATTTTTCAACAAGCCAAAGCTAAAACAAAAAGCAAATTTAGCTACTGAGAATAACGGCTAACGTAAATATGCAGCTACCAAAAAAAAAAAAGACATTATACATCATTTACTCCATAGTCCATACCAATAAAATGAAACAGGGAAGTCACCCTAAAAAACATACAGAGAAACTAATTTAGTTCTCTCCCAAATTACCTGATTTTGCACTGACTTTGCCATCCTCCTGAACTCCTTTTTCATGACAGATTTGTGAAGCAAAGCACTCGGCTTATTTTGCTTCTTTGTCTTTGTTGTTGCCAGCAACACAGATTGGTCTTTACCAGCAGGCAGAATAGTAACAGTTTTCTTGTTCGCCAAACCTATCACACCACCACAAACATTAAGTGAGCTTCACTCGCAAACGATTGAAACGCAAGAACACTACACACATAACGGTTCATTCATCGATCACCTTACATCAAAAGCATAACCAAATCATCCAAACACAAAAACTGAATGACAAATCAAAAAATTGAAACTGTAATGACGTAATAGATGACAAGGACATACCAGAGTACTTGAAAGTGTTGAGGTTGTAGAGATTGTTGGGCTCTCTGCTGAACTGCACGCTCTGAGTGCCCCTTCCGAACTCCTTCACCAAGAAAGCGTTGTTCTTCTTCACGATCTCCCAGATGAGTTGTCCAGGTACTGTCGCCATTTTCTTCTACTTCCTCACCTGAGACACACCGCACCAGATCTAAATTCAGATCAAAGCGTAAATTTAAGATAACACTAACAAAAACAATTAGAAAAACCAAAACCTGAAGAACCTTCGCTTGTTGCGCAGTGGAGAGTGAAGAGGAAGAGGGTGTTTTCTTTCTGTCAGAATTTATAGCAAGTAAAATGAAAAACCCTAATTCGACTCTTTGGATTAGACCCGGTCCAATAGTAATAGGGCCCAAAGCCCTAAAGCATAACACGCACACACAAAAAAGATAAATTGCACTGTTAATATATATATATATATATATATATATATATTATTTTTTTATGATCTATTTTTTATTTACTAATTTATTATTTATACATATAATAAAGATAATCTTACATTTTGGTTCATAGATTTTTTTAAATAACTATTATTTTATCTTGTATAATGTATATGGTAATTATTTATTTATATAACTAAAATTTATATAGTATATAAATACTTTTAAATATATAAAATAGGTTATAATTCAATTCATAATAAATAAATATTTTTATTATATTGATTATATTTTAAACTTATAATAAATAATTTACATGTGATATGAAATTAGTTTTTACTGGTAACTTCTTTTAAGAAGATATTGAAATAAAATTTAGAAATGAAGATAAAAATAATATATAGAAAGATATAAGATCTTAAGAAAAATTCTTAAAAAATAAAAATAAAATTCTTAAAAAGACGTTCTTATAAAAAAAATCCTAAATATTTTTTCATTTAAGAAATTATTTTCAATTTGTATACAGAGAATCTTTCAATTAAATTTATAAACCACATCTCAATTAAAACAATTATTATAAAAATAACTTTTCAGCCGCAGTTATTTATACTCTTCAATCATTTTTTTTATTTACTGGAAAATAAAAATAAAAATACATGAAAACAGGCACGATATTGTTTTTTTTTCTTCTTATAAAGTAACATTTATTTATTTAATAAGGAGAGATTAACATATAAACAAAATAATTTTTAAATTAAAAAAGATAAAAACAGAATTTCAAATAAATTTGATGATAATAATAATAAAAAAAAAGAGATAAAAAAAGTTAACACAAGCTTATTTTAGTTGGATGAACTTATAAGCAGGTTAAAGAACCTTACAAGTTCGTCGCTTTGTCAAACACACTTCAAGTGTTTTATTTTATGACTTCTACATTTCTACTAGACTTATAGTTATATAGTCGGTTAAAACTAAAAGCTTAGAATTCATGAATTAACTTGGGATGAAGATCTTTATCTATATTTACTACTATAATACGAGTTGTTAAGTCTTCAATCTCAATTCCTCTAAGAGAAAAGACCATAAATAGTGAATCTATTGTTTTCAGTGAAACATACTAAATTTTTTTTCTCCTTTTCCCCCTATACATAACTTGGCAAGAGACATTAGCTTCGTTTGATATTGGGCAGCAAAAAGAAAATCACTCAAGAATTTAAAATGCCCTTTTGTTCTTTTCCCCTGATGAAACTAACAGCTGAAGGTGGAAAACAAATATTTTATGGGCTAAAAAGCAATCTCACTTTGATTATGCACTTTAATCAAGGGAAGGAAATAATCGCACTTTACGATCCAGGGAGAAATCAGAAACAGACATAACTATGTCCACGATTTAAGTTAGGAACAATTCATCATAATCATAGATAATTGATAAGCGGTAAGGAAATTATGTTGTTCTTGATTAACTCTTCGTACGTTTTGATCACAAATGAATACAGAAAAAGTTCCAAGCAAATACAAATATGCAAGAGTGGAATGGCATCAAATCCAAGTATTCTCAATTTCAATTTTCTTTTTCAATTATAACCTTGTAGAATTCAGAGGCGGCTTGGAGAATAAAAATATTCCCGTCCAACATCCGAATACAGTATGAAGACGACTTTTGGAGAACCTGAATTCATGAGATGACTTTTTGAGAACCTAATATCAGGTCACCATTACCTAATACTAGATCATCTTTACAACTCAGCTAATGTTACATTATTTACAAAGCCAACAGAAGCCTCAGGGGGATTACAATTCAACCAAATCCTGCCAGTTCTAATGGAAAATGTCTTGAAAATCTTATGCTGCAAACTGCACTTATAGATAAACCAGATGTTATTGTCGGCAAAACTAAACCAAAAATCTCTCGAGTTACCAAAGAAACAATTCTCCATATAAGCCGTTGTCTGCAACTCCTTCCCAATAACTGAAGTTCAAGGGTTGGATGTTGGTATTGCACGGTTTGTTGGCCGTGCCTGACCACTCACTGCTTCACTTATCCTACTAAATACTACTTTAAGGGGAATACAAGCTATGATAGGACCCTTGAGCTTATTTCCCACTGGTCTTCTCTCTTCTGATTGCCTGTGTCCAGTCAGCGAGGACAACTTTCGAATCTTTTTATTCAACAGACCAGATTTTTTCTTTTTGGAAGATTTACTGCGTGAAAAACGTGACAATTTCTTGGAACGTTTTCTTCCAGTTGCCGAGTTTGGCTTGATCACAAAAGTGTCGCCACCTTCCATGTCACGTCCAATGCCACTCAACACTCTATCACAATAACCATCATCCAAAACATCTACTGTCAAAGGGTGTCCAATAAAGGCTTTACCATATAGTTTACTAACAAGAGAAACTAAAGGGACATGCTGTGGCCGATAGCTGGATTTAACTTCTAGTTTAACATCATATAACGAAGCATCGGAACAATAACTTCTTCCAGGAAAATCTACCGTTTGATATCTGGAGTTGACAGTAAAACGAGACTGGCGATAAGGAAGTGATCTCTGAGGTGTGAGAGATCCATCAGGCAATAGCTTTACTTCTGTTGTCCCCCTAATACGCTTGCTCATATCCTGAATCCCTTCTAATTGGCCTTCAGCAACAGGTTTGCACCTAACTTGAGATGTAGCACCAATGATATTCAGATCAACTTTTGGCTCAGCACCCTGAGAGAATCCACTGGACTTCTCTATTCCTGCCAAATAAGCACTGGATTCATCATCCATGTCCATGTGTTTTCTTGAGACTTCTTTTCTATTTTTACTAAAATGTCTTGAATTCCTCTTTCCTTTTGACTGCCACTCTGAACTATCTTTCTCTGTTCTATGGTCAATAGAATTATGACCAGCAGCTGAACTTCTACGACCAATATTCTGACTGTCGTTTCTCAATGACATAACTTCAGATTGACTAAGATGACATGATTGTTGTTCTAGTGCATCAACTTGTGGCTTTGCAGATGAACAAGCAGGAACAGGTGAGAAACCTGGCAGAAGAAATTACATCAGTGCATTTCAGCAAGGGCGTTCCTCAAACCACAGAGAATATAAAGAAGCAAGAGTTACGGCTAAAGTGAAGCAGAAAGCACAGTCGAAATGTCACTGAACTATATTTTACTGTTTCAGAAAAAGGAGAGGTTTTTTTAGAGAGAGAAACAATTACAAATAGATGAAGAGCAAAGAAAAATAAAGTATTGGTTTGAAAACCTCAAACAGAACACTTGCATATTAAACTAACCAACTTATACCAACTCAACATACCTACAAAGGAAGCACTTTAAACTACGTATTGTATAGCATTGCAATGCAAGAAAAAAACCATGAAAACCATATAAAAACAGGTACAGGTAGCAAACTTTAACAAGTGAAAAATTTGTTTCTGCAGCTCAAGTTAATAACATTAATGAAACTTGATCAAGTGCTAAACAAAAGGTCAATGTGTCTCAAGCCATTTCTTCTACAAGAGAACAACTATAAAATCATGTTATAATTTAGCTCATTCAGTAGTTAATATATTATCACTGGGCCTCTTCAAGGATCCACAGTCGTTTTCCATCTATGTTATTTAAATTCCATGTGCTGAAATCGTATATGAATCAAAATATAAGCAAAACAATTAGAATAATTAAAATGACAAATAGCCAAATACAGAAAATCAAACATAAGGAGTAAGAAGATAAAATACAAAAGAGGCAGTTCAAAAAAAAAAATTATTAACACTTCTCCAACATTTGTGTCTAAAAGACTCAGTTGCACACAGCACATACCTGTGGCATGTTTCTCCTCCTCAGGAACCCTGACAAATGGTACATCAAATAATTTATCAGAGGAATCATTCTTAATTATAGCACAAGTTTCATTCTCCTTTACTGTGTGATTGATTTGAGAAGCTACACAACCATGATCACAAATATTTAATGAAGTTCCATTCTCACAAGCAGCCTCAGTACTATCAGAATTATGAATTGGCAATGGAGAATCTTTTTTTGGTTCATTGGAATCTAATCCCGAAGTCTTACTATCAGTGACTCCACAGAGCGGAGAACTGCCTGAACCAGGAAGCTGATCACAAATTAGTGGAACTGACACCATGGCTGTACTCTCCAAAACCTTAGTCAATTGCCGGCGCCGACTTTTCCTTCTCAATGATTCATGAGTATTTGCCACTTGCGATCTCTTTCTTTTCACTGCGGAAGAATGACCCTTACCACCAACAATAGAAGTCCCATTTGTGAGGCAATTCCATGGGTTTGAATTGTTGAGAAAACCACCATTTTGCTGAGCTGCCTCAGGTCTACCTGCACCCAGAACCTTCCTCTTTGACACTACGCCAATGCCCAAGTCCTCAAGCCCCCTCATCCGCTTGACTCCTTCCGTTCCATCATCTTCCGAATCATTAGGTGTCCTTCTTCTCCTTCCCTTGGAAAAACCATTCTGACTGGGCTCCTCAAAAGACAGACCAGATTGGGACAATTCAGGAGGCGAGTTAGAATTGTCTTCAGAGTCAGTCAGATCGTCATCACCAGTGACATCCTCATCAGCATCAGCATCAGCATCAGCATCAGCATCAGCACCAGAAGGAGACATAACCGGCGAACCTTGGGGCAAAACAGGCGAGCCAGAGCAGAAGTTTAACGCCTCCTTACCCAGGCGAGCACTCTCGAGCTCAAGAGCATGAAGAATAGCATCTTCCCTGCGAGCATACTTGACGGCCTTCTTGTTGGAATTGGCAGCAGAGGCCTTAGCCTTCTCAATGCACCCATCATACTCCCCACACCTAAAAGCCTTAACCCGCTTTGACTTCTCAAGATTATACCAATCCCTACAACCACAAATTCATTTCCCCCAAATCAGACAACACCACAACAATTCCAATCCCAAGCGCATATAAGAATATTTACTATTCAACAATTAGCAATAAAGAGGATTGACATGCAAAGCGAAATAAAGGGATAGAAGAAACACTGACACGCTAGCATCCTCGCGGCCCAAAAGCTTAACAGGAGTGCCCGATCTCGGAGAAACTAAGCAAGTCTCGGACAGTTCATGGAGGCCCATTATCCGGCCCGGCCACCACGACCCATTACGCCGGCGGACCCACACAAGCCCACCCTCCGTGGCGTCGATTCCGTTCTCTCCCATTCTCTCCGAGTCTCAACCCAACACCATTGCACCCTAAAATCAAATCAGAGAGTGGCGTGGTGGGTGATCCAGCATGCAATAAATACGCACCGGGTAAGGGTGCAAATCGAGCAGAACAAGAATCAACGTCCTTGTTTTCACATAGAAATACAACACTAGACTTTGTGGCGTGATTTCAACTTCAATTTAATTTTCATGAAGCAGAGTGACCAGTGACTGTGAGTGAGCTTGTGTTGTATTTCCTATATTTCTGGCAACACTTCGGATTGGAACAAAGGGATTAACATTGCTCCATATCCCATAATTTTACCTATTCTCAAGGAAACTTTATATACATCATACAAAAGTCAAAAGGTTAACCTATTTTTCCTCTCTAGTCTTGCTCGCATTAAATTTAAATACTGTAACAATACCAATATTAATAATAATATGTTCATTTTTTTATTGTAATATTTTCTAATTATATACTTGTTGGATTCTATAAAGATTTTAATTTATTAAAATATTTTTTTAATATTCATGAATATCTTTCACCTATTTAAACTGAGTAAGATTATTATGGACAAAAAAATAAATAATTAACATAAAATTGATATTATTGTTTAAAATGAAACATGTGTTATGCATTTAAAAATATGTTTATAACTTTATTGAATGGGTCTTATATGAAAGTAAATTTTAGGTTAAGACACATTTTCAATTACTTTTATCAAGCCTGAAAAAAAAAACTGCATATTAGATAAACAACTTAATTAATTTACAAACATGTCAAATTCAAACTTTTGGAAAGTCCAACTTAATCACTTCTTTTCTTTCTTTAAATGCAAAAGAATTTGACTTGAGTAACACATGATGAAAAGTATCTTTCAAATGTCAAATTTCATTTTTGAGTGAAAATTTGACCTTTTTTTTTTTCCTTAAAAAATAACATTTTCTAGAAAAAATAAAATATAAAGAGCTTTTGAAAATATTGTCTAGAGAAACATTTTTTCTGGTTTATGCAAAGTTTCTTTTTCATGGACCTCCCTTCAATTTTTGAGTTTTAACATTTTATACCTTTTCTTCTTAGTTCTACTACATATGCAACCAACGTCATACCTTCTCCTTTTGAATTTGGGCACTTGAATATGCTTACCCAGTTCCTTCTCTTCTGTTTTCTAATTGTTTTTTTTGTTACTCTTTTAGGATTGAATCTGTGATTTATTATTGCTCAAATATCTCATTTTTCAGACAGGAAATTTCAACATCTACTAAAGAATTTATTTGGACTATGCATACTGACAAAAGGAAATTACCTCAAATAAAAATATATATTTTTTAAACAAATGGTAAATGAATGTAATTATCAGGACCAGTTTTAAATAAAATTAAAATTTTCTAAATTTTAAAATGAATTATCAAATAACTTATACATTTTTTTAAAAAAGAAATATTTTGAACTTCAATTCTAATGTAACTTTTAAGCATGAAAGAAACTAGGCCAAACATAGCCCTAAGCACTGAGTTTACAGTTAATTTAGTTTAATCTTAAAGATATTTATACTCAGTTTGAATTGGGAAATAAATATACTTTATTTAATTAATTAAATAATTAATTACTTTTTATTTATAAATGGTCTAATCAGTTACACATACCGAGAATAAATTGTCAATCACTTGTAAAAAAATCAGTTAATTTGAATTGATGATACATTAATAATGCATCTGTACCCAATCCTTTCGAGGATAAGATTGTGTGGCCCTAGTTTTGCAATCATCACTCACGAATTAAATGAAAAGAATGACTTGTGTATATCTAAAAATATTTCATAAATTAAGTGGAAAAATGATCTACAAACTCGTCACTGTTATACCCTCAGCTACATTCCCATCTTTCACCACATTCAAAAGCTATAAAATACACGAGACCCTCTTAAAATAAACCACAGAATTTAATACTTTGCTTCCAAAACTTGGAAAGGTAACACACACAAAGTCACTTTCAAGTTCAATATAAAAAAGATCCTAAAGGAACATTATGACATGCATAACAGATCATTCACAATTTTAGGATAGAGATCTTTAAGAAATTAAGCACATTCAATGCTAAGCTTTTATTTCTGATCTCAACATCCAAACTAGAAACAAGCATCTAGATGGGTTGAATGAGGCAAGAACAATATATCCTATTTCCCGGCAATAGTAATCAGGACCACCTTTCTATTGTACAACTAAAACCATACATCTGCTACAGCAACTCATCCTCTAAAACTTCTTTATGTTTAAATTGTCACATTATACAAGGAAACATGATCTCTCATTAGTGCAACGTCTTCTCATTTGGAGACTGCAATATCAACATCCATCCATAGCTTGCAATTATTAGGTGCATGTGGATTTCCATCCATATGAAAAATTTCAGCACTGAGGCATTCAAGGTTTTGATGAACTTCTATACACAGCCTTGATCTGTCATCGCTTGAGCGATGGTCAGAAAAGCAGAGATGACTGCACCATGTACCAAAGCCCTGACAAAGCATGCTTACAAGCGTTAAGTAGGAGAGCATTAATTCTGAAAACTACAACAGCTTTCATCGATTATACACTTACTCGGGACTTTCCTTTTGATAGCCAAAATCAGTTGCTGCTTTCATAGCTCTTTGATAAGTCTGTTTCATTGCTTCCTATAAAATAAAAATAGAAAACTTGAGGAAATTAGTTACCATAAAATAGTATGCATTTGGTGCCTACCAAAGTTTGAAAGAAAAAAGTATAAATTAAATAAGAATAAATCAAAATTTCCGCATTTGTCAAATTTTGTCTAGCTAAGATTGTTGGTCTAGCATTAGATCAGCACCCAAATCTGGAAATGCCTTAGTAAGTATCAAATTCCTATTGGTCAAGTAATGCACTTTTTAAAGAATAATTCTCCCCAACACACATCCTCAGTATACAGTGTTCCTCGGCACAAAATAGCTGGCATTGAAGGAAACTGTACATTTTTTTTTAAGAAATAATGAGTGGGTTTTATTCAATTTGTATGGGAAAAGGATTTACAGTAAAAGGAAAAATGTGCCATGTGATAACCTCACAGGCTCACAACCAATTACAGTTCTCAAGGCAAACTTATGATATACAGGAACAGATTTCAAATTACCTGCAATTTAGATTCAAAATCCTCTGGTGACCAGTGCATCAAATTGCATTCATGATTTAATTCAAGTTCCCCAGCCACAACCTGCAAGCAAGGAGAACAGATGATTAGAGGAAGGTACCTCCAGATATCATATCACACATTCATGTAGAATCTGTAATAATTTGAAAAAAGAATCAGTTAAACAATACTAATCAATCTGACATAAGCTTATGTTGATTTCAATTCAAGTTTTATGCTGTGAAATGACAAGTGTGTGAATAAGCCTAACTGAGCACACTTGACTGAAGTTGTATATGAAAGTGCATTTAAAAAGAAAGAAATTCAACAAGAGGATCACCTTATACAAGTGTTAATAAACTGCTTTACAGTGTTAAGCTAAGGGATTATAACTCCTAAAACTTGTTTAGATACAAGATAGAAGCACTTTCGAGAGCTTCTCTACTAAAAACAAATAATATTTTCCAATGGAAAAACTCTTAAAAGTGCTTTTAAGCTTGTGTCCTAATAGGCTCTTAGTTAATTACATCATCAAATGAAAGCTTCAGGATAATGGTGATGGTGGATATCAATTACATGGGTAAATTATTAACATTTTTTAGCTAATGAATTACCACCCCTGAAAAAAAAAAAAAAAAAGCCTTTGCCTATAGGCCCCAAAAATATTGTTAACGATTAATATTTTTTAATTAAAAAAGTCGAAGGAAAATTACTAATTGTCATATGGATAATATTAGCAGTAAATGTTTTTCTTCTAAAAATAAGTCACTCATGTTATTAATACTCTCTTTTCTCCTAATTCGTAACAAGTTATTTATCTCATTAGTTAATTTTTCATCTCTTATTGGTCCAATTTAATATATATATAAAATAAATTCATTATTCAATATTGTAAATGTTAGAATAGTCCAAAATACCAATTATCATAAGCATTAATTCCATTTTTTTTAGAATTGAAGGTCTTAAAAGAAATCTTACAAGTGAAAAACGATAAACTGATTAACATATTCAATTACTAAAATAAGACATGATTCTTTTCCAAATACATATATCACTTATATAATAATGTTAGCACTTAGCAATTTCAATAATTGTTGCTTCAGCAAAAAGTTCTTGAACTAAATAAAATCTTAGTTAAAATCAAGAATGTTTCAAGAATGATTAATCGGTTTAACTTTATTATCAATTAAAAAAGAAAAGTTAAATAAAATTGATTACAAAAAAGTAATTCTGAATACTAAAAAGTCTAAAAGATAGATATTTAAATAAAAATATAATAAGCTTAATAAATTATTTTAATTACTTTACAAAGGCCTTATTTTTAGAGTTTGCTTTATGTCTGAATATACGATGAGCAGTTTCTGCTGTTTCACAAGCAATATGCTATCACTTTTCATCTAGAAAGTCAACTAAATAAGGGAAGTACTGGTTAAACAATTAAAACGTTTGTACTATGGGCTAAACATGAAGGGAAAAACAAAGAAATAAAATTCTTCAAACAAGGAACTATAATTCTTAGAAAATATTTTCCATTTCGTTTACCATTTCTCTGGACCCTGAAGTCAAGTGAAGCCTAAATAAAATATCAAAAAATATAGAACTAACTCTGCATAAAAATCTCACTTCAACCAGACTTAGAAGTTCCAGTTGGAATTAACATAACTGCATCAAAATATAATATTTATCGTAATTGTGAATTTCCTTATAGCAGCATAAAAATAAGGTAGTTAGTTATACATTATCATTGTTAACTTGTTATTGAAGATTTAAGATCAAAATCTGTGTGAATAAATATGAAAAATAAACTAAACATACCCCTCCAGCACCAGCAGCCATAGCAGGAGCAATGAGAACACTGGCTTTTCTCAGAACGTCAATTGCCTCAGGGGTACAAGGCATGTTTGAACCTTGGATATAAATAATATAAAGTAACTGCCTTTAATAAATATGAGACAAAAGAGCAAAATATAGTCAAACACATGGTGCATCTGATAGAAACAACTACCTTCTATTAGTAGGCGACAACCTGAATTAACCAAATTAATGGCATCAGAGTGATCAATTTCATTGTGTGAAGCACAAGCAAATGCAATATCACACCTTTCAATCCAGGGTTTCGCTTCATCATAATATTTCGACCGAGCATAGGTCTTTGAATAGTCTCTACACAAGCCAGATTTATGGATAAGGAAAAATTAGATAAAATTGCTCATCTGAAAAATATACAAGATTTTTACAGAGTGATATGAACCTCAAACTTCTTTGTTGAGCTTTGATATCTCTTAAAAAGGATATTTTCATAAAGTCAAATCCATCTTCATCAACCAAATATCCTCTTGAATCTGAGAAAAACCTTTTGTCAAAAAACTGCATATGCCTTCAAAAGACTAGTCTATATCGAGGAATTCAATCCCAACAATTACGTTACAACAATCCTACTAATTGATGCTATCCTTAATGAGGATGAATAATAAACATGACATCTGACATGCAATAATGAAAAACGGGACGAACACGTGTATTTTTGTTACAATAAATGAATAAATAATGTATACAGCACCAGAAGAAATGGAGTAGTTTCTGTACGCTCAAACAACTAAAATTACCTGATACTGAGATGGGAAGAGCGCCATAAGCAACAAGCTTCTCTAAAACATGCATTGCAATCTTTCCAGATCCACTCACAACACATCTACAGAAAAATATAAATGAAAAGGATTTGAGAATCATGAATGTGTACAATAAAGATAATAAGTTACAAACTTTACCAGATAGTTGGTATAAATAGCAGCTAAAATAACAAACAAAATTATTGAAATGCATGCAAATGGGAGTCTGTTCAAAAAGCACAGGAGTTTTGAACTCTAGAGACACTACTAATTATTAAAATGAGATTCTTCGCAGCATTCTATGAATATATATATATATATATAGCAACAAATGAGGGCTAAAAAGGTATCATCAATAATGGACAAGTTAGTAGAAACAATCATTATAAAATGGCCTAAATTAAAAGAGAAACCTTAATCCTTTGAGTTCTTTATTCATGTCAGCGAGTATGAGCTGCGCAAAGAAAACCTACAGATGTGTGAAAAGCTTGTCAAATGTAAGAACTTGAAACAAGACAAATAGTTCTTTATGATGATATTCTAGGTCAATAATGGACAAGCATGCTATATGCCTTGCTTTAAAATAAAAAATAATAAATGGTAGATATGAAATCTAGATAACAATGCTTAGAGGTCACTAATAAGAGAAGAAGCCATGGCACAGGAAACTGAAAGAACCTGCCATAAAAGGATATCTTGTTGAGAAATTCAAAATAATATGCATATATAAATGATGACAAAAAGAAAGTTACCATAGGCCACATTTTGTACATACTCACTCATATTTTCATAATACACCATACATTTACAGTGTAAGAATTAAAAGTAAAATTACCAAGCCATAACCAGTAGCTTCAGGTCGAAGACTGGAGCCAGACCAAAATACCCTTGGTCCTGTAAAACTTCCCTGCATAAGTAAGGCATACATTTGAAAAATTCATAAAAGTTACTCTGTTTTCCTTTCTGCCATCAATCCCAATATAATCAGTATTTCAAAAATTCATTCTGCTGAACTGATTAGATGAGTGGAAAAATCTCCTCTAAAGCAAACTTAAGTGCACAATGTGTATCCAAGTTTAAAATTTAGTTTATTAAGATTGCAATGTACTTTAAATCAAATCAAGGGTAGATATACACTTGTACACTTCACAAACAGGCTCACTTTAGAGGAGCCTTATCGTAGATATGTAATATATTGTGCAAATAGGCACATTCCTTTGTGCATACTGCACAGTAAAAAAAATAGCCAAAAAAAAAGAAGGTAAAAAATATGGGGAGAAACAAAGGAAAAAAGTGAAGCAAAAGGATGTTATAAGTCTGTTTGGATACAAGTAAAAAGCACTTTCGAGAGTTTCTCTACTGAAAATAAAGAATATTTTCCAATAGAGAAACTCTCAAGCGTTTCTAAGGTTATACCAAAACAGACTCAAAACCTACTAATTCAGATAATCCTACATTCCCACTAGTCAATACTTGAAAGTCCATCAACAGCGGTTTTATATTCTTGCAATAACTAAAAGAACAGAGAAATAAGCCCACAGCACACCTTGCTCATCTGAACTGAAGTGAACTTCTTGTTTCAAGCCTCCAGCCTTCATGAATCTATAATATTAATACTAATATACTATAAAGAGAACTCTTTCACTTGGTATCTAATTCTTAAATTTTCAAAAAGTCATCGTGTTTCTAAGATGATATAAAAGAGACAAAAAAAATCATTTAAAATTAACCCCAAAAAAAAGCCCACATGCTAGAACCACCTCCCGCTTTTGATGAACCTAAAGTTCTTTTATTGTACATCAACATTCAATTTTTCGGTCAACTTCATTCAGTTCTTAAATTTAAGAGAGAGAAAATCATCATATCATCATATAATAAACTAAAGTTGCAATTGTCTTATCAAACTGCCTTCATAAGTGCCTCTTCTAGTCTTAAGACAAAATGACAAAATCACAAGTGTACTTCATCAGAAAGGAATTTTATCTACAAAAAAAATTACTAACAAAAAAATGAAAATAGCAATATAGAATAGGAGGGGGAAGTACTAAAAAAGTGATCTCTTAATCTGAGATATAAAAATACATGGGATTTAAGGGGGAATCACATATTAAAAGGGAGAATATGACACCTAATAGTTAATTAAAGCTTAAAAGAATGTTTACATTACCTGAAAATAACCAGCTAGACGTCTATACTGACCAAAAAGATAACCCATTTCTCGCGTACCAACACCCATTTCCTCTGAGGGAAGGTCCTAATAAACATACATTAAGAGAAGAATAAGATGTAGAACAGGTTTTCAATGTAACTAGGTTAAAAGATACACAAAAAGGATATATTTTTAGTTACCTTGTCAGGACTCATATACCGATACATCTCACTCATGAAACTTTGGCAAAATCGCATGATCTACCAGCTTATCAAAGTAACACTTAGAAATTTTGTAAGTACTTGAGTAGATATAGATAAAATAAGTTGAAAATGCACCTCATTATCACTTTTTCCTTTTGGATCAAAATCGCTTCCACCAGCTGCTCCTCCTAATTTATAAGGCGATAAAGCATTCTTTAATGTCTGCAGAGAAGGATGTGTCATATGATTGGTCCAATAAAATCAATGCAGCTTGCAATCTAGATTCTTATTTCTTGTTGATAGATGAACCTCAGTAAATTTGAAAGAAAAAAAAAGCCTTAGATACACATGATCAGTCAATAAAATTGAAGATTATATATGTGTGAGCATATGTGCCTGTGTGGAAAGGAGACATCTCTCAAGCATAAGCATATGTTTTTCCATACATTTAGGTAAATGTCACACAAAAGAAGAATATACCAAATGAATAAATCCCCCAGCAGTCTTTAAAATATATGTAGGAAAAAAAAAACGTGTCTTATGCAGGTATTATTTGTTTAGAACCTAAAATCTCTGTATGAGAACATTCAGAAGAACTCTAACTGAAACACCCCCAACCCAATCTCTTCCACTGTATACCCTCTAGCAGTAATTAACCCGTCTCTCTCTTCCCCTCTGATATATCATTTGTATTTCTTTTCTAGTAAACTTATTTTTATTCATTTCGATATATGCATGTATATATGCAACCCATGACCGTTTTGCATATTTATCCTCATAATGTTTGTGCTTATCATCCTCTTTTATTACAAGAAAAGGAAGAAAACTTCTCACATTCTGCACTTTTTTGTTCATGATGACTAGAGTATAGGTTTCCAACTTGTCAATTTTCAGGTGCACCAGGTTCAGATTAGACAAAAATGCATTGACATTAATATAGGCTAGGCTCTGAAAAAGTTGAGTGGTTAGCTTTACGAGAATTTTTCTGCATTAAATACAAAAATAATTATAATACCTGTTCAAAAGCAAGGAACTTGGCTATACTTAAATTCATTGATGGATGAAAACGAATACCACCCCTACATGGACCCAATGACTGGTTAAATTGTATACGGAAGCCACGATTAACATGCGTCTCACCCCTATCATCCACCCATGGAACTCGGAAAATAATCATTCGTTCAGGTTCCACCAAGCGCTCCATGATGCTAACATAACTGAAACATAAGAATAGTAATGAAATGCATCCAATATTTAAGCATTAGTATTGTCAAGTCTGTTGAGTAAATAAATAAATACACAATTATTACTTCATTTGCATAAAACTCACTGCGAATTTTTTGCTATGACTCTCTCAAGAGCATGAACTGTTTCCTGAACTGCCTGAATGAATTCAACCTCATGAGGATCCCTTTTTAGAGCAGCTTCAAGAATTGATCCAGCTGTTTTTGACACAATATCTTCAATTATAAAATTGTCAGAAAACACAGAAGAAACAATAATATTTTTCATAATACACAAATAAAATAAAATAAAGTTTGATCAAAGTACTTATAACCTAAATCTGACATTGTAGGATGCAGCTTAAGAAAATTACATTGATATTAAACAAGATGAAAATCAATTTAATTAAGGACAGAGGCAGAAACCAATAAAATTGTAAAGTGTGAAGATCAACTAAAATTTGTAATATGCCCCTAGTCCAAGTATATAGGAGAAAGAGACATGGATTGTAAAGAAAATAATGGACCTAGCATAGGGAATGGTCGCTTCAGACTTCAGAGGAACTGAAGAAATGACCACCATGGGATGCAATGATGCAAAAGAGAAGTTTGTTATGCAAGGATAGCTGAAAAAATGCGGAGGGAGAGAATCAGAGGGGAAATGACTGAAAATCACAGGGATACATACTAATCTGAGGTTAACTGATGGGACCAATGGTCCAGAAAAGGACCAAATGTTGAGTCAGAGCCTCGGAGGGGTGCGAGGCCAAAAATATGGAAGGTTCTTTAAGGATTATCAGTGAACATTGGGGGAGGCTCACATGATGCGGAAGTTCTAAAGGGGCATGAGCAAGAGGGGAGGGTCCAAGTTGGAATAAGAGAAAAGGGAGCAATAAATAAAAGGCAGAAAATCATCTCAAATCACTAAAATAATTCAATTTGCAAAACAGAATGGATTCACAGTTATGTTCATATTTATCAAACAGCATGATGTTAGTACTCATATAACTCAAAGGGATCTGTAGAAGGCAGCCACATAGAATATTCATAGCATCCTATATAGTTGATAAAATGCATCTTTTCATAGCCTTTTTAACAATATATTTGCTATGCGTTAATAGTTGTAGTTAATGTTTAAAATTATCTCGAACAAGCATAGTTGACTGTATTCAATGAATCATATAAACAATATATTCATATATTGTAAAACACACTGAAGACCATCAACATGTTCAAAGAATCTAAAGCATTATCTGCACATGCCAGCGATTATAGGATCCAAGATGGCCAACCTTTTACATAAACAGGCTTGTCAACAATTATTTTATCCTTGGAGGCCATTTGAAGACGAAGAGCCTCTTTGTGAAGCAAACTGTTGTTATGTTCTTCTAGCGCACTCATCTGCATATTACGACTGCCTTCATTCCCATAAGGATTTCTTCTGTGCTTCCTGCCATACTCCCTGCAGACAGAGCAAAAAATCCTTGCTGTCTCATCTTTTACATCAACATAAGCCCACTTATAGGTGTCTGCCCATTCCTCTCTCCATCTTTTAACAACCTTCTTCTTCCTCTTAGATGGTTGGGACTTTGACATATCTTGAACATCGTTAGGAAGCTGAGAAACCATCACCATCTGCTTGCTCTCCCCGTGCTCTTCCGTAGAAGATTCTCTTGGAGGGCCACCAATTAGATTAGCATTACCAAATGCAGGATCATCATCCCCTGGCCCAATTTCTAAATCAATTTCTTCACCAATCTCCCTCACAACCAAGTGATGCCTCTGGGCTTGCTGAATCAGATTCATATCATCTATTGCAGAATCCATCCCTACTCCACTGGAAGGTTGCAACATTCAGCATGACAGCCCCTTCACAAATTTAAAATCCTTTATGTTCTGGAAATAGTACACCACATACATCAGTTAATAGAAAAATCAAAGGATTAAAAAAAGCAGAAAAAGGGGAAAAGTTTCTCTGAAATGTTTATTTAGATAATCCTGCTTCATATGCTTGAATTGAGTTAGATTAATTTCATATTCTCAAGATATAGAACCAACCAACCAACCATAGTTTACCGAAAATTCAAAAATAAATAAATAAACTCACAATTTCAGTCTAGTTCTAAACTTCTCAGGAGTCAGGTTACTTCTGAAGGCTCTACTTCCCCACATTAAGCATCACTTGATATTGATAATGTAGCACTAAGAGAAAACAAGAACTCCACTCAAGATTGATAAAAAAATTTGGCATTGTCAAGGCCAGTTCCCAGTTCCCAAAAACCTTAACAAACAAAAAATAATTTCATTTCCAACGCTCCATGTGTTAGCAAACACAGCAATTGAACAAATTTTCCTCAAAAACTACCCTCTAGCCAAGATTTAGCACGTACCCTTTTCTTGTCCAAATCAGTGACACCCAAAAAACTCAAGCTAATGACAAGTGAACAGAGAAAGGAAAAACACAGTTTTTTGGTAACGACCCACCGGTTAGAATCGAACATTTGGGAATGGGCAGGACTCGAATTTGACAATACCTTTGGAATTTGAACGAAAGTGGTGGGTGGAGCTGAAGAGAGAGCGCGAGGAGGGAATTTGTTTGAGCTGCAAGTGGATCTTTTGCCTCACCCAGACATTTGGAGTTGATTAAAAGAAGAGAACCTTAAACCAAGGTGACTGAACTGAGTGAGTGTGCTTCTTGTCTTTGTTTTGATGAATCATAAGCAACGTTAATCCTTTGTGTTTGTCTAAAAGGATTTGAGAAGGGAAGAGAAGAGCCAAACAGGGCATAATAATTCATAATTCTATCGCCTTACAAACAAACCAATTCTTTTCAACTTCTTTTAGATGAGCGTTGAGCACAGTTGACCCTCCTGTCAAATTTTATAAAGTTTTATTTTATTACAACCTCCGATCCGATTAATACATATACCAGGAATCAAAATAAAATAAATAAATTTTACAATAATTATTTTTAAAATAATAATTTTACAAGTATCGACATAAAAAAAGTAATATATTATATGAACAAAAAAATATTTAAATTTAGTCTTAAATATGTTTTTCTTAGTTTTTAACTAAATTTATTTTTGATTTCTTAAATTTAAAGTCATTATTTTTAGTTTTATAATTTTCAAAAATTTATTCTAATTTAAAATTTAGGATCAAATACTTTTTTCCGTGAGTTTTATTTAGGTATCTCATACTTCTTACATTTAATATAAATAATTTTTCACTCACTTGCATCTTTAAGATAAATGAAAGTAATTTCTTAAGAATAAAAATGACGAAGGCAGTGAATCAAAGAGAATGTAAGAAGAGTGAGTGCTCTCAATTTGTGAGCGGAAATGTATTTTCATTGTATTGAAGTAATGAAGTGAATGAAATGGATACAAGAGAGTGAGGTTGTATATACGTATGCATAATGTATTTATACTAGTTGCAGGTGCATGAGTTGGGAAACTTGTAACTGTCATCAACTACAGTTCATGCCACTGTGCACCAACTGAGATGGATTAATTATTTTCAAATGAAAATGTTCAAAAACAAATTCGACTAATTATTCTCTGTAATCTATAATAGGCGCAAAACCAAAAACTTATAATTTAGTAAAAAAAAAAAAAAAAACTTTTAAACTACAAATAGATATTAAAAGCTGAAAAAATTGTTTATAAACTAACTTATTAAATTGAAAATATATTTAATAAATGTAATGTCATAAAAATAGTTAGTTATTTGAGACAAAAAGAGAATTCAAATAAATTAATAAGAATAATTTTATATAAAAAAAAAAAAACTAACTAACATCTTATCATTTAACTTGTTTTCATAAGCTTTTATAACTCATGAAAATAAACCATAAATTATTAAAATAAATTCGCATATAAAAAATATTTTAACCAAACTAATTTATAAGCTAATTTACATGATTTATTGTCAAATACACTCTTAATTTAACATGAGTTTGACAATATAAGAGCCTTTGAATAAACTTTTCCATAAAATTTTGTTAAAAAAAAATTGGTACAAACTAATTTATAAAAACTCATTAGCTTCTAAAAAAAACTTGTTTATTATTTTTTTTATAAAAACTTGTTCATTATTTATAAAAACATGCTCATTATCTTTTATATTTTTTTTTCTCCTATAAATACTTAAGAAAAATCTTATCCACACTCCACACACAGAACTTAAAACTCCAAATGAGAAGTCATAATGGAATAGCAATACCATCCCCACCTCTGGAACCAAACTAGTCTGAAGTTGACATGGACTACATTAATTAGATGAAGGAAATAAATACGAATATTATCTTTCTTCTTTTAGTATAAAAAGATGTACACTCTTTCCTTTCTTCATCATTTCAAATGGCAAATAAATAGTAGCTGTCCACAGCCAAGAATAGCAGTTATCTTTGAATAATTCACCAAGGCTTTGAATCCAAACAATTTCGACTCTCCCCACCCTAAAATGTACCATTTGATTCAGAAAATTGACGTGTTGTCCATCTAGGACCAAAAATTAATCAAAACCCTCGAGTAATGCAACTTGCACAAACATGAGAGAGAATGAGTGATTGTGTCACAACATAAATTCAAACCAATAAATTCTATATGCTGTTTCTTAAGTACTTTTTTATACTATTCTCTCAAATTAGAATGGAAATACAACTTTTATTGTAAAAATTGACATTAAGGGTTGACATATGTTAATGAAATACTACTCTAATTCCCATTAAAGATCAATAATAAAACACTTGAGTAATTTAGTCCAACTTCTGACCTTGTCAAACTGACCCACCAATCCAACTTATGTGTTGAGTAAATGGTATTGAACGTAGCATCAGCAAGGTATGTGGTCCACGAGAACTCACTTATAACTTGATCGATCAATCAGACAACTAGTTCAAATTGTAATTAGTTATGTGGCATACGAAGCTAGACTTTGCTTCTTTTTTTTTTTCCATATCTAAATTGAACAAAAACAAACTGAACATTTTCTGGTAGAAATCCATTTAAAGAAACCAAATATGGTGATCAGTGGAAAAACAATGGCCAAGTTGGAAACTTAAGAATAAAAAATAACAAAGATGCATTATAGATTTCCTTTGAACCTCGTCGATCCTCCATTAAAAAGGAACATAAAGTATAAATTAAATTTTGTATAGTGCAGTTCTGGATCCCCAAATCAGCGTAATCTCCATCCACTACCAAAAATATTTAGTGCAGAAGCAACTTGTCAAGTAGGACACTACCATAGATACTCGAGGTTATTAAAAAAGCATATAACAAAATGCGCGTGTGAAATACATACATAGATAGATAGATTAAATAAATTAGAATATCTCCAAGCCATGGCAACACTTCCTCTACGTGATGATGAGATTGAAAACAAAACAACCTCACTACAACAACATTCATCTCTCTCCATACTCGGCCATAAAAAATGACAAGCTTTCCTTGTCTCTTCCATCATTCATCATAAAAGCATAAAAACCCGAAACAGAAGAAAAGAAAAGACTTTACCTAATTGATCCTATTGAGTGGCCTTCTTCTGGTTTGTGATCCTCCCTATAACCACATATATGATATATCATATACCAACATTCAACAGGCTTAAGCTTAACCTAGTTATATATATAATATAAGTAACCCTTTTCACAACATGTCTACATATACAGATCAGCATGGCAAAGTGTAGCATTGTAAGTAGTAAAAGCCAGATTCAGCCAAAAAGATTCAATTGATTTTTTCATCACTGAAAGCTTGAGCCAGGAGTGTAAATAGCAAGGTTAGACCACCCATTAGTCCCATTCCAACAGCTTGTGTCACCATTTTGCATACTCAGAAAACTCTCTGCAGCGCCATCACTTTGCATATCCAACCCAGGATTCCGACCCGAACCCGGATCCACCACTTGACCCGAAACATTCTCCCCAAACTCTTCCATTTGCACAATTTTTAGACTCGACCCACTTGAATTGAGACCCTCCAAGAGGTTCCCCAAGTGGCCACTTGATGCCAAAAGGGAACTGAAACTCCCACCAACACTAAGCATCCTTGTGCTCTGATCCACCGGGTTGGGGTGATTCCGGGTCGGGTCGGGTTCTGAGACGGGTGCAGAGGAGGGTGAGGGTGATGGTGCAGGGCGTTTGGCGTTATTTGATGATCGTTTTGTGTTCTTTCTGCTTCCACCCCCCACGGGGATGTTTCTCAAGGCACCACCTTTGGTCCAATACCTTCTGCAGTTCTTGCAAAAATGGCGTGGCTGAGAGAGGTTGTAGTTGTTGTAGTAGCAGAATTTGGTGTTGGTGGAATCACAACGCGGGCACTTGAGTTGTTCTTGTTCGGGAAAGTGGGGTTTGATGGGCTGGAACAACGTTGGATCCTGCATTCTCCTGTTCCTAAAAGGGACTAACTTGTTGGGTTTTGAAGCAGTTTTTGTCAGCGTGCGTGGAGATCTAATCTAATCTGAAGTAAAAGCAACAAGTGAGGGAAAGAAGACAAAAACGCGGGATATTTGTTCAGAGGGTGAGAAGGGTTTTGTTTTAGTAGAACTAATAATAATAATAATAATAACTGACTGAAACCGACCAAAATCCTAATAAATGAACTGAAAAAGGTGATTTTATGCAGAAGCCAAACAATTCCACAAAGTTGTTGTTTGTTTGAAGCTTGAAGATAAAGAAAAGCAGAAAGAGAGAGAGAGAGAGAGAGAGAGAGAGAGAAAGTTACATGGTGTGATGGATAAGTTGAAAGTTGGCTTGTGGATGGAGGAAACTGGAGATGGCAAACAAGATTCGAGAAAATCGATGTTTGTTTGGAGAATGGAGATGACTAGCACAGTCCGCAGCCTTCAAATAGAAAGAGAAAATGCCCCTTCCTTCCCTTCCCTTCCCTTCTCTACTTCTCTTCTCTCACACTCCTCTCTATTCTGCTCACTGCTCCAACCCTTCAATCTTTACCTGTATTCCCATTAATCACTTAACCAAACTATGACTTAATACTCCACTATATATTTTTTATTTAAATTAAATTCACACGTAATTCTAATTTTATACATAAAAATTATATTAAGGTGAAAAATCACGTTGTGTCCTGTGTATAGTGAAGTTTTTTTTTTTTTTTTTTGTCATATATGGTGTGTTTAATAGAGATAATTTAGTAGATTATGAAAATAAATATTAAGAAATTAAAAATAATGTGTGTTGAATAAATGATTTAAGTAAATTTTTTTTAAAATTATCATAAAATTCATATAGATTTAATTTCATTTGTTTGTAGGCAAATTTGTATGAAAATTTTCACAAAAGAATATTTGAACAAAAATAATTTATACTATTAACTAAATAATTAATAAAAGTAAAAATTTAATTATATAAATAATATATTTTTAAAATACTAATTTCTCATTACTTTTTACATATTTCTATTCTATTAAATAACTATAAATTTCACATCATTTTCTATTTCTTTCATCAAATCAATCCTCACTTATTCTTCTTCATTCTCTTTAATTATTCTACCTCTCTTAAATAAAACAATAGTAAAAGTTGATAAACAATTGGCGAAAGATATTGAATAAATTAATATTAATTAATTATTAAATTAAATTTAATAAATAAAATTTATCAAATTGTTTTTTAATGATAAAAAACTATAAAAGATAATGTGATAAAAATACATGATTAAATGTTGAAAGTATACAATCTAACTTTATTTATTGTTATAAATATAAAATTTTACATAACCAATTAGTGGTTATAATTTGTGTGATTTTTAAAGTGATTATTCTGAAAATCAACCAATTTATTATCCAAGTAAATTATGATTGGATGGTTTTACAGTAAAAGTATATCACAATGAAATTCAAACTTAACTATGACACTAAAATAAATTTTTTTACATGTATCTTCCATAAGAAATAATACTGTTTGAGTCGAATATAATTACTATTAATAAAAGATTCTCTCTTCAAATATTTATTATAATTATATATTCAAATTTTAAACTCAAAATCAATAATTAAATTAAAATAATATTTTAGCGATTGATTCACGTATTCATCAAGAATTACATTATTATGTATTCAAACCTTTTGTTAATCTAACGAGAAACCAATGCCCGATTAATTCTTATAATTCTATCCACAAAGTTAAACACACTTGCTTGATAACTATTTTTTTAAAAAATATATCCATAGAAATTTGATGTTTAATTGCATGTTTAGAAGGAAGCAATGATTAGAAAAGATTAAAAAAAAATACTTTAACGATACTATATCTTGAACAGTCTGTAACTATTTATTTATTGGAGATGTTCTTAATTAAAATAATAATAATAATTCTAAGAAAAATTTACAAATGAATAGCCCTAAACAAGGTATAGACGACAATAAATTATTAGTTGACTTGATCCAACATCGGGTGCCAAAAGTGTAGAAAAGAAGTAATGATAGATAAATGGAAGTACAAGAATGATGTAATAAAAAAATTGATAAAGAGACAAATAAGAATATTGAGAGAGGGAATTAAGCGTAAGAACATATATTCCGTGGTTATAAACTAACTTACCTAACAAACCATGTTTGTTTGGGTAATGACCTTATTACTGTTGTATTTTAATTTTGGTAGAAATACGATAAATATACGTATATTAAGACTTGACCTGACCGACAAGTCGTAGCTTGAGTTGTGATGAGCCACGGCTTGAGCCGCTGGAAAGTGTGGCCCAGTGAGTCCACCAGAGGCTTGCGCGTGAACAAAGCAAGAGCCACCCCATCATGATTTGGATATCATCAGCAGATCAGAACCGTCGAATCCCCAGCGAAGCGAATCAGGGACGTCCAATGAGAATGCGAACGGTTGCGTTGAGTCACCGCCACCCAAACAGAGGCACAGCCAATGTCACCCGCGACACGTGGCAGAACCCCATGAGTGGCATACGCACTAAAAAGTGGAAGGTGCTCGACTCTCGAGTGGTACAAGGCTATAGTGGTAAATTTCCACCCCTCCAAAATATGCTAAAGTAACACGCGGGTGAGACGTGGAGGAGCCTGGGTCCCATTGGGCTTGTCTCTTTATTGGCTGGTTGGAGTCTGCATAGTTGACCGGTGTAGCTGTGATGTGGAAATGGTGGCATTGAGGGTGACGTTAAGGGAGCATGTGGGTCCAACGCTGTAGCGAATTATTTGGAGGCTGTGATTTGATGCGGTTGATGGATTGGAATTGAAGAGAGGCACCGTCCTCGTGCGCGTAGATCATTCATTAGGTGGACCCCATTTATGACTATTTCGATTTACGGTGACTCATGATCAGGGACACGCGTGCGGCTATGATTGCACTTCTTCTATTTTCTCTCTTTCATTTCATCAAACTAAATAACCTAAACTACATCCCCTAATCATCACCATAATTTCTGACTTTATCTCATAAATGTCCTTCGGAAAAATTATTTATATTTTAATTAACTAATACTTAACTAGAATTCAAGGAGGAGAAAATTGAAAAACATGAGCACCTTCTGATATAGGACTCTACTATACTTAACTAGAATATCCATAACCTGGTTTACTTACCGAAATACATGTTAGCATGTAACATCGTGATCATTTCCAAGAATATATGACCTGTTTTATTTCCTAAAGAATAATAAACATGGTATTGTCATTTATATACTTATTAACATTGGTTTTCAACTTAGATCCAAAGTCGCGATTGACGTTATCACTTTACTCTTTTAAGAGTTAACTTAGTGAAAAATAGTAACATCTCTTTATTAAATAGAAAATTAAAATATGGTCTATAAAAATGTTTTCATTTAATATAACTATACTAATTTAAATAGAGAAAAATACTTAAGATAATTATTTTTTTTGTTTTTATTATTTAATATTAAAACTTTAAAAAATAATGTGACATTTTCTAATCAAAAGTAAAATTATTTACTCAAATATAAGTTTAAATAGATTATATTATAATACAAGGCTATTTTTTTATTATTGATAATTTTTTTTTAAATATTAAATTTTGATATTAAAACTAAAAATAATAAAGAATTTTGAAAGAGACCAGTGGTTGAGAAAGTTTCTAAAAATTTTATTGAAAAAAAAAGCCAAAAATATTATCATAAGAATAATCTATAAAGTAGTCTTATTTAATATAGTTATTCTAATTTATATAGAGAAAAATATTTCAATCAAGGTTTTTTAAAATTATTTAATAGTTTTTAAAAAATAAGATAAAATAAAATAATGTGACATTTCGTAATTAAAAATAAAAATATTTTCTCAAATATCAACTTTAAAAGATTCCATTATTTTCTAAAAGTGATGAAATAAAAATAACATTGAGCGTAATACATAACTTTACACCATTCTAACTTGTTTTGATACGAGAAATAAAAGGAAACAACGTGAAAATAATATAGATAATAAAAAGTAATATAATATACTATTTAAATATATACATATATCTATAATTGTTGTGCATTGGGTTACCATACATATATATATGTTTTCATGTTGGTGAGATATTGTCCGCTTTGGATGGAGACAAGTGTGTGTATATAAACTATCCTTGTGCATCCTCTTGTTTGAACGATATGGGACTTTGTTTGCATCCCAACAATCAAACTTAGATCCATCTGTCAACCGGTCACCTGATCAGACCATCGACTCTAATACCACTTGTTGTGCACTATGAGGTTATCACACATAACCACATGTCTCCACATTTGTGAGATATTGTCCCTCACGGTTTTGCTTTTGGACATCACTCAAAAGACCTCTCAACCAATAGAGACGATTGTATGTATATAAACTCATATGCATCATCTTGTTTGAACAATGTGGGACTTTGTTTGCATCCCAACAATAATCACAAACTCTATTTCTTCTATCAAGCAAATCCATGACTTTTTCACTTGTGATGGTTGTAATTCATCGCCTCTATCATCCATTGCCAACTACTTATCCCCTTTACCCCCATTTCACAAACTCTCCAAATCTTTATTAGTCATGACTTCTCTATTAAAGTAAAATTACAATAGTCACTCCTTTGTTGCTTATGCGTGACGACTGTTTCTTTACTGCATTTGTTGTTCCTTATCACCTTCCTATCTCCTAAATCTTCCAAATCTTCACTAGTCACAACTTCTTTGTTGAAGTGAAAACTATAATGGCCACACTTTTGTTGCCTATGCATGATAGCCGCACTTTTGGTTCCTCTATTGTCCCTCGCTTCCTCTTTATCTTGATGGTCGTTCCTCCATTGCTTATGTGCGACAATTCCTCCTCTATTGTCTCATATCATGACACATTAGAATACAAATTTTCATCACAAAAACATACTTGTTCACATGTCAATTTCACTACAACTTTCCATTTTATTTATAATTCTCTCTACTCAATGTTGTATTTAATCCACCACTACATGATAATCCAGTAGACTCTTCGTTTGTGGTTTTCAATGTGACAAACATGTTAATCTTACTACAATTTTTTCTTTTATTTATAACTCTTCACTTCTAAATATTCTACCTAACCCACCTCTACAAAAGAATCTAATAGAGACTCTACAATTGTAATTTTTAATTATATAAATATAAGAAGAATAAAGAAATTGAGAGAGATGATATATGAGAATGTGGCAGTCATTTTTTTCCCTCTCACTATATTCTTCATTTGTTTCCACTAACATAATTTGAGATTTGATAACCCATTTTACAAACTAGCGAAACAATGTTCTTCTAATGTGAAATAAATTTTTTTGATGATTTGTTTCGATTGACATGTGAATCTCTATTTTTTGTAAAATCAAATGATATTGAAAACAAATGAATTCTATAAATTTTTATAAGTTCTTTTTTCATCTCCATTGTCAAACACATACATCTTTTACATTTTTTTTTCTTTTAAAAAGTCAAGGCATACCCAACAGATCTTTACATGAGAATCCAATAAAGACTCTATAATTATAACTTTCAATGGTATAAACATAAGTAAAATCAAGAAATTAAAAAAGTTGACAAAAGGTTCAAGATCTTAAATTTTATTGTCTTACATTATTTGAGATTGAATAACCCCTTTCTTAAACTAGTGAAAAAATACTTATGTATAAAATTAATTTTTTGATGTTTTGTTTTGATTGTGATATGAATTTTTTTTTTCAACAATGCAAATTTCGTGAAATTCTTATCAAACTTATTTTTACATTACTTATAAAAATATGTATGTTTCACATTCTTTTATATTATTTTTTCTTACTTTTTTTCACTTTTATTTTCTTCTTACATCATTCTTTTTTCAAAGCCTTTTACTTGAGTTGAAATATGTATCTTTTTATTTAAATTTTTTACTTCATTAAAATTTATATTTTTATAAAATTACAATTGTGATAAATGTGTTAAGTAATATTTTTATAACTAATCGGTATAAAATAACTAATAATTGAACATTATACATATTATTGATTACATTAATTTTAAATTAATAAATTAAATTAAAATATCAATTACAAAAAATAATAAATAGGAAATAAATATTGTTAATTATAAAAAAAATAATATGTAATTATTTATTATATTAATTTGTATTAAAACTTTGATATTTGTTACATTATTATTGAGTAATTTGAAATTGTATTAAATCAGCATTAGTATATATATATATATATATATATATATATATATAATATTATCACATCATTATGATATTTAATGGTGCATTATACTATTTATTCAATTTTTTACGACAAAAAAGCTAATGTGATATTTATATGTACATTACACTATTTATTCATGTTTTTAATGATAAAAAAGTTAATTTTAACCTCCTATTTTAAATTTGAAAAGAAAAATTAAAAGGTTTCATTAAACTAAAGTCGTTGAGAAAAATGATTAAAAATAAATTGTTGGTTAATAACATCTTTTATTATGATTTCTTCTTCTTTAATTTTTTTTCTTTTATTTGACACATTAATTTAAAAAAATCATCAAATTTCACACGTAAAATATATAATAGAATTTGAATTTTAAATATTATACTATTAAGAAATATGTAATTTTTTTAAACTAAATTATCTATAAATTGATATGGAAAGAGAATTGCCCAATTGTGAAGTGATAATTAATATGTATTATTTAGTCTAACTATTAAATTTTAGGGCATTATTTCCAGCGTTATTATATATTTATCTTTTATTTTTTATTTATAACTTTGTTTATTATTTTTATATCTTTAATCTCAATTATATTTCGACGCATCTTATAATTTAGTCAATTTCAAAATTAGTGTAAATCTAAAATAAAAACATAATACATTTATTTCTTAATGACACAATGGACTTAAAAAACCTAAAATCACAATAAAATTCAATGTTTTGTCAATCTTTTTCTCCTAATTTGTCACAAAACATATGTATGCATCTTGAATTTAATTATTAAACATTTATTATTTCAATTTTTTTTAACATTTACTAAATATAATAATTTAATATACTTCAAATTTCTTTAAAATAGCATATATACATTTCTTTACCTATGTAACATATGGGTCAACATCTAGTTAAGAATTAAGACATATTTAGATGTACATTTGTGATCATGTTTAAAAAAGAATAATATTTAATGAAAAAATAACTAAGTAATAGTTACTTCTCAGAATTCAAGTCCGATAAATCAAATATGTTATCAAATACACTTAATCTCACACAATTTAACCAGACAGAATCCTTGTAAAAAATAATGTTCATATTTAGTATTTCACTGTTGATATTCCGGCCAACAGAAATTTAAACGTTTTCCCAATTGGATCCGTAGCTTTGGGGATAAACAGCCAAACTTGGTATCTTCTTACGAGTAAAGTTGAAGCCTCTATTCTATGCTTCTTATGAGTATCATTAACATTACCATTATATTAAAAAAGAATTGCGAGTCATTAATTATTGTGCGTATGCATTGGTGGGATAGTGATGAAGATGTTGCATGAGAGCAAGCATAGGTGATGGGGAATGGGACCCAAAAACTACAATCCGTGTGAGTGTGTGGCTTGATTTGATTTAGGGAGTGAAATCCAATCTTCATCCTAAATTTATGTTTTAAAAAGTGAATATAGATTAAATTCAACTTTATAAAATTTATTTATTTACAATCTTGATATTTAATGTAATTTTAGAAAATAATTTAAACCAAACTTAATCATACAAAAATTGGCTTATAAAATAATTTATTTATTTATATATGTTATTAAAATTTTATTTGTATGTCATGGGGATATGAAGCGCCAAGATATGGATGATTGGAATGTACGTATGCATCCTATGCTTTGCATGATAACAGGACACATATGATGAGTGGTGATGGTTAACGTAGGATATCGTCAACCACTGTCATGTCGGTGTCTCTTCCCTGTGCAACACGCCACTATTTATATCACATACCCTCTCAATTCCGATACTATATATCAACAATTTTAATTCAATATCTAATAATAACATAAATAATCACTAAAAAAATTATTATATATATATATAATTTATTTTTTTAAGTGAATTTAATATTAGGGATTAATTACACCATCAATTATTGATAAAACATTACAATTGATTGACTTTTTAAAAATAAATTTATTATACTTTTGTAATTGGAAAAGAATTAAAAAATGCATAACTTGTTTTCTCTTTTATAGTTAAAAACGTAAAAATATCGTTAGTCGATGGAAGGAGATGTGACTAATGCATGTATATCCATCAAAAGAAATCTGAAATGTAGTCAACGGGAGTTGACTGGTCACCATCCACCCGTGAGAGTCACGTGACATTGGTTGGATTTACACGTTCCTTCTTAATAAATGACCTTCTTTCTTACTCAACTAAGATGCAAATAATCTTCTCTTTTGTTTTCTAGATAAGATTGCAAAAATGCAAAAGACGTGATGTGATGCCAAAAAACTCGCTACATTTGGATTGACAATACACTTTTCTACTATTATTAGGATTGGTTCTGTCCATGACCATGGTTAAATTCCTAGCGATTAGAATAAGAAAAAAAGAAAATCTTAATTTAGGAAAAACCATGACCATGATATTATTAAGTATGTTTATGATGTTATTTTGTCTTGGTATTTGATTTTTTGAAGAAGTTAAATCCTCATATATTTCATTAATGTTATTGGTATCAGGAGAAGGCGTGACATGAGCTAACGAGATTTCATATCGGTTCAGGTTTCGATCTGAGTCACATGAAAGCACACATTTTATGTGTTTCAGACTTACATATATATATATATATATATATGACTGAGATTGCGTGTTTGAGATAAAAACTCGTGCATGGAATATATATCTGAATCCGTTGACACTGACCTATGGAGCACATATGCTTTTATAATTTCTAGCATGCTGCTCAATATATTCTTCTTAACTACATACTATATATAACAAGAATATGGCTCTTCACAAGAGTACATTACAGCATACACATTCCTTAATCCACTATAGTCAACACATAAAGTAAATGTGCCCGTACTCATAATTTAAAATGGCTTTGAAGCAACATCAATGAATCTCCTCCTATTATTATTATGCTTGACTGGACTTGTCATTTTCTTCATACATCAAATTATAATAATGAAAACATCATGCATAATAGTGGTGTGGATAATATTTTATTATTGTAATTTATTTTTGAACTATAATAAAAGAAATAACTCACCTTTATATAAATATATACCCCTTCAAACAAATTGACAAAATAATTATAACAATAGTATCAAAGTTTAGTTGGACCGATAACTAATAACTATATAATTGACAACATACAAATAATAACAAAAATATAATACATAGACAGATTTTGTTGAATGGAATGTTAGATTATTTATTTTAAAAAAAGATTGTTGAAATACAAACAAAATTTTACATCATTAACATAAGAAAATAAATAAAAATTTATAAAATACACACATATTTCATTAGTCAAATGATAATCAAAAATAAAACTATGAAACTTTAGTAATAATATTTTACTAAAAATAACCCTCCTTTATATAAATATATATTCCTTCAAAGAAATAGACAAAATAACCACATCCTATGAATTGCTGTTCTTCACTAGGTTACTTACATGCTTCAATTTAATCCGGAATGAATTGTAACGATGAGCAATACTGCAAAAAATAAGCAACAAATTCAATACATGAAAGAACCGAAGTAAATAAATACCAGCTGTGATTGTAGTTCAATCCCTTGCACCCCAATTTTCCTTTTCTCCCTACCTAGAACACACACACACACACACAAAAAAGTTTACAGAATGCTTGTGTAGTTTCTTGAATGGGAAATGATATCTGTTCAACAATTTGATGTTTGATGTAAAAAAATAGACAAAAAAACGATGTTGCATAAATTGTTATACTGTATCATTATTCTTTTTAAATCTATGTTGTATGAGTTCAATGTAGTGAAACATCACAAAGATATTAGAACTGATGTTTTCACTTTGGCAAGTTAAGCCCAGCAAAAGTAAAAAAGAATGTTTGTGAAGGATTTAAAGCAGATTGCAGCAGTGAAAGTTGGTCACATGATTCACGCTACTGTTTTAGTCCATATTTTCATATCATTCATAGAAACTTTATTGACATCCAATGCTTATTTATGCACAATCTTTGTTTTGTTTCATGGTAAAAGTTCGGATCTCAACAAGTTGTTGCTTATTCATATGATACATGTTTAATCATAATTGTCAAATATACATATAACTTTTTATTTAGATTAGATAATTATCAATATATTTTATATTTTTAAATCTTATTTTTGCCACAAAATACTTACTCAAGAATTAATTTTATTTTCACATTTAATTATCTAAATATAGATATTTTTAATATTTTTCTTTGTTGATATATAGCATAGAGAAAAATAATTTGAAACAAAGGGGAACCATTGCTTCAAATTCATATAAAAGGCTTGCTCCAAGTTAGGAAAATTCTCTCAGAACGACCATAAGAACGCTATAAGTGAGCGAAGTCAAAGAACAACCTTGGAGGCACACACATGCTTGCGAGTTATATGGACACTTCGAGCGAGTGAATCAAACCTAAAAATCCATTAGAATTATTATAAAAATAGAGTCTTTAGGTAGTCTCCATATTCCATTATTAATCATCAATATTCTTCTTAGCATAATTCTAGAGAGATTAGAGAGAGTTTTTGTGAGGTCATTCTTGTAATCACAAATCGCTCAAAGTTTCCTCTATTATTGTGTAATCTTTAGTCATGAGTGACTAAATTATCTATTATTAAAAATTGAAATAACTATTTGTCTTAGAATAGTGGATTTAAGTCTGACTCAACCTTATAAAACCGTAGTCATGAGTGATTAAATTATCTATTATTGAATATTGAAATAACTATTTGTCTTAGAATAGTGGATTTAAGCCTGACTCAACCTTACAAAATTGGCTTGTAAGGTAAAGGTTGTTTTCCACTTATATACTATTTAATTGCCTAGTCTCTAGTTGATGTGGGACTTGAATTTTTTCCAATACACCCCCTCACGTCTAGTACTATTGGGCTTGGTACGTGGATAAATGGTGGATGACCATTTTGAATAATCTAGGATAAGCGACCATTTTTAAGGATCTAAGATAGCTCTAATACCATTTTATAATAGTAGATTTAAGCCTAACTCAATCTTACAAAACCGGTGGTGAGGGTTATTTACTACTTATATACTATTTAATTGCTTAATTTCTAGTTGATGTGAGACTTGGATTTTTTTTCCAATAATTTGAATTATGTAATTTTCTCTGTATTTTTTTTTCAATAAAGTATTTATCTAGTTAATCTTTTGTACTTAATGCTTATTGGTACTCAACTTCTTCATGATTTTATAATTTTTAGTCGAGGTTGAGAAGCGCTTTTAAAATTACAACTTATATAAAATATTGATAACATTTATTACTAAGGAATAAGAATAAATCTTATTAGTCGACTTTTGGTTCTTGACTTGTTTAAAAAAAAAATCATAAAAAAATTGAAATTTTTCTTAAACAACCTATTTCTCACATAAGGAATTAGGGTTTAACTATACTTGTTAGTTATCAAATTAATTGTATATTTACAATATTGAATGGAAAGTTAAGAGATTTTATGTAGGAAAAATTAGTGGATCAATCTTTGATTATTCTTCTTATAAATTCAAATTTATCATAATTAATTTACTGTTTTATTTAATTTTCACTAAATTTAAATATTTCTTGTTGAAAAACCTCAAATTCTTATAAAATTACCTGTTTAATACTAAAATTATATTATATAAATATAAAATCAACTTAAATTGGATAACTTGCACTTGTATTATATTTACTACTTAAAAAAAGTTGTATACTTTCCTGAAAAAGGTACGTCGTGTTGGTTTTGCATTGTGTTAAGAAATTGAAATTGTGTGTCATTTCTAATGCGAGACAAAATTGCAACAGGAGACATACAAGTTAAGGATAATTGTTCTATGCATGCAAAATTGAGAAAGTGAATAAATAAGGACTAAGAGAGGGAACCTATATAAAACAAGTGTTTGGCCAATGATTGATGGTGGGTGGATCCTGGATATATAACAATAGCCTGTCCATGGTCTGCCACTACTTGTGATGCTTGGTGGCATGTATTTCCTTTGCAAACTATCAAGATGTAGTAAGGCGAATGTGGAACTAATACAACCATTACTTGAAATAATTTGTTAGACAACGATGTGAACTAATCAATCATTACAAATCGACCAGGAGAAAGCATGGTCATGTGCATTGTTAATTGTTAATTCAGCCTAAAGTGAAGGTAGGAAAATTTCTCCCCTAAAAGCCGAAAGATAAATGAACGTTTATTTATTCATCTTCTCGTCTTATTGTTCCTGCTCCTAACATATCTTTTGCGGCATTAACAATCACCATCCATTTATCGATCAATACTCTACAAAGTTGTATTTTAATCCAACTTCACTATAAACACACTTTTACTTTATAAATTTTACATGTGTTACACGGCGCATATTCATATCACATAGTTGAAGAATTGACGCGCGTGAATTTGTTATTTGGACTTCAAATGCATACTAATGAGAAGCAGCAAAAATTAGCCAGGATTAAGCGTTGCAGAGATAATAATCCTGTTAATCCTACATTGCAGCCTAAAATTATTACCTTAACAAAATTGACAGGTACAGCAAAATTAGAGTTTGAAACATGTCAAATTAAATTCCAACACAAAATTAATCAATAAAAAAATGATGCACTGCAGGTTTCAACTGCTCCATCCCACAGAGATATCTGGGTAAAAAAGAGAAAAAGAAAAACTACATTTTTTAATCTGAATCCTAGTGGCAGATATTGAACATCCTTTAGTATCTGTTGTAGGAGAGCTACAATGACATTTTCTTCTTCACTTGCAAGCCAAACACAATTTGAAACATTGACTGACTGCACCTTCTCTTTGAGAAGAAGATACAGAAATAGAGGGAAAGAATATTAGGATTGAAAGGAGAAGGGGAAAAAAGAAGAGAGATGCTGCCCATCCCAGTAACAAAATCAGCCACTTCTGGATCTTTTTCTAAAAGCTCTCTGAAGGGCACTTGTAGTGTGAGAGTTAATAATGTATATGTAGCCTCCAACCCAGTGGTTTTGTAAGATGGGAAAAGACACAAGAAGCCTTCTCCACACCAATGTCACCATGCCATGTTCTCTTCAATCATCTCTCTTTACGCATAGTACATGTACAAGCTATTTGCAGCAGCACAAGCAATTGAATTTTCACTTGGATGCCATGCTAAGTGCAGCAACTTCGTGGTGAAATCAAAAGAATTCCCATTAGCATCCACACCAGGGGTTTCTGCTCCTGTTCACAAATTTCAAATATTTGAAATTTGCTCAAATCAAAAAACAATTATGGAATCTTGCTCAAATCAGACAAGTGAAAGTGAAGACTGACCCCGTCTTACAACACGTGTTATACTATTTCCCAGTGATCTAGAGGGCCTTGAAGGTGTTGGAACTTGTCGTCTGAGAGAACGCAATAAGTTAATATAAATGCTACAATGCCTAACTAAAAACTATACTTGATGTCAGAGTTCCCATAAAATTACCTCATTGGATTTTTACTGGCTTCTAAAGTTGTAGCCTCAGCACTTCCAGCGGCACAACCAAACACACGAAATAGATTGCTGGCATCAAGTGAAACAAAATCGTAAGATGCGGGATAAACAATTCCAATGATGATCGAACCATGGATGAAGTTTGTATAAGAGACCTGTAAGAACCAGTTGCTACACGCAATCCATCTCCACTCAGACAACACTCGAACTTATCAAAAATTGAATCATTTTCATATAAATCACAAAGCTGGCATGTTCAAGGAAAAGTATAGCTAGTTATAACTCAAATAAAGCAGCCGAAAGAAATTCACGGTTCATCATCACTTATTTAAACACAGGAATCTAACCTTGGGTCTTAAATACTCATGAACCTGGAAAGTTGCAACAGGGCCTGAATCCATATTAATGTCCCACAACTGACAGAACAAGTCAATTAGTGAAATAAGATGATGCTTTAAGAATTTATAACATAAAGCAGAAATCCTCCAAAAAAGTCAGAAATGAAAGATATCAGTATGTTTATCTACACAATATTTGAATTTGAAATGAACATAGACCTAGAAAAATAATCAATATTCCATATATACTAGAATTGAAGGTTCATCCCCATCTCAATTTCCCATCCATTTGAATGGTTTTTTACCTGCCCATTTTCCCCACGAATTTTAATGAATTTCCCCTGCCCATTTTACATGTTATTTTCTTTACATTTTGTTTGTCATCAGAAATTTCTGTTTTGATGATGGTTGTGAGTGCATATGAAATGCAGGTCGTTGAATAAGGGTTATATGCAGTATTTAGTAAATGTTATTTATGAAGATTTTTTGTGTGAATATTATTTCTTTTAGTGTCTAGTTTATTTGTAAATTTTAAGAGAGAAAATAAATTGAGGTTAATTTTTGCTAACAAAGTTTCCTGATAGTGTTTATTTTAATATTTATTTCCATGAATATTTTATAAAAATGGTGCAAAGTGAGGGAAACTGAACTAGTAAAAAAACAAATAAATAAATAAAAGACCTTGGCTCAAATCAACTTTGGGTCTCTGGCAAATAGGCTCTTTAACTTTAAATTTTGGCAATTTGCACCCCCCCCCCCAAATTTTGAAAAATATTTCAATAGCCACTTTTCTGTACTTTTTGTTAATCAATTCAAATTGTAATCCCTTTTTATCTAAAACTTTTCAAACTTGTTAAATTCCTTACTTATTAAAAGATAGTAATTAGAAAATAAGTTTTGAAAATACTTTTTTCTTTTTGGGTGAAATTAATTATTGAGATGTTTTAAAGTTAAAGGAGATTGATTGTCAAAAATCTAATTCAGAGAGTCCAAATGAAAGCTTTAGCAGAAGCATAGATTTTGATATTAGAAAATTTCAAACCTTTAAAGTCATGTAATCACGACTAAGTATGTATCTTCCATCCTTCCCAAATTTTATGTCCGAGATAGAAGCAATAATCTCTGTGAAAAATGATCTGGACCCTGGAGCTTCTTGTTCCTCAAATCTGCACCAAAGGGTATTACCTATTAGAGTCTGCCAGGTATAAAAAATTACATATAAGCATACATATAATAGACTTCATAAAAATTCTGCTTGAAAGTCTAGACCAAGAAGGAAAAATAAATGACCTTTCCAGTAATTCTGTCTACAGTCTCAACATTTGTTAAAAACTGAAAGCCTTATGGGGGCAGCACCGCAGCAGGATGCTTAATTGTTAGGAGCCAAAAAAATTACCCAAAACCAAAAGAGTATATAAAAAATATGTACTTACAGTTTGGAATGAGAATCGCATAATGCTGATTGTCGCAAATCAACTAGACGGATTGAACCCTTTGAACTGCTATATGCCAACATATTACAATGTGTAGGGTGAAATTCTGCTGATGTTATAACCTCTGAAATAATAATATATAGGGTCAAGGCTCGATCAATACTTTTAAAATGGAACTAAGTTGAATAAAAAATGGAGGCAACCTTCACTTTACCCTACATCCATGAATTCCCAAACACTATGTTCACCACACTCAAACAGCCATCAATACAACCTTAAATACCCCTGCCTGTCACACGCAAATCCCCTCTCACTATAAAACGCCCAACAACCTGTTCTTACCCTTGATTCTGATAATGTTGAACTCTAATCCTGACACAGTTCAACATCAAACAAATTGAGACTATAAAGATGTACACAGGCAAAAGGTGCTCAAGGGATGGATTGGTCCGGGTTTAGCAAATTTTTTGACCATGTTTTCCCAAACCTATACCCTAGCTGAGTTGGTAAAGATTGAGTATAGGTTGGGCTGGGTCAGCCACACCAGCCCAAAGTTTAGAAAATACCTAATACAAAATGCAAGTCTAAAGAGAAAACAGGAGATTGGACTGGTTGTACAAAATTGCATCTCATAAAAGATACACATGTTCAACAATAAACCACTTTATGAAAGGAAAAAATAGTATCAAAGGATAAAAGTATAGCATAGCATAGTTTGACACACCACATACTATTTAGTGTGACACAACATAATATTTATCTATCTTGTCAAAATGTTAAAGGCTAATGGCTAAATAATTTAAAAGAGCATGTGATTCTTTCAACCACCATAAAGTAAAAACTTTTTTCCGACACTGAAAAATTTAGTATGGCCAATGTGAAATAAATATATATAATCAGGCAGGGTTAATTCTACAAAAGGGTGACACAGTCCAGAGTCCAGACCCAATATTTTCTTCAGGCCACAATTTTAGCTCAAACTTGGCCCAATTTTCAAGATGAACCCAGGTCCAACCCACCTTGAATGGCTTAAGCCTGGTTGAGTCACCAGACTAGGTTGGATTGACGAACAGGGTAGGCCATGGCAATTGAGCACCCACTGTGACTGTCAGTCAACTATAATTTATATATTGCATTATTTCTTTAACTATATAAAGTAATTAGTTTTAGTGTTTTACCAACAATGTTTAAAAGGATAATTTTTTTTTATCAGGCTTACCTGTCAGATCCTCCATATTCGTAGGCTTTACATCAACAATATTAAAACTTTGATTGCTAATTTCCAGGTTCCAAAGATTTATTCGCAAATCATCAGCTGATATGAAAGTTTCGCCATCACTAGAAGATATGAGCAACATAACACCATCCAAATTTGATCAGTATCTAGAAAACTATGAAAGTTAAAATTAAAAAAAAAAATGCACAAAATCATGTAAACATAAAAGTAATACCCCAGAAAGAAAACAGCTAGTCATCTTTTTCAGAATCATCACCATAGTAAAAGAAATAAAAAATAATGAAAGCAAGATTGACACTGAATAGCCTTTAACTAGAATATAAACCCTCTGGGTTCTCGACTTCATCCAAAATATGCTAGTAGAATACAGCAAAATAAAGTACATAAGAAAGCTAAAATCACCTGTTATTTGAAATAGAATTGATGTGGTAATCATGAGCATGTGCATACACTCTACGACATCGAGCAACTAAGCTGGTTTCATGGCTACTTACCTACATATTTTACAACACAAGTAAGTACTGCAAATTCTCAAACAAGCAATAGCCGAAGTTTGAAAAGGAAGAACTTCAACCAATTCCAATTCTTTCTTGACTTTTAAAGTATCAGAATCAGAGAACACCATTAAGTAAAACTAGTATCACGAAATCAACCACTATTGATATAGATTTGTTTGGATAAACTTCTCTACAAATACTTGTAAAAAAAAAAATAGGAAGCAAATGAAAAATGAGCTTTAATCAATACAAGAATTAGCAATTAGCTTATGCATGAGCTAATTTTAATTTTAGCTTATGGAGTGGAGGTTTATTTCATTTTTCCTTCCAATTTTCTTCTCCTACAAGTACTTACAGATAAATTTATCCAAACAAGCCCATATGTTTTTTGTACCAAGTTTAGCAAGTTCAATCTGTTTCTGCAAGGTTTTTTAACTTTAAAGAAACAAGAAACAGCACATCTGTTTTCAATTTTGAAGAAAAAGCATTGCAGAGCTTTGACCCTTTCACTAATAATCTCTTGGTTGTTTATAGTAAAAGGCATATTATAGAACAATTTATCCCTGATTAACATATACAGAAAATGATTGCAAGTGGAAGGGTTGGATACAACTACCATGGGTAATTTTAGTGAAGGTATGCCTCCTGGTGGAAATGAAAAGTCATTGCTTGGATAATTATATGATCTATCTGGAGATCCTCCATTTGCTAGATATGGCCTAGAATTACTTGAATTGCTTGAACTAGCAATATATCCATTTCCCATTGATTTTGAAGGGTCAACATTCATCTCAGAAATTTTCTTGACCTTCTTTTCTTGAACCTGTTTAACTCTCGGATGAGAAAAAATACAAATGAGTGGCCTAGGAGTCAATGGATCAATCAAATTATTCAAATGAAAAAAAATACAAATTGGAACGAACAACATTCATTTTGTATACATCACATGAACAAGCAAACAACCAATCTAGGTTACAAGTTTAATGAAAATAAATTTCCCTTAGGATCTATTTCATGGCAGGGCCTTCTTCTGTATCTATCCTCACAACATTCAATCATTTCAATGTATTTAATACAGTAAATATTAAGACACCACAAAGCATAATAAAGGTTTGCAAGTTAAACTTCACAAGCAAAAGATATGTCAGTTAAAGTCCTTGAAAGATGGAAGGGTTCAGAAAGGCAATCATGATACTATGCACTTGAAAATGAACATCCTACACATGAATGCACCCTCAAAAGTCATCGTCTACACGCAAAGTTATATGGTTAACAGAACAATAGTTCAATTAATGACCAATGATTCAAAGCATAGTTATCGATCTCAGATATCAACAGAGTGGCCAATACTAAAACCGCTAAATTGAAGATTGTAAATACAAGTCAAATAAGTTACATTTTTGTTTTTTTTTTGGTGTGAACAAAGGATATCTCCCAAACCAATGGAGATTAATTCCTTTTGAAACGTAGAAATTGCCGGAGTTTAACTCTTCAACCAAAGTATTTTCCATTCACAATGGCTTGGAAATTCAGGGGGGAACAATATGTTCAAAGTTCATAATTAATTTTCAAGAGTCATAGTCACAAGCTAAACATACAAGTCAATAACAATGAAAGTCAAGGAGTTATACAAGTTTAAGCCTTTTGCTGTACAATGGTGGCAAGAAGGTTTAAACCTAAAACCTTGTGCAAACTACTCAAACTCCCCCCCATTATGCTAACCCTAGTGAGTTATAAGTTCAAGCCTAACGCTTAAAACTCAGAATACACAAAAATAAAATAAAAAAAAAGTGAACAATACTGCAACAGGAAAGAGTTAGACCAAAGGCAAGACCAGTTTGAGATGAAAAGGATTTGGGTAACAACTAAGTTGAGCTATAGATGGTGTGCAGAAATGAGCAATGGGTCACAGGGCTTGCCTGGAAGGCTGGAACTATGCCAGTGAGCAGTAGTCCAAAGGTATTGTGTCAAAATAGAGACATCTTGGGATGTTTATGTGAAAGAGTATTCAGAAAAAGGTTTTAAACCCTTTACTCTAAGAAAAAAGGGAGAAAACATAAAATAACCCCCAAAACGAGGTTAGACATCACAATGGGGAACAGAGACAGGTACTTAGCCCCTACCACTGTTGCAGCCACAAATTATCATGATTTCTTTCACAGTAGCAGATGGGAGAGCTGCAAAACAAAAATATTACACAAGATTTCTGGAGTAGTCCACTTTGACACCATGACAGACTGACAGTGGGACTATAGCATGCTATTAACTATGATTCAAATATAATTGGTAACTTGAGAAGGCAAAGCCTGCCAATAGAATCCAATTTGAAGGAAGATATATCTCATAGCATTAATACATCTCTGTAAACAGAAAACTGTCAAAGCATGTGAAACCAGTGACCAAACTTCGTTCCTCAGAAGTGCAACCTTGTGCACAAGTTACCAGTGAATTGATAAATAAGAGCACTAAGCATACTAAAGGTGTCAATTATTTAATACCTTCCAAAATTTGATTGTTTTATCGTTTGTGGAAAGAAGGAAGAGGGCACCATTAGCTGTTTGGCACCATCTGATTTTGTTGATTTTCTCTTCAATCTCCAAACTCTTGAGATAGTCAAACTGAAACAATGATCATACATTATAAATGTTGATGCTTCCGAGCCATAGGATGTTTGTGCAACATCACAGAGCAAATGATGATTACCTCAGGCTCATGACTCTGAAACTCTGTTTTGTAACGGAACTCAGGATGCCTACTAATGGAATAGTCCATCCTCTCCAAATCCCTTCTTGATCCACCATGCTGCATGTTTCAGCATACATACATATTACAATACTAAGTGCATAACAAAGACTCTATCAAAACAAAGTTTAGCTTATTCATTTTGAAAAAGAAAACACTTGCGTAAGCAAAAATCAGTCTTACATCTTTTGTATCTGTTCTCTCAAAGAGAACCACTCGACCACCCCGATCACCGGTAGCAAGATGATTACCAGACTTGTCAAATTCAATAGCAGAAATTATGTCCACTGTAGAAAGACAATAAGGCAAACAGTCAGGAAACTTAAACATTATCCTGCAACAAAAGCCAATTCAGATACAAAACACCAAATCCCTCTTTCGCAATCATTAGGACACTCATTCACTCTCTCCTCCCCTTGAAAGCACCTGATTCCAGATATTCTAAATAGCTTCCTTCACTTTTTGTTAGGACAGAAAATGAGGTTTCCAGCCTGAGACAGACAGAATTACCACACAAACCCATTCTTAAAGTATAAGCTAAACATTTCCAGTGAAGAGACCCCAACCTAGCAAACTCATCCAAAACCAAAATTGCCTTTAACATTGTCAAAGACACATATCAAGACCAGACCCCAGCAGTGAATCTTCATGGCCACTCTCCAAACTACACAACACCGAGATCTAACCCATCATACTCAAACAAAGTCACACATTGATTGACAAACTATAGCAACCAATCCCCAACAACGGAAGTGGCCGAAGCAAAAAACCAAACAAGACCCACAATCAGACAAGGATCAAAGCAGTGACCCAAAAGGCAAAACAAACATTACTGGACAAAAGAAACAAGGCAGTAACGAAACACGATCCGAAACGGATCGAATCAAACCCTAATCCCAAACCAGGAATTGGATCCGACAAAGACACGAAAAGCATGCCCCTTTTCCCAAGCACCAATACGAGGTACGAGAATTACCTTCCTGAACCTCTTCCCCTGCCGTACGCTCCCCGAAGACCTGAGAGAATTTCCACTCCAGAGGGTGCGGTGGACCCGCCGGAGCTGCCACGACCTCATCGCCACCGTTCATTTTCAACGGCCACCCAACACGCGACTGAATCGGCCAATCCTATGAGTGCATCAAAGATCGCTTTCTGGGTTTTCACAAGATCATAGGTTCACAAAGACCCGTCTAAAAAAGAAATAAAATTTCTTTTCTCTTCTCTTTGGGTTCCCAGTTGAACCATTGGAACACAAAAAAGACCAAAATCTTTCTCTCTCCTACACCCTTCTCTATCCAAGTTATTCTCTCTCTACGAGGACAATATCGGTATTCTCTGTATTAAAAAATTACTGAGCAAACGGTTCCTTGGTGTTGGACATGAAAAGAGAAATAAAAAAAAATTAAAAAAAAATAATCACACGTACACACCAACACACTTATGTTTAGTTCTCTCTCGACAATAAGGTTCTGTTTGTTTTTTTACGTACGTAAAAAAAATAATTTAATTTTAAAAAATTTCCTCGTCTGTGACACCCTCATTTGTTGTTATTGTTACAACGAAGTGTTGATTGGACTGGGATAGTCTGTGTGGCCGGACTGTGATGGCTGTGTGGTACAGTCAGGTGAGGTTAAGAATAATTTTACTAACATGATTCAAGTTTATTTATTAATTAAGGATTTGTTTGGGTTGTGGAATTATAAAAATGTGGATCATGAAATGACTTGATTGTCCTTTTGTATTTTTATTTGTGACACCTGCTTTATCAGGAGAACAAGACAGTATTTATAAAGGAAGAGGATTTTTAAGGAAATAATATTTTAATGAATGAAAAACATTGGTTGTGAGAAGAAAAAAGAAAGACAAAATTTGGGTCGTGGATAATAATAATAAGTTAGTGTTGCATGTGACAATCAACAATGATGAATAGTGTACACACATGCAATGCAAGCAGTAGTGTCACTAGTGTGTGATGCCTTGTGTTGTGTTTGCACAAGTTTCCATTCCAAACTTGTGTATGACCAATAACTTGATTTTGACATTGAGATGGGCGTTTACTCATATCACACTACACACGACACTTTTTCTCATGTATTTGGAGTTTTGTTCTCTTATCAAGTTGCTCTTGTTACATTTATGTGTAATAAGGTAGTACTACTATTTATGCATATTTCAGCACTCATTTTAAAATAATCACTTTTTAATATAAATTTCAAATGTTGAAATTTAAACTTGATCACGAAGACAACATTTAACATGATCTTTGTTTTAAATATTATCAATAACTAAGTGGAAGATTTCAAAGTGTAAAAAGTTGTTCATCATCAAGTGTGAGAATAAGAAAACTATTTGTAAAAGTAATAGATTTTGTTTTTTATGGACAATGACAAATTCCTAATGGTATTTACTGCGTGAGGTCGTGTTCATGATGATTGAAGTTGAAGCTTGAAATTGACAGGGCAGCATTATGCAGTGGGTGTGTTGATGGAGGAAAACACACAGAAAATGAGTCTAGTCTGGGAACAAATCGTGTCTAGGTTAGGTGCAACCCATGTGCATGGATAACCAATAATTATATTAAATTACTAAATATTTCATGGACGTAACATAAATATTAATAACATATTATCTGGTATTATTTTAAACACATTTTTATTGTTCACTACGTTTATAAAATATATATATATATATATATATATATATATATATATATATATATATTAAAATTGTGTGTCTTATTTGTTATGTATTGAGTGAGTTTCACTTAATATCTTATATATAATTTCTAGTACATATTAATTAACAATAAATAAATTTATTTTTTCTCCTATAAATATTTATATATAGAAAAGTTTACATAAATATTCTATATTGAAATAAATGTGTTAAAAAATTATTTGTAACACTTTTTTTTTAATCATCTCATTAATGTGAAATATTTATCAACAATATAAAAAAATCTAATGGATCACAAATAAATTCTAATGAAATTTTCTCTTTTTACACTATCAGGACCAGAATCGAGATTTTGTTTAAAGAATCTGAACTAGTACTACTTAACTTTGGGTTAAATATATATATAAAGATTGAAAACCTAATAGCAATGCATATAAATACTAGTTTCCGATTACCCCTTCCCTTTGTCTTTGTGCATTTTATTGTTTTCAATTTTTATTATAAACTACTAGTTTAATGTTATCTCATCTTAATTATATCTAATAAATTATATTTTTTTATTTTAATTATAAATAACAATCATTAATTGTTAAAGTTATTTAAAATGAATTTCTTAATATTTTTTATTTATTATACATTTACTTATAATTAACATTAAATATAACAATCACTTAAAATAAAAAATATATTTAAAATAAAATTTGAATTAATAATAGAATTAATTAAAAATAATTATATTAATTATTTTTCTTGATTTTGATAATTTATCGTATGTTGTTTATAATTAGGACCTGTATTATCTACGCATGATAACCATTTATTTTATAAAGTTAAAATTTACCATAAAATATATTTATATATATAAATTATGTTATATTTAAATTTTTTAATAAATAAATATTTTTAACTTAAAAGTTGTATTTTAGTTTTATAGTAAAAAATTTATACTATGATATAACTTTTTAATTATTGATAATTATCTTAAAATATTAAAATATTATTTTAAAATAAAGATGAAAATGAAAAAATAAAAAGATTAAAAAATTTTAAAAAAACACTATTGTTAAAAAAGAACTCGTAAAACTACTATCATTCTTAAAAACACTCTTAATCAATATAACTATTGTAGTTTATAAAAGATGATAATTATGATTATGCTTTTTGTCTTAAGTATATGAATTAATTAATGAGTCAAAAAAAAGTTTTTAAAGTTTAAAAAAAAGATTATGCAAATATATTGTATTCCTTTTAAAACATAAGTAATTTCTGCTTTTAACCTCGATCTGTCTTAAACATATACCCGGGTGAATATAATAGATAAATGGTTATAATTATAATATTATGTGATTGAAGATGTGTACACTAAGCATGAATGTTATTGGTGGATGAAACTTTCAGCTTCTAAAACAGTTGATTATTCCAATTATAGGAAAAGGAAGATATTCGACATCTAGAAAGCCTAATGCAGTAGCAGAGGTGACTCATAAATCACATACTCTTTTATTCACTCTGTGGAAGAGTTAACATTACATATTGAAGTAGACATCTGTGGTATGTGGAAATGGAAATGACAACAGGTTTTGCTTCTTTATGTCAATTATTTCCATTTCAGATAGCAAGAAATAATTTGGCATGTTTAACCACGAGCTTTGCCATTTCAACTTTGCTATCACAAGTTTTCTAGTTTCTGCCTATTCTCTCAATTCTTTCTCTCTCACTTACATCATTCCACAATTTTCCAATTTCTTTATTTCAGATTCAATCAATTCTTTCTCATGTATAGCATCAACTTTAACATCATCTTTTACATAACCATTTTGTCATATTCCCAAAATAACTCTAGTGTTCTATTCTCAAATTTGTACCGTCCAATTATTTTCTGCTCTAACCTTCATAATGTCGTGTATATTGACTTCTTTCATGTCAATTTGTTGATTACCTCTTAGTGTCATATTGCTTCATTCTTCTTATTCAGTTCCACTGCTGATTTTTTCCTCATCAGGACTTACAGCATGAAGGTAGGTTACTTTTACAATATTGTTGCATGCACTTCAAAGTGTTGGTATGAATCAATTTGGTATGTATTATCATAAATCAAGTTTCACAATGTTAAAATAATGTTGGATCATTAAAAGTCACCTTCTGTAAAAGTAAATTAATCTTTAATTATCAATTTTGAAATTTTATATAAATTATATTTTACTTTTTCTGTTATTAATTTCCAATCCTAATAATAGTGTCATTAATAAAAAAATAATGATAATAAGTAACATTGTGGCATAATAGAGGGCATTTATCTTATAAAGTACTAAAAGTTTAGGAAAAAATTGTTCCTTTATCTTTCGGGTTATTGTCTATCTACTTGATGTTCTTTTTCTTTTCTTTGTTGAAAATGAGAAATTTAGCTATTTTTTTCCTTCCAATCCACATGCATCTAGTTTTTCTTTTGACTTAATGACTGTGACATAGGGTCCTTTCTCCATAAGACACATCATGGTAAGGAATATATTTTAACCTTGATGGATGATCACTCTTTATCCACTTAGAATTATTTGATGGCTGCAAAATTGGAAGGTTCCGATTTAATCATGTTACTATCGATGATCAAAACTTAGTTTAGAAAGGTGATCAAACAATTCAAGTTTGATAATACAAACGATTTGGATTTAATTAGAAAGCTCATTTTACTGGCAAAAAAAAAAACGACAAAAATTTATTTACGGTTTATATGATCTCTATTACTTCTTTTGTCAATAAAATAAATTCCAATTTCATATTTTCCCGTTTATGTAGCCATTATTTAACTGACAGTTCACTCAACGATAACCTTGCTATTGAATTTTTAATTGACTATTGAATTTTTAATTGATAGCTAAAAAAGGAAGCATATTGCTAAATTAACAACAATAATACACGAACATCGGTACACTCTATTCCAATCACATTATATATCATTAATATTTAATATTTATCTTTATCTCCCTATATCCAAATCACATCACATCATTTATTTGGTGTATATTTTTTTTCCTGTTTTTTCTCTCTTTTATCTCTGTTGTACTATGTTTGTTTTGGTTGATTTGGGAAAAAATGAATTAGAAAGAAACAAAGATGATAGAAATAATAATTTTTTGGTGGATTGGATAGCATGGAAACAAAAGGCAGAAAGAATAAGTTAGGTGGGTGCCACCATAATTTTATTTCCTCTCTTCGCAACAGTGAAATGAATGGAGTGACAATGTCAAGAGTAATGTTGCAAACAATGAATGGCACTGTCACTTTTGTACTTCCATATATGTTTTATCACTTTTTTTTCTTCTAAAACTAATTAGATTTTTAACATTTTTACGAAAAAACATATATTCAAAATTTAAAATCTATATTAATATTATATCCTAAGAATAATAAATAATTTATGTTAAAAAAATTAATGAGTATATAATATTGTTCATATAACTTATTTCTTTCTTTCTACACTTTTTCCTACTTATCCAAACAAGTAGAAGAAAAAAAGAATTCATTTAATTTTGTTATTTAAATCGATCCAAACAATACATACTTTTCAGTTCATTTAATTTGTATTTATATCACTCCTTTTTTTTCTTTTTCTTTTTTATTTTATACCTCTATTTTATTTCTAATCCATGTAAAGAATAAGTGTCTATTAGAGTTTGAGCAAGTACCGACCATTTTCTAATTGCTGAGAAAGTGTTTGTTTGGTAGAGAGAGGGAAAAAAGAGAGAGAAGAAGATAAAAGAAAAGAAATAATGAAAAATAAAAATATAATGAATTGGTTAATTTGTTGGGCCTAGATCCTCTCTAGTCCTCTCCATCCCTCTTCTTTCTTTAATTTTTCCTCATTTATCTATCATTTTTTTTTTTTATGTACTTCTTCTTTTAATTTTTTGGCTAGAGAAGTTGCAGATACAAGAGGGGATCTAAGCTCAATTTTTTTTTTTGAAAAAAATATTTTGTTTAAAAAATAATCAATTAAGCCCGTAAGAGAAGGAGACTCCTAATAATTAGGAGAAACATAAAATAGAGCAACATAATCAATTATATTACATTGTCTCTTTGTAAATAGGCAAATAGAGCTATAAAATTCCCCATAATTTTGCTCATATCAGTATGATTTTTTTTCCTTCTGTGTATCCTACTCAATTTCTCCTCAAATTCACAGATTTTTCACACTATTAAACACTCATAAATAATAAATTTATCTTCACTTTTATATTTTTCTCTGTTCCCTCCATCCATATTCTACTACCCCAAACAAAGTGTGAATGTTTTGGGACTTTCCAAATAGATACATAGCAAGCATTAAATTCATTTATTTAAAGAATAAATTTACTTAAACTTATTTTATATAATTATTAAATTAAAAGTTTTTAATATATAGATCAAATTTCCAAAATTTTTAAAAATTTAAAATTGATAATTTATATTTTTAATTTAAATTAACAAATAATTATAAAAATATTTTATATAAATTTGAATTAATGAAATAAAATATTAAGTAATATTTAAATTTTTTAAAACTTTATAAACTTATCCATATATTAAAAAATTTTAATTCAATAATAAAATCATTAAAATTTAATGTAAAACATGAGTTATTAAATGGAGTAAGTATTGATAGACTTACTTTTAAAGTAAGTAAATCCCCCTCCAATTAAAAAAAGGACCATCAAATTTACTTCAACAAAAATCTAAATGTGGTGCCTAACTCAAAGAAGGGAAAGTATTTATTTATTAAGATAAAGGACAAGATTATCTCATCACTTTACACTCAATAATAACCATTAAATCTCATTAAAATAAAAAAAAAAAATCAACTCCTAATAATAAATAAGCTTAATAAATTACAATATTTAAATACATAAATTACATTCAAAATTTATATAATTAAATATTTAAAACATGTAAATTATGTTTTAAACTTATGGTATATGATTTATAATCTAACATAATATTAACTTTAATTATTGATAATTTATTAAAAATATAACAAAATATTAAGATAAATTTTCCACATCAATAGAATTTTTTATTATAACAAAATATTTTAACGTGTATTTCACATTATAAATGTTTATTATATATAACTAAAATTAAATATATATATATATATATAATTTTTATCTTTTAAATTTCATGAATAATTATGAAAATGTTTTATATAATTTAATATATTTTTTAAATTTAATATACTAATTTGTTTCAATAAACTTTAAAATAATTAAATTAGCTATTAAATTTACAATTTAAAATATATAATAATTTAGATCAAACGATCTAAATTAATCAATTATGAATAATTAAAGAATGATCATTAGATTTATTTTAATGAAAATCTAAAATGTGACGAGACTTAAAAAAAAGAAAAATATCCATTTATTAAAATAAAGGAAGATATTATCTTATCACCTCACACTTAATAATAACCATTAAATCTCATTAAAAATTTTAAAAAAATTAATTCTTAATTATATACAAGCTTAATAAATTATAATATTTAAATTAAAAAATTATATTTAAAATTTGTATAAATATAAAAATTATATTTTAGATTTGTAATATATAATTTATATTCTAACACAATAATATTTTTAATTATTTATAATTTATTTAAAGGTACAATAAAATATTAAGATAAATTATTTATAGCGTAGTACATTTTTATTATAATAAATATTTTAGCATATATATTTTGCATACTAAATGTTTATTATGTATAATTAAAATTTATAATAATTATATCTAAAGAAATTATATTTAGATATATAAATTATATTTATAATTTGTATAATTAAATACTTTAAACATATAAATTATATTTTTAATTTTAGATAAAAAAAACTTATAAATAAATATGATAAATAAAGATTGAATTAGATAATAAATTTATAAAAAAAAACTTTAAAAATGTTGACGTCGAAGAATAATTTAAAAAGTACTTTTGCATAAGATAACTATTTATATTTAATTAATTTCTTATTTATTTTTAAAAAAATTAACCTCTTATCTTTTTAAATATATGTTTTTTTATTTTTATTTTAATATTTTTTATTAATATATTATCAATAATTTAAAAAATTGTGTAAATATTTATCATAATATAACATATACTTTATATGTTCAAATTATTTATTACTATAAATTTTAATAATTACATTATTTATTATGAATTTAGTTACATTACGTAATTTGTTATAATATTAATTGCACAAACTATAATACTATTATGTTAAAAGATGTATTTTTTTATAAATATTCACATTAAAAGTTTTTTTTTACTCACATACTTTTTATATTTCTAGTTAGATACCTATTATAACCTAGTAGATATGATTCCCTTAGCATTTATTATTTTACTAGAATATTAAAAAATAAATTTTTTTCTTTAAATATTTGTTTATTTATATTATCAATTATATAAGATGAAAAACCCAAACATGATTTATTCATAAAAGATAGAAATGATTAAAGGAGAGAGAGAAAACTCTTTAGAAATATTTAAAATTTGCCACCAACATTATTTAGTTGCAAACTCAGTTACAAGTTGATTATTTTCATTTAATTTTTTAACGACTAATTAAGATTTGGTCGTAAGATGACACTATATGTCTTACTAGAAGAATATTAGTTGCAATTTATAGGTAATAATGTTATTTGAGCAAATAATATTAGGTTACTGTTTGGTAGTATTTTTGGTTACAAAATTGGTAGTTATATTTTTTGAAAATAAAATTTAGAAAAATAACCCTTTATAAATAGACTTAGTGATTGATATGTTAGTTACCACATGCTTGGATCGCTAATATGATTGCTAGTTTGTTGTATAATTAAAAAATGTTTTTTGTTGCTAAATTAGTATATATATAACCAACAACATCCAACAACATCCATCAACATACAACATGTAATAAATTCATCTAGTTTATCCAAATTCACCATTTAACCAAACAAGCAACAAGTTTTATAATGTACTCCATGCTAGATGCCATACACCTTGCATTCGACACCATTAAGACAGAGAGCACTCTATTTTGCCCACGCCTCACTCCATTTAACTTGCGTCCAACATGGATGAGGTAGAAAACCTTCGGGCTCTCACGCTTGGCGTGAAAAAATCCATGTCTGACCCCATTTAAAGTAAAGACGATTTTCTCTCCTTACCCCAGTGCCACTCCTTTAAAACTCAACACTAGTTTAGGCAGAAACAATTCTTCCACCTCATAGTCGGCGTCATTCAAACCACACCTCGTGTGACTAAGTCAGAGGTTTTTCTCTCCCCACACACTTAGTGCCACCAATCTTGCGTCCAACGTGAGCAAGACAAAGGTCCCTGATTCAAGTAACGTCTGGCGCCCTAAAGGCACACCTGGTGCAATAATGAGTTATGCACTTTACAAATGTTTGAACTGACTCAAAACACATGAAAATCAAAAGATACCAAACATTCAACAGACAACAACACTTCCATACACTTCAAACAACTCATTTCTACTAGAAAAAAAAACACTCAACATGCTATCATCATTGATCAATATAATCAAATTTATCCTCATCAACCTTATGAGCGACAAAAAATCACTAACAACATAATCACCAAAGCATGCAAATCAAGCCACGATCCAATAAGAAATCAACATAAACAACTCGGAATCAAAAATAGTTTTCCTTACCTCAAATCCAAAGAGAACCAAAGAAGAAGGAGAAGAACGAGCTTCAAGCAACTTGAAAGCTCCACACTAACACCACTATGAAGATGATCCTTAGCTCCAACAACTTTGAATCACTACAAGACACGCAACCACAATCTTTTATGCACTTAAGGAATCTAGAAGGAAGAAAGAAGATTTTATAACTCCTAGAATTTTTCTTTTTAAAGTTCTTTGAGAAATGAATTATGAGCTTGGAATCTAAAAAAACCTTATATACTATTTCCTCAAAGTTAAAGTGAACCTTTATCTAGAGAAATTCTCTTTACATCCATAAACTCTTCAACAATTCTTTAATTCCTAGATTCTCTCAACAACAAACTCCAAATCAATATAACACATAATTATTGATAAAAAACAATAATTAAGAAAAACATACAATGTTACACAATTAGTTTTTTAATTATATGAAAAAATATAGTTAATCTAATTTATAAAAAAAAATATGAATATTTAATTAATAAAATTTATCATTCCTAAACAATTATTAAAGATATAAATTTGTTAAAACCATGTATAATGTTTGAAATGTAGACACAATAAATGGTGAATATATTTTTCAACGGAAAGTTACGAAAGATTAATTTTCTCCATTAAACTTAACCTATATGTATAATATCATCAAATATTAATTTTTCCATGAGTCTATCTAAATAAATTTATTCATAAAAAGTTCTAGAAAAATAAAATAAAAAGAAAAGCTGAAATAATTTTATTCAAAAACTAAAATTAGTTTACATAAAAATTGATTTATGGAAACTTTCTTATTTTAGTTTATTTAAAAACTGTTTCTTCATTATGAAAAACTTATTTTCTTCACCTAAAACTATTTATAAATAAACTTATCTAAACAAGTCCATATAATTATACTGCTAATAATAATAATAATAATAAGTGTTAAAAAACACGTGTTCCTAACAATTAATTCAGTATTTTCAAAATATAAATGAAGAAGCATAGGAGATAATATAAAGAATATGGTTCGAGTAGATTAATGGTTTTTATCTATATATCAATAATTCAATAATCAATATATGTGATGGCCATGTGAACTAAAAATGGAGATATTCCTCTAGTCAAATTTTCAAGCTTATCTCCTTCAACGAATATATTACGTGTGTGTAAAGGCTTTAGTTATGGCAAAGAATAAAAAAGGAGCGATACCTATACACTCATTTTAATTAATTACAATTTATTAAAACCAGAAAATTAGAAGAAACAATCATTAAACATGGTATAAAATTTACCATTTTTTTAAATAATTTTTTCAATGACTTACAGACATTTTGTATTTCTCAAAAATAAATAGCGAGTTTCGATTTTATTACTACTTTAATTAAACTAACTAAAAACTACGTCAAAACGAAAGAGAAAACGCCAACACGAAGATGATGTGTGTAGTGTCCATTATTCTTTTCAAAATCATGATTCATGCATGCTGTTGGCTATTACTCTCTTTACTAATTAATTAACTACTCTTTCTTCGTAGTATGTTGTTTGTAGATTATAATAATTGGCTAAATTATAATTTATATTTTTATAAATATTTTTAAAATGTTTTTTTTTATAACTGAATGTTGTTATTGGAAATTAAAACCTATTTTTATATTTTATAAATATTCAAATTATTTTTAGTTAAAATTTATCAATTCCTAATTAAATTGTATATATAATAATAACTTTTATTTTCTCTTAAAAAATATTAAGCTGAAACATTTTTTTTACTGATTATATGAGAGAGAAAAAATCTATATCATAGGAGGCAAATAAATAAATAAATAAAATGTTTGAGTCTCTTCAAATTCACAATGAAAAATGTACTGACGAATTGTTTTATATACGAATACCTTTTATTTTAAGTTTAAGAGATTAGAACACAAAGGTTAAGTAAAAGGGTCAGATTTTAAGCAAGAAATTAAATCTATTATAATTTAATAAATCTAAACTTTAATATAACTTGTGTTGGATTGAACTGATCATGGAGGGAATTGGACCTTCATATTCTTCATAATCTAATTGTAACAATAAAAGGCCAAATTAAAATATATACATATATATATATATATATATATATATATATAATAGATATACAGAATTTTCTTTTAGAACTTCAATCAATTTTTTTTATAACTTATTAGCTAACTACGTTCTGTTGAAATAGTAAGAAATTGTTAGAATGAAACGTTATTAATTATAATTGTCTCTGGAAATAATATATATTCATTACAGTGGAATCCTTATATATTTGAAAATATATTATTAAGTTAGCCTTAGTCATTCATCTAAATTGATTATTAAATATAAGATTGTTATGAGTAAGTGGAGCTTGGTTGCTTATTTAAATTGAGAGTTTCCTGAATTTAGCAACCACATGAGAAAAAAAGCCAAACACAAAATAACAAAAGAAAGCCATACAGCAGAAATATTATATTAATTCTTTTAGACAGCAATGGAGTGGATTGCATACGTGGTCAATTCGCTTTAAGTTGATCTCATTCTTATGTGTCAGATTGTCTGACTTATCAAATGTTCATCATCTCATCCAACGTCTCTGATGTAATTTTATTTCTTTCATGAATAGCAAAAAATATTCCAAGGAATATAGATATTTGGAGAACGTTAAGCTTCACGTTCACTATAAATACTCCGTAAAAAAAGAATAGTTCATTATAACTCCAGCAAATTGAATCCAAGCCAGACACGATTTTGAAAGCAATATGAACCCGATTCTTATAAAAAGAGATTATTCTTCTGGAACATTAATATTGTCATTTTGTTTTGTACATTCACTTAATTTGTAACAACAATGACTAAGAACCATTTTATTTATTTTTTTTACTTCGACAAGACCATTGTGAACTGTGATAATTAATGATTACTGGGTCGTTGACGAGTTGGGTTTCAGTGATTGTTCAATAGTCTCTTTCCTCCATGCCTTGAACACTCTCATTCATGGTAGACTTTTGATTTTTTTGTTCTTCTTCTAAATGTGTTTCTCATTATGGCTAGTTAATTCTATAATTACCAAATCCATAACAATCTATATATCTCCTAATATCTTAACAAACATATATAGTTTAAAAGAATTACACAATAAAATTCTAGGGTTATTAAATGACACAATACCACCATGCATACTCATAGTTGATACCACATGAAAGCCAACATGCAATGTTCCCTAGTCCCCCACTCATGTTCACACATCTAATATATTCACCAATATTTTGTCTTACCATGACCTCAACAAATTTTCCCATTGATGCTTTTTTGTGCCCTCCAAACATGTTCAAAGTACGTATCTAACTATCTATTACTTTTTACCATTAGAAGATATAATATTTGGCGATTATTTAATTCTAATTATTCCTTTGCAGGGTCTAATAATCTTAGAGAGAATCCAAAGCTCAACGATCACAGGAGAAAGAAAGAGATTCATCTATCTTAGAGTTGGAGATGTTAGTGGAGATTATTGCCCAAGCTTGAAACTTAAAGAGGGGGTCTTTGTGACGTTAAGGAAGAACTTTCTAGTGTGAAACTTAATATGCTTTTAGCTTCTTTGAACTTAATTATCGGATACAAGTTGTTTCCTTTCAGAAATTAAATAATGGTGTTTGCATCATAATTTAGTTTCAAATTTCTGTTTTGTGTTCAATGTTGATGGTTACCTATTCACATCATAAAAGCATTGCTTACACTGAATTGCAATTAGAAGTACAAATTACAGAGCATAACATTTTTCACATGAGAAAGGTCTATATTTCTTTAGAAATGTCTTTTTGAGTAAAACTTTTGTCGTCTTGGAAACAGTAGTAGGTCAGCTTGTGAGGATATGTACCAAATCGTGAGATTCCCAAAAGTATAAAGCCCAAAGTTTCAATGATACATTTTCTTACAAAAGCCCAGAGCCCATAGTAGGCCTGCGTACGTTTTCTCCCAATAATAGGCCCACAGTCCAAAGTAACATATATAAGTGCCAACTATTGGTTTAAATGCCTTCAGCTATCAATAATTAGATTTAACTCGTGAATATTGTAAAAGAAAAATAAACTCGTTGATATAATTTTGTCACATCTCTAACTTTTTTTAATAAATGAATGAAACTTTTTTTTTATTGGACTTTTTCCATTACAAATATTTACTGTCATGATGATGAACCCATTGCTATTATTAGTTGCTTGCTTGCTATAATGTTTTGGGTAACCAATTAAAGTGGAGCTATAAAGGGGATGCGATGTTAGTCAATCAAGTTCGTGAGTGCAAATTGAGTTTTAATCCAACTGAAAAACAAAAACAAAAACTTTATAAACCCGTTCTTTTAGTTCCTGTTCCTTTTAGGGTCAAGTGCTTTTCAAAACTTTAATTAAGCTAGTTAAAATATATTTTATATTTTTATATAATCAAATGGAACAAAATTAAATTTTGAAGGAAACAAAGAAAACTTGAGTTTCTAAATCAAATTGATCCGATTGGTAAAAATCAATTGACTCTTTGAAATGAAATTACAATCATTATTAAATAAATTTCTTCATGAAATATATCACTTGCTATTTTGTAGGCCTCGAAATCATATTAAATATAAATCCTTATTCAATCTAATATAGAAAGATTCCTTGGAATCCAAAAATTCCATCTATCATGCATGCCTATGTGCAAGCTTGCATTCTCTTTGCCTATAAATACACCCATCTGTTAGTCACATGTGATCACATTCATAAACATTAGCCCATTTAGGCATTTGAGTTATTACAAGATTAGCTTTTGTGCACTCAATGGCTGGGATTGTGGTGGTTTTTGACTTTGACTCTACAATCATTGAGTGTGATAGTGATAATTGGGTTCTTGATGAGTTTGGTTTAACTGAAAAGTTCTATCAACTTCTTCCGAGCATCCTTTGGAACCCTCTCATGGTTTTCTTTAATTTCCTTTCATTCCTTGCTTTAAGATACTATGTTTTCATAGCTTAATAGTGACATAATTTTTGTATATCCTAAAACTTTACAGGATAAGATGATGAATGAACTTCATTCACAAGGAAAAACCATTGAAGACATTGTTGAGGTTCTGAATAGAACTCCAATGCATCCCCACATTGTTCCAGCCATTAAGGCTGCATATTCCCTTGGGTATATTCCTTTCTTTCCCTTTTCATTCTTCCCTTATTGCATATACTATATGCCATTATGTCTAGTAGGAGAGGTAGGTGAATAATTAAGCATGATGGGTTGATTTTCTATGTATGAAATTTCATTCATTCCCATAATTTTCTTTCATTTTCCTCATAAGTCCTATTCAAACACACCCATGTGATAAAATGGTTAACATATGTAACATCTTTGTACTCTTTTTCATTGATAAAGATTCTAACACCTAAGATGGGATTGGATTTAGGTGTGAGCTGAAGATTGTGAGTGACGCAAATATTTTCTTTATTGAAACAATTTTGAAGCATCATGGAGTGTGGAATTGTTTCTCGGATATCACTGCAAACCCCAGTTACGTTGATGAAGAAGGGAGGCTTAGAATTTGCCCCTACCATGATTATCTAAAATCTTCTCATGGATGTAATCTCTGTCCACCGAACATGTGCAAGGCAAATATTCCAACTCCAACAATCTCTTTATTTATGGCAAAGTAGTAAATTCTATCTATGTACTTAATCACTTTTACGAACTAATAGATCTATATTTATATAATTTATTGCTATATTTATTCATAATCAAACAAGGACTATTTTCTACAACATGGGCAAATCAAGATTTGAATTTTCATTAGGAAAAAGTGTCTGTTTTCAATGCCAGACCGTGATTTGAACATAATAATAAAAAACATACGTAGGAAGAAAAAAAATATCCATGAAGTTTCACTCACCCCAAATTGAATTATTACAATGTCTTAATTATTGACCCACACGTCAGGCTTCACTTTTCTGATTTATGTCATAACATAATCCATGGGATCGTGACAACATATAAAAGCAAAATTATGTTTCATGAACCACGTACATAGTGTAGCGTCTATAATAATAACTTTCAACCAAAAACTACTAATTGAATTTATACTACCAGCAAAAGTTCATTTTTTGAAACTTGTCTCATCCATTGACATTTTTCCTTCTCTAATGACATGCAGGGATTGGTCATAGAAAGGGTCCAAAATTCTCTTGATGCTGCAGGAAAGAAGAAATTCATCTATCTTGGAGATGGAAATGGAGACTTTTGCCCAAGTTTGAAGCTCAAGGATAGGGATTATTTGATGCCTAGAAAAAATTTTGCATTGTGTGATTTAGTATCTAAAAACTCTAATCTCATCAAGGCGGAGGTACATGCCTGGAGAGATGGTGAAGAACTTTATGAAGTTATGCTTCATATTATCAACAAAGCTATTGGAGAAGGAAACAACATTAGTAGCTCTACTACAATATCAGTTGATTGCAAGTTGGGGTCAATGTCAATTGATGCTCATAATAAACCTTTCCCCAAAGCACTCTCAGTTCCTCAGTAACTAAAATTGCAGAGGATGAAGGATAACATTTCTTGTGGCTTCTCAGTTATCATCTATGTACTGCTACTTTATTTTTCTGCATGCTTTTGCAGAAAGTGTAAGAGGTTTTGACAATAAAATAAAGTATGAAGCATATTATGTTGAATAAAAGTATGAAATTTGATCCAGTTTCGTCTCAATTGTCAAGTTCAAACTTTGGCCGTTTAACAAGCATTTCATGAGACTTATTTTTGTTGAAGCACGAATGGAATTAAACACTGTTAACTTAATTATGGGCATTTTGATGATTAGAATCTACAGGTTTTGAGCATATCGTGTATTTTGCAAGAAATAGTGCAGGTCGAGGGCTCACAATGTTGGTTAAAATTTTTATATCATTGTTTAATATATGCCGTAATTCATCATAAAAATAGTTAACTTCTTTGGTGGTTATTATGACACTAAGTTTTTTACAACATATATTTAGATGATATAGTCTTAAAACTTTACATTGATTATGTTTTGAGAATGTTATCCGTAAAATAATTCTGAGAAATTTGCATGAAATTACTAAAACTCTCTAGTAAAGAGCAAGACCAACAACGTGTCACTTTTATGAACAGAATTGTTTTTAAGAACTTATGCCAAACTGTTGAACTATATCTAAGATGCAACATAATTTCTAGCACCGAATTAATTTGTAGACAAGCCTAGTGTGTTTGTAAAAACGTTCTTATATTTTCCAATGCAGTTGAACAAGGCTAGAGGAAAAAGCTAAATCCACGTTTACCAAAACATTGAAAGTGTGCTGGATAGGACTCAGACACCTTGAAGGACCAAGTGTCCTAAGAGGTCAAGTAGTACCCCAATCTCTTATTAGATTTTATTCCGACAATTATTCGCCAACCGCACTAAGATAATTACGTAACCGTCACCGGTACTCATCATTGTCATTAAAGAACCATGAAACACATTTTTTATATCAATGAATGAATCCATACTATATAGTATTAAGTCTTTTGTTCAATCATTAAATACTGTATTATTTTTAGATCCCATTTATATAGTAAATGATAAATCTGCATCATCATCTAAATACTTCTAACTTAATCGAGAACTTGTCTGACTTCTAGAGAATAAAGGAAGGAGTTATCCCTCAAGAAAACTTCATAATTATACCCATTTTTAATACTTTTAATACTAAAAATTTAAGTATTCATTATATGTTGGGTGATTAAAAATAAAATAGAATTTGGGACCATTTTAAGAACAAGCTGGAGAAATGAAAGGAGATAGTGAAATCTGACCCCAACCCCACGAAACATATATATAATTGTGAATCCTTCCCTTTTCAATTTCCCTTTGATTGGAGACAAGCAAACAAGCTTTTGGGGGCAGTCAAGTCAAGATTGTGGTCAATGTTTAACTAAAAAATTCAACCTCACTTTTCCCTTCACCATCACGCTGCTCGTCCATTAATTATCATTAATTTTGTCATCTTCTATGCTTTCCCAGAAAAATAATGAATTTGGTTGAGTAGTTAGATTAAAGTAGATAATGCAATTGAATCAGGAAAAGTGTATGATATCAGTTAATTTGCCTTATTTGCATACTGTGCCATGCACTAAACCTCCTTTTTTCTTGCTTTTCTACGGAATGCAGGTGTAGTTGGATCTCACCTAACAAAAGAGAAACCAACAAAGTGCTGCATCATTAATTAAGTACTACTTATTTATTTGGAAATAATATTTTTCTTAAAAAAACTCTTTCTAACAATTTTTTCATTATGTTGTTTGATAAAATTTGTATAATTAAGACTCATTAAAAATTAAATAATGCGTCTCTCTATTTGTTTGATGGAATCTACGTGAAATTTACTTAATAAAACAACATATTGTTAATATTTTTCCTTTTGTTTAAAAAGCTGAAAAAAAAGCACTGTTTGATATGTTTATTTTCTGTTATCATTTTTTAATGAAAATGAAAAACAGTAATAAAAGCATGCTTGTTTAGGTTTTAGAAAATACTTTCTATAAAAATATTTCAAAAAATGAAGGCCAAAAATTAATAGTAAAAGAAATCATTTTTAATATTTTCAACCAAATAAAAACGCCATAAACCATAATTATAACACTTTTTTTTTTTAATCACATCATCTTGATCTCCACCATTTACCTATGTTGTTTCATCATGATATTTTTTTATTGTTAATCAAGTAAAATGAAGTATAAGTGCGTAAACATATAAATGTCTAATTTTAATAACTTATGAATAAATATACGTGCATAAGTTATATATATAATTAACATATATTAATATAAATATATTTTTATTATTAAAAATTATTTGTAAATATGTAATGAAAACATTAGAAATAGTTCAACTAAACATATTTTAATGTTTTTCATTTTTTCAGATAGAAAATAAGTTATCAAAACAAACATATTTTCTAAATCTTATAAATTTGAAAATGAAAACCATTTGGAAAAAATGAAATAAAAAATGTTTTCTTAAACCAAATAGATCCTAATTTTGTCGGATGCTTCTCCTTTTACCTACCAAATCTTTTAAAACTTTATCAAAAATATATTTAAAAAAGATCTTAAGAAATGTACCTTTTATAAGTGAGTTGTGTCTAGCAGTGTTTGGCCAGACTTATTTCTTTTTTTTTTTTTCTACTTAAAAAGAGAAATTGAGTGAAACATTTTTTATATAATAACTCTTAAAAAATAAGTAGTTTATATTTTAGTAGAAATCATGAGAATAAAGAGTTTTTAGTTTGTTTATTTCTATTTTCAAAACTGGTATATTGTATTTCATATTTTCTATTTTTTAAGCTTTACATAGAAAACAGAGGGGGGAGTTTGCATAGAAGAAAAAAATCAGCAGTAGTTCCTCTTCCTTCTTTTTATGTTCCTTTCTTTTTTTCTTTTGGGTCATTCAGTTTCAAACAAAGGAAATAAGCAAAAGGCCCAAACTGTCCAAAAATTCCAAATAAAGTTGGACCTCTGATTGAGATTCTGAAATTGAAAGCCCAGTAATTTTGTCGATTCAGAAATCTCTTGGAGTGGGATGTCACATATGGGATAATATGGTGCTAATTATTTTGTTATAATAGTAAGAGAGATGTACTTAGATATTAAAGTGCAGTTTAGTTAAGAAAGCAAAAAAATAAAAGAATAAAAAAAAATCCAAAGACCCAACACACATAAGGGAAGCTGACCAATCAAAAGCATGCTTTTCAGTTTTCACTTTATTTGCTTGAGACTATCCTTTAACCAAGATCGAGAAAGTAGGAAATGTGATTTTATTTTAAGGCTGAATTAAGCAGTAATTTATTAAAACTGCAAAACATGCATAGCTTTTATGGGGGAGGCCAAAAAATCCCACGACACAAATGAATGCAAGCAACCAAGATTTAGTGGAAAAGTAAAAAAGAACAATCTAAAGGGACATTAGACAACATATTCCATGTGTTTGTTCAGATCAATATTTTTGTCATAGTACCATATTCTGCAGCAAAGAAAACTCATACAGTCCAAAACATGAACTTAATGAGCTGAATAGAAGAGAATGACATTAAGCCAAAAAAGAGAAAGAGAGGAAACAGATCTACCACATTTAGATGTGTCATCATAACGGATTGGAATCAGAATATTTTTTTTAATAATTATCATAAACAGACAAGGTTTGATGTCTACTGGGTTTGCAGCTTGGGAAGAGATGGGGAAAACGTCGGATGTTCATGGCCACAAACAATTATTACATGGTTCTTCAATTTTCACTTTCCAGTTTGTGAGGAATCATTAGCTTGAGAATGGTGACAGACACAAAGCAATAAGCAATATGCAATGCTGGGGGTAGCAATAAAGAGCCTCCAGTGGCCCTCTCATCTTTTCATAGAACAAGGTAAAACATAGGGGTGTACCTTGGACACCCTGCATGGTATGAATTGCATGTGGGCACAAATTCCAAGTGCCCCACTCCATCATGGCTTGCATTATTGACCCTTGAAGCACTTGGCACAAAGTGTTAAACCAGTCATTTTAATCTAGTTATAAGACCTCTTATAAAACATAAGGTTCAATTTGGTGTTTTCAGGATCAATTTCTATCGGCATTAAAGTAATATTTTGCTAGCAGAAATCACATTTTGAGTATAAATTATTATTTAATTAGTTGCCAACTTTAAACACCGTGTAAACCATCTCCATCACAAAATAATAGTGTTAATACCTATGATTTGGTGTGGTGTTTTTCTTCGGGTAGGTTTGTGAATTAAAAGATGATTGGCAATTATCCTTGAGTTGTCTATTACAGTTGTAGGGCCAATGTATTTGCATGTGAGTCTTTGCTTAGCCAGTCCTGCTTCACTGCCCTATGCCCCCCCCTACCTTCTTTTCTTCTCTGTCCCCTTTAATGTATTGACTAATTCAGAAAAAGCATTATACTAGAATATGAACCAATGTGGAATGTTTTTACTAAATAGCAATATGGTAGCTTTTCAGGTGTAATCACCTAATTAATAGCCATCAATTCAACTAAAAATTACTGCTATTGATCTCAGAGAAAATAGTTTATTTATCCATATTATTATTTAATCACAAAATAATAACTACTAGATCTATCTAATGTTTGGGGGTGTTGGTAGAAGTATAAAGACTTGGATTTGATCTTTATTATAATTATTATTGGATATATTTAGATGCATATCTTGAATCTACATTCAAACAAGAGTCACGAAAAGGGATCTAATAATTATTTTACTTGATTAACATCCATTGACATCAGATGTATTACATCTTTCTTATTGTTAAGAAATTAATAATAATAATAAAATCATATTACATTAACTAATTTTTAGGTTGTATATTATAATTTCTTGGTTGACAATGTAAAAAAGTCTATAGAAATTGAATTCTTGATATTGTTTACATTCATAACCTTGAATGAGATAGTTCTTGAGCATGTCAAGAACCCTAAGAAATATTTTGTAAATTTGTTAATCTGAGTATGTATGGAAATACATCTACACAGAAACTACTAATTAAAATTCAAGGAAAAATATATACAAATATTTGATATGCTAGTTGTTTTAGGGAGACACGACAGCACGTATGGCTTCAACCATGTAAACTCGTTTTCACAGGAATGCCGTTTGTACAGCATGTAGCATCAGATAAGAAAAATGAAAGCATGCATCGTACATGTAGGCCACATATTACACTGTAAACGAAAATGATCTTAATTATGAAGATTAGCATATGCCAGTACCCTACTAGGCTACTATTACTTCACCTAACCTGTTCTCTAATCCTTGTAATAGCTCTTAATTTGTCATCTAATCAGTGCTTTTATTTGTGTGCCAAAAACGATGCTCAACAAAGCAAAAATAATTGTTCAAACAATCAATATAAAAAGCTTCCACAGTGAAAATTTCGTAGTTTGGACGCAGCTTCTCAATGGTCAAGGACCCATGTGCTTCAAATTGAAAGGTAATAATAATTAGAGAGGATAAGAGAAAGGTCAATTTAAAGTGAAAAACTCGATGTTCAAACTTCAAATCATTAACGTACATGATATAATCAAGCAAGAGAAAAGAAATTTGCTTTTATCTTTCTTTCATTTTTCTCATATAAAAAATTAAATAAAAATATTTAACCTTCTACTCGTTTTTCTTCCTTTTTTCACTTTTTTTTATTATATATATTTACTATATCTTCATATGCTGATCTCAAGTGGTCTACAAGTAACAAAGATTTTAAAATGTGTTAAGTTTTTATACAAGTACTAAAAAAGTGTATAATATTTATGGTCTGTTTGAATCAAAGAAAAAGAAATTATATTAAAAATATTTTAAAATCTTTTTCCTTCCCTCTCTCACTTCAAATATTTCAATATTAGAGGAGAAGTAGAATTAAATGATAAATGATTTTGTTCACATCTATTCTCCTTTCCTTTTCTTTTAAAAATTTATTAAAAAAAACCTTTCATTTTCACTCCTCTCTCTTGCTCTCTCTATTCTTCTCCTCTCCGATGAAACATTATGTTAGAGAGCATACTCTTAACGTCCACCTACCATATTTTGTTAACCATGTGTATAAAATTGATTATTTTGTAATACAAGTGTTAGTTATTACAATTAATTAAACATCTAAATATATTTTCAATATCTTTTCCTACAGATTTCGATGGCTTCTTGACCGCTACAATTAATCGATTAAAAAATATCCATTTGATTAAACATTAGTGATGCATAATCTATATTATTGTCATGTGATTATTAAAAATAATTAATAATTAAATTGTTGTTTTATATTTCTCTTTACTCTATTTTTATTTTATTTGTGTTAAATTAAACAACTAAATTTTAACTTTATTCTTTACTTATTTTCATACACCAATTTTTCTTTTTTTTAATTTTCACCCATTTCTTTGTCCTGTATGAAACCGAAATATGAAGCAATGGTGGCGTTATGTTTGATTTGAAGCTGAGCATTTGAAAGTAGGAATAGGAACAGCATAGCTGTGCAGACATTGAATGCAAGAACAGTTAAAAGAAGATCGAGTTCCCATGTTGTTCGCATGGTTGCATGTCTGTAGACAACAGTATCTTTGAGGGTAAGCAAGGCCCAAGTAGCATTAAATGACCTATAACTATCCACTTGCCCCACACACTACACTAATCTACCACATTAAATAATTCACCATTTATGGATTTTGTCAAAAGAGACAATTCAAGAGTCACATTTTTAAGATATGTATACTATGCAAGAGGTTTTTTAGGAAATAGAAACCCATAATTTTCAGGAACAAATTTCCACAATGTTTTTATTTTAACAGAAGGATAAATTATTTTTTAATTTCTTATTTTATTTAATTATGATTTCTCTATTATTAAAGACTCTAATTTACTGTTTACATTTTTAAAATGATATAATATACACATTTTTTTGACTAATTAAAATGGATGTTCTTTAAAAAGTTTATAATCAATTTATTTTACCAAATTAAAATAAATTATTTTAATTAAAAATATTTTAGTCTAAAAATAATTTATATATGAAACAATAATTTATAGAAACAAAATATTATTCTAAATATAATCTTATAAATAAAAAAAAAAGAGATAATAATACAAAAAAATATTATAAATTAATTCTTATTAAAATAAGTAAGTTAAAGCTATAATTTAGTTTGTATATAGACAGTACAATAAAATTTAAAGCCATAATTCTTATTAATTCGGATCATTCTTTATAAAACATGTTTCCGTTGAATCCCGTACCAACAACACATTTTTTTTCTTCAGAATTATTTTCTTTAAATCATGCATGTACTGAATGTGAATGTTAAAACAATTTGGTATTCAGCTCAAATTGAGGAATGGAAGTTTGACAAACCATCATGTTATGAACTTGTATGATAGGGTACAAAGGATCTGACAAGCAGTGCTTATAACCTCTTGAGGGAACGTTGTGACATGTGATTAAATTGTTTTTTAATAATTAAATTCATATAATATTTTAAAATTAACAATTAAAAATTAATTTATATTTATAAAATATTATTTTAAAATTGAACTTAAATTCATTAAGTCAATTCCGTGTTTCAGGATAAATCTTATACTCACTGCATCAAAAGACCTAGTTATTAAATTGTTATTATAATAGTAACATGGGCTTCTCGCTTGTTAGGTGGTTGAAGGCAAGGGTCAGCATAAAATTGAGACTCGAATCAAATCTTAAAAATTTGATAAAAAATATTACTTTTAAGTTCGGGTGGGTTTTATGAATAAATTAGGTTAAAATTTTGATTTTATATGAGTTATATTGGACGGGTTCGGTTTTAAATTTTTAAACCAGCTAAAAGCCGAACCCAACCAAAAATAAGATAAGTTTAGATTTTTATTACTTTTGTATAACTAAACAATAATGGTTCAAACTCAAAAGTCTTTATTTCAAGTATAATATAGCCATCAATTTATAACTTTTTTTCTTTTTCTCATAACCTATATGTTTTTTTTTTCCTTCCTCATTCAATTTTTCAACACACTAGTCTACTTTTAGATTTTTCTTTTCGTTTCTTTTTTTATCCTTCTTTTCCATCTTCCTATCTCCATTTTGAGTACAACTTGTGCGATAGTAGTTTCTTATAGATTTTGTAATCTAACTTTAGATTTCTTTTACATGTAACAACTATGGATGTTGTTATCTTTTGTTTTTGCTTGTCTAGTTTGTAACGAATCTTCTTACATAATATATTTTTACCTTCATTCTATTTTTATACACTATTTTAAAATTATTTTTTTTCCGTTTTAAGCTTCACCTTCGTTAAAATAACTTGATCCACAATAAATCTCAAACCCGATTATACCTACCCCAAATCCAAATCCGTTGCAACCCGAACCGCCTCAAACCGAAACTCAGTCGGTCGAATATGGGTCACATTTTTTCAAAATCAATTTATAACGAGTTGAGTCCGTTGCCCACCTCTAGTTGAAGGTGTTTTTGGGACATATGAAAATTGGTATAGGATGCCGTCTGAGATACACTAAATTGTTTCATTGATTGATAGTGCAAAACCAGTTAAACAGACTAATGTTGATAAAAACACAGTTCTAATTTCGGAGCCAAACAAGTTTTATAGGCAATGCCAATTATTCAAATATTAAATTCATGACTTAAGGAGCTGATTATATATTTCATGGAATGAGATTATATTTTCAAAAATCATATTTTTATAAATAATATGATTAAGAATGTTATTTCTCAAAATATTTAAAAAAGATATTTAGTTCATTTTAATATTTTTGATTTTTTTAGGATTTAAAATAATTTAAATAAAAATAAAAGTTACAAGTGTTATAATAAATAATTTTCATGAGAATAAAATGTTAGAACATAACATTAAGTAAACGTTATAAATTTTAAATTTATGTATTAATAACTTTTAATAGAAGAGTAAAATTAAAATGATAATTATATTTTTTGAATTATGAAGGGATTATTGATCTTGTACGTATAAATCTTTTATTGATTCACATTAAAAAAAATTATAATACTTCTTTATTTTTTCTAATTTTTCTTTCTTTAATAATTACAAGTTTTTATGTGATAATAATAATTATAAGTGAAGAGATATTTCTACATTATATTTTATGTTATTTATTTTTATTTTGTAATATGAATCAATGATTAAGTAATAAATATTTTATTATATTTTATGATAGCAAACTCTTTTAATTATGAGAATGTATATTTTTTTTTGTGATAAAAGATATCTAAAAAATTTATTGTATGATTGCCTATTAAATGTGATAATAAAAATTCTCATAAAAGATAAATTTATCCATATATTGTTTTATAATTTTGGAAACTAGTGTAGCATTCATACTTGTGAGAATGCCTAAATCAAAGTTGGGATGCATAGCCATTAAAACATCATAGTATTTCTTGGTGAATAAATATTTAAAGCGAATGTGGGTCGTGTACACCATATTCCGAACATAAATTATTGATTAATGTTTCATATTTTGTCCCATCCTCCCGCAATTCACGTGACAAAAAACAAGAGGTACATTTTATAAGAAAGAGTAATCACCAATTCCATGCATGCTATAGTGTTATTCAACAACGTTCATAAATTAAGTAGAAACAGAGGAACATTAATTAGGCCGTTGCAGCTTGAACAAAACCAATTCATATAGTAGCTTGCTAATTCAGCAACACCCTTTTTTGTCTACTACCATACTTAACATTGTATCCTACGCAACAAAAGTTTAAATTCCACGCTCAAAATATATAAACATTGTTACACCCTCCAAAAATGAAAGTCGAAAACGCTCTGAATGATTAAAAAATAATAATTTTTTAATTATTTGAACAATTTTTCAGCCTCTATTTTTGGAAGATTCAGTATTTTCCATATAAAATACGAGAAGAAGGAAGTGTTAATATAGAATATAGAATTTGGAAAATAGACGGAAAACGTTAATCATGGGAAAACGATCCAGTGCTGACAGTGGTGGTGAATAGACGGCGATGGAGTGGGTCCCCATGGAAGTAGTGTGGTACCACAAGCACTGAATATCTGTGAGCGTTGAATGCTAAGTTGACGTGACTGTGCGTTTTATTAAAGCTTCTTTCAGGGCAGTGGCATTTATGATTTATGACAAGGTTCTAAAAAGTTAATTTCGGATTTTGAGATTATAGATATATAACAAGAGACAATATTATGCATTATGCATTATGCATTATGCATTATGCATTACACACTCTCTTCTCTGAACACTGTCTGTCTTCTAGCATTTCTGCCCTTCATCTGCTACAGGTGCAGTGCAGTCAATGCTTTCGCAATTTATTGCTTCTCCCTTCTTTCAAATTCAAACAATCTCATTTTAGTTTGCTCAATACTATATTCTTTAGATAAAAATCATGTAGAATGTACTCTCTAAGATATATACTAATTATTGAATTACATGTCCCCTCTTCATTCCAAAACTTTATGCTTTTTTTAAGCATCAAGTAACTCCCTGTATCACATTAATTCTTTTTCACTTTATGAATTGTTTAAATTTTAGTGCTGAAACTTCTACAAGTAATTTTACTAAAATTTAAGCAATCTATAAAATAAAAAAAAGTATATAAGCCACAATTCCACTACAGATGCTCTTAACTTTTAGTTTTATTTCAAAACTTTGATTCTATTAAAATTTTAATAAAATATATTTATTTGTTTATTTTTAATGTAATTTTTGTTTATACATGCGTTCTCATAGTATTAATAATAAGGAATAAGGACATATGTAAATGTAATTAGTTAGAAAGAGGAGAATGGTGAAGTTGATGCAGGATTAAGAAAGTGATGATGAGGAGAATAATGAGTGTGGCTTCTGGCACACAAGCTATGTTCCCCAAGTTGTTAACCACGCCGGCGTAGCAGAACAGATCATGCATTATCTCTTACAACTCATACTAATTTCAGCTACCTGTAAATCAATCATAGTTTTCATCATTTTGGAAGATTTTTTCTTACTTTTTGGTACAACATACCATTAGCATGTTCTACTTTTTTGATTAACTTCCTAATACTTTTAAAATATTAAATAAAATATATTTAATATTTCAAAACATTAAAATATTTAATATTTTCTTTATTTTACATGAAAAAAGGTTATAATATGATTTAGAATTGTTCATCGAAACTCTTCTGTTGCCTAGATTTCCAGTCCAATTATTCTAGCTCAATTGGCATATGATTATATGGTATATAATTCCGGGACATGCCAACTTTAATTACATGTCTGAACATTAAAATCATTCGAGGTATATTATTAGATGTCTGAACATTAATTGAGAGTACATTAAAAATGAAAATTCTGTTTGCCCATATGTTTTTTTTTTTTTTTTTTTATAATGGAAATGCTTGTCCTTACATTAGCATCCTGAAAACGTAGAACAATGTTATGTTGTATAGGTTTTTATACGCATTTTCTCATGCATTTTATATTGCTCCAACCTTTTTATATTTTGTCTTGGGAGAAAAAGCAAAATGAGAAGGACAAAATTACAAACGTAAAAATAAGGTCCCAACAAAATGTGCATAAAGAAAGAAATGAAAATAAAATTTTAGCCTAGAAAAGAAAAGTTGTCCCTAGGCATGTAAGTTAATTCCTATGTGATCTCTAATTACATGTTAGAATTAGGTTATGGAAAATTTGATTTGGCCTGCAACCACCTTTACAAAAATGGGGTGATGAGCTGGTTCTCTTCCTCAGAGTCCATCAATAATTTTGGTCCATTCTGCTCAAAGGTAAGTTGTCTGATCAGCCTGCTAAAACTGGAAAAAGTTCTTTTATCATTAATTTAAATTAATAATTTTTTATAATAATTAAAATTTGTATAAATAAAAAATATCTACATATCTAATATTTTATAAAGATTTAAACTATATATAACTGTCAAATTCATTTATATAATTTATTCATTATCTATCAATAAAGAATAAAGAATTCTCTAGTGGTCAATTTTCCCACAAGTTATTAATTATAGCTTCTAATTATTAAAAAAATATTATTGTAATACAAATATCAGGTGACTTTCATTAATTCAACTACAGCGATAAATAATTAAAGTTTACTAAAAAATTATTAAAATTATACGTAAAAGTATTTTATGCTTTAAAAAATACATATAAATATTCTGGAAAATAGGCACGAAATCTATTTTAATTTGCAAGATATTAAACTTATGTTTATTGTATTATTATTATTATTATTATTATTATTATTATTATTTTCATCGTTGTTATTTTAGTTGTGATTGTTGATTTTATTTTATTTTTTATCATTGACTTGTACATAGAATTGAGAGTATAGATATCATTTTATCTTTAAATGACTAACTCAATATTTAAAAAAAACATATTTTTATTTTTCACAAATTATCTTGATCTTTTGATTCTTATATTTGAAGAGTTTAATTCTTGGTCAACTTATAACTTTATTCTTTTTTTATTTTTGTCCCTCTCACTAGTTATATGTCATTACACATATCCTTAGATTAAGATAAATATTTCAACAATTTCACGTGCCTGCGAAGATCAAAACCTACACAATACATAAAATTAAAAAGGATTTACTTGAACCATGACCATACACCATATGAAAGACTTCAGATAAATTATATATATATATATATATATATATATATATATATATATATATATATAAACAATTTTAAACGAAATTATTATGAGATAAATCTAGGTGTTTTTCTTTGAATGTTGTAAGGTTTTAAAATAAGTTTCACTTTAATAATTAATATAAACATCAAAAGTTGACATTAAATATCAATAAAAATTACTTTGATCGAAGAATAATATAACGGAACACTTAAACTTTGTCCATTAGTACTGTAAAAAAAATACACTTAAATAATAAATCAGCCTAAGCTACTTTATTTATAAAGCTAAAAGTTGTGTAATATATTTTTATTATAGTATTTAAATAAATTTTTTGATTTAATTTGTTTAAAATAATAAAAGATTAAATTTAAACTTAAAAAATCTATTTATTTAAAAAAGTGGACTAGACTTATAAAAGTATGTTAATATCAATACAATAAAAATTTGTAATATAATAGAACCAAATTTATATGTTTGAACTTTCACTACACTTAATTTTTTTTTATTTTATATTTTCTATTTATACAAAATCAATAGATAAAAAATAAAAATTCTAATAACTGTATTTTACCTGTTATTTTAGTTTGTCTTTATTGTATATTATTTAGAATATTTCAAATAAAATATATGAATATTTATAAAGTATTTTTTTTCAATCATATTATTCTGTTTCATCAATTTATGTCTCAATATAAATGAGTAACAATATGTTAAGTTGTTTATTTTATGTTAATTTTTTCTTTTAAAATTTAAATTTTAATAATAATGGAGTAAAATATTTTTTATTGCACAAATTAAAAACAAGACCTGTACACATATTTAAAAATAGATTTGTTGATTTATTTAAAATTAAGCTTATTAACTTGTTAATTAATTTAAAATAATCTTTTAAATAGATAGATTATATCAGACTTTTTAAAGAATTAGATCAAACTTATAAAAAAATTATAATAAATAATAGACCAAAGTTATATTTTAACCTTATAGAACAAGTCGATTTATATATCTAAAGTTTGATCTATATTATTTTTATTTGTATGTATATTTGGTACTAACTTTCTAAAACACACATGAACCTATGTTCTTAGGTATGAAAAAAGACATTGACTTTTGCACCAACCACTATACTAACAAGTTTATTTATAATATAAATAACAAATAAATTTTATAGTATAATTATTTTAAAATTATATATTTAATAATATGACACATTTATATATATTATCTATATTATTTTGTGTCATCAATAACAAAAATATTATATATATGTATATAATATATATATTTTTAATTTGTATTAATTTATACAGTTTAATATACAATTTTTTTCATGTATTTTTTCATACAAAATAAAAATAAAAATAATTTCAAATAAGATGAGAATCAAATCCAAATAAATATGATTATTTAACACTTATATTTTTCAAGACTTTTTTTAATATATGATATGCATTTATTAAAACTCATAAGTGTGAATTATATATAATATAAACAATTTTAAAAAAATTTAATAGAGATAAAATGACATAATTTAATTAATAATTCACTTATTCAACTTTTAAATCATTGATCCAACAACTTACCAATTTGATGCGATTTTTTAAAAATATGGTTACACCAGTTTTTTTTTTCATTGTGGTCATTTTTTAGGTCACTGTTTATTTATACAACATTCTTAATTTTTACTATTCTCATTTTTAAAAAAAATTATATTATGAGAAAATAATTGAATAACACACTCCCAATAAAAGGACACACACATAATTGGAAGTGCTAAATTAATAGTTTTTATTCTTCTTTATGTTACAAAAATATGTATCAAAAATAAATACACCCTTTTTTAATAATAATAAAGGAAAAAGTGAGGTCATTTCAGGATGACAAAACGGACACATGTAGACGGCGATTTACAGCGTAGCTCTGCTCTGCACAAAATCTCTTTCTCTCTCTCTCTCTCAGCATTCAAAGTATGTCACTCATGTCTCATGTCTCATGTCTCATGTCATGTGTTTGCATTTCACCTTCTACACCAAATTGCCACACCACACCATTGCATTTTTATTTATTTATATAATTTATAATAATAATAATAGTAATAGTAATACATACTACAATAAATAAATTAGAGTTTGAAATATTTATATTTATATTTATATTTATTGTCATTCTGTCTTCCCTTGGCCATGTCTCTATCTCCATTGGTCACTCAAATAAGTAACCAACAAACCCAACCTCTTCTCTTCTCCAAACCATTTTTGCACTCTCCATTTCGTTGTTTCGGTGGTCCATTCGGTTTCACACCCATTTTCATCTTTTCCTTTCATTCTGTGCCATCCTGCTACCACCCAAATGCAAGAGAAATTTTGCATTGAAGTAAGCATGAGACCTTTGTCTTAAAGCTTTCAGCTTTGTCCAACTTTTTCCTACCATCACAAAAGGGTCGCAATCCATTATCCTTTTTTTCGTTGCTGAAAACAATTGTCTGAACTCGATCATTGTGGCACTTTGTTTCCATGCCTATGTTTACGATGATTGGTTGTTTGTTGTGGTGACATTGTTATATTCAGTTAGGTTTTGCTTTTTTATTGTTTAAGGAACCGTTTCGAGTTTAACTCTACCGGTTTTCGCTGAAATTTTTTCAGGTTCTGATGGTAATGATATTTTGATTATCCTAAACAGAAAAGTGTGCGTCATTATTTGTTTTGGTTGCTGTTGTTGTTTTATTTTGTTATTTTTTGCTGGATGTTCAGTGTCTTGGGGGACTGGTAAAATACATATGACTATAATAATAGAGAAAAAGAAAGGTTTGGATCTTATTTGGGGCATCTCTCTCTCTTTGTTTTCTAGTCGTCGATGATGTTTTTGATATTCTAAAGCAATCAAATGGTGGTTGCTATAGTGATTACTTATCTGTATGTCGCACCACATTTTCATGCATTTTTTCTTCTTTAGACTCTTTGCATTATTGATATTGTTATTATCACTATTATGTTCAACTTTTGATGTTGATTCTGGGACTGTGCAGGGTAAATATTGATACTGAATTTTCAAGGACCCGGGAAGCCAGATTTCCTCTCTACCTTTAGTCATATCATCAGTGTTTGGAACTCTTGACATGTGAAGGACATGTTACTATTTCTGTGGCGGAATCTTTGGCAGGGGGGTTCCTCTAGAGTCTTGTCAAAAGTAAAGCCAACTAGTTGAAGCCAAATGTTTTGACTTGTGGAGGGTGACTTGAAGACTCCGTAACACAGCAAGTGTTTGTAACTGTTCTCTTGTAGTGGATTGTCTCACAGGTCTTCGTATGCAGTGCTTTTAACCTTGTTAAATTTCTGAAACTTGAGATGAATATTACTTGGTAAGCTCGGGGGATACAATGTCTTGCTTTCTGAGCCAAAAGGGTATCTGATTCTCCACAGATTTGATGCTATTTTGGGGACGTACTTGCAGAATCCTTCCTGTTGGTGACCGAAAGGCACGGTTTTGACAATGTTTACTTGCCATTCTGTAGCACTGAAGGTTTGTGTTCTGGTTAAAAGGGTCTTGTCAGTGGTTGTTCTGTGATTGCTTTGAGACGTGTTGCATGTTGGTTATATATACAATACTAGTGGGGCTTGACAAGGTGAGAGAAAGCCAGTGATTTTGAACATGTTCTTGTGTTTCTCCCTCTTGTTGTTCAGAATATAGGAACATGCGGGTTTGATGGTTATTGAGTGATATCTGTTGAGCAAGGCAGTTTTTGTGGGATTGTTCGTACTGATGAGTCGAGAACAACAGAAACGAGGGAAGCAAGAAAAGGGTTCCGATGGTGCTGAAAAGGTTATTGTTGCTGTTAAGGCAACAAAGGAAATTCCAAAGACTGCTCTTGTTTGGTCCCTAACTCATGTTGTGCAACCTGGTGATTGCATTACCCTACTAGTGGTTGTACCTTCACAAAGTTCAGGTCCTTTTTTGCCTCCATTTGTTTATCTCTGTGCTCTTTTGGTTAGATATTGTTTATTGGCTATGGTCATTTTACAAGTAACCAATTTGTTGGATCCTATTCAACTTGTCATTCCCTTTTATCATGGGATGATTATTTTTACATGGTTCTTGAAGAGCATACGATATCTGGTATACCTGACTTTTATTTCAGCTTTAAGTCTAGATCTAATTAACCTTCTCCCTGTTATTGTCTTAGATGTTACATTTGAAATTTCACTCCTCCTTTATTATGTATACCCAACTATTATTCTGCACATATGTAGGCCGAAGATTATGGGGTTTTCCAAGGTTTGCTGGTGACTGTGCCAATGGTCACAAGAAATCTAATTCAGGATCAAGTTCAGAACAGAAGAGTGATATTACTGATTCTTGCTCTCAAATGATCCTCCAGCTCCATGATGTCTATGATCCTAACAAGGTTAGTAGCCTTGATTCTTGAAGGGCTCACAATGAATGTTGTGTTTGCATCCATTTGCCAGCCTAACAACTTTTCAACAGATAAATGTGAAGATTAAAATTGTTTCTGGATCACCCTGCGGAGCAGTGGCTGCAGAAGCCAAGAAAGTCCAAGCCAATTGGGTCGTATTAGACAAGTAATATTCTATCATATTTTCCCTCACGAAAAGGCATGCTATTGTAATATGAAACAAATTTGATGAAACCTTAAATTTCGGGTTTACTATTTTATTGATCTGTGATTATAATTCTGTCTGTTATTTGGTACTTTGGTGTTTCTTGCTTTGCAGGCAGCTAAAACATGAGGAAAAACAATGCATCGAAGAGCTGCAGTGCAACATTGTGGTTATGAAGCGTTCCCAACCCAAGGTACTCCGCTTGAATTTGGTTGGATCAAAAAAGAAAGATCTTGAAGAATTATGTCCATTACCTTCTGAGCAAGATGAGGTGCCTGGAAAACAAACCAAGAAGAATGATTCATTGAATTCCATTAAAGGACCAGTTGTCACTCCAACTAGCAGCCCTGAGCTTGGGACACCGTTTACTGCAACTGAAGCTGGTACTTCATCAGTTTCCAGCTCTGATCAAGGAACTTCACCATTTTTGATCTCTGAGATGAATGGTGAATCAAAGAAAGAAGAAACTATCAAAGAAAATCCAGAATTTGATGATTCTATATCAGACACCGACAGTGAAAGTTTGTCCACATCTTCAGCTAGCTTGAGATTCCAGCCATGGATCACAGATTTACTTTTGCATCAACGATCATCACAACCTAAGGAAGCAAGAACAGAGATGTCTCATAATAGGCTTCAATCATCTACCACTAGAGCTTTGCTAGAAAAGTTCTCAAGACTTGATACAGAAGCTGAAATTGAAATCTCAAACTATAAGACTGATGTGGATTTCAGTGGAAATGTAAGAGAAGCAATAGCATTATCTAGAAACACCCCACCTTGTCCACCTCCGTTATGTTCAATATGTCAACACAAGGCTCCTGTTTTTGGAAAACCTCCTAGATGGTTCAGCTATGCTGATTTGGAGCTTGCCACTGGTGGATTTTCACAAGCCAATTTCTTGGCAGAAGGAGGATTTGGATCTGTTCACAGAGGGGTTCTACCGGATGGACAAGTCATTGCTGTTAAGCAACATAAATTGGCCAGTTCTCAGGGTGATCTTGAATTCTGCTCAGAGGTAGAAGTCCTGAGCTGTGCTCAGCACCGAAATGTTGTTATGTTGATTGGGTTTTGTATTGAGGATAAGAGAAGGCTATTGGTTTATGAGTACATATGTAATGGATCATTGGATTCTCATTTATATGGTAATTTCTTTTTTCTTTCAGACTAAATTTTGTCATGACAGTCATGTTTTTGAAATGGTTTGGACTTGCTCAAAGTCATTCAACATGCAATTTCATGTAGTCCATAAAGGGCCAAGGTCATAGGTTTCTTGAAAAGTTATGCATCATCTGATTTTTGGGGAAGTTGATTTGATGTAGTAAATTTATTTTTGAATAGCTAATGATATCCAAGCCCTTGGACTAATAAATAAAACTTAGTTTCTTATGTATTTCCAATAGCTTGTGTTCATGTTTTTTAGATTTTGCTGAATAGTTTCATAGTATCCCAAGCCATGGGATGATGTAGGAATTTTCTTGTTCTTGAAGGCTGTAGTAAATAGTACTACGGAATATGTAAATACAGTGATTGCAATAACATATAGTATAGGATACATGTTACTGATACTGTTTTGAGTCTCTTGACTGTAATCTGTAAACTGACATGTTACTTGGAAGTTTTTCAGGGAGGCAGCGAGAACCATTAGAATGGTCTTCCCGGCAAAAAATTGCTGTTGGTGCTGCTCGAGGGTTGCGATACCTTCATGAAGAGTGCAGAGTGGGTTGCATTATCCACCGTGACATGCGGCCAAACAACATTCTTATTACTCATGATTTTGAACCACTGGTAGGGTTGTGTTTTTCCTGCTTTGTGCTATGCAGTTAGCAGTTTAGTTTACAAATGGAAGGCACCACTGGTTCATCTATCTTTATTGTAAAAAGTTTTCGATCCGTTAAATAATTGTGTCAATTTCTGCAAGGTTGGTGATTTTGGTCTGGCAAGGTGGCAGCCTGATGGTGACACAGGAGTGGAAACGAGAGTAATTGGAACATTTGGGTATGCGGTGTATTAGTCCTTAATTAGTTTCATTGTCTGGTTAGTCTATACGATATTAACAATGCAACTAAACTTTGCTTGTGCCATGTAGGTACTTGGCTCCTGAATATGCTCAAAGCGGCCAAATTACTGAAAAGGCTGATGTTTATTCCTTTGGTGTGGTATTAGTGGAACTAGTTACGGGACGAAAAGCCGTCGATCTCAATCGGCCCAAGGGACAACAGTGTCTTACTGAGTGGGTAAGTTAAATGATATTCATATCTTATATCTAATTTATTATGATTTTTAATTGTGATATTGTCATCTTTTTGAGTGTGTAAATGTCATTAATGAGAAACATGATACTCTGATAAATTGTGGGCAAGAAGTTTCTTTCAACGTTCAGGCCTTGCCTTGAGTAATTTATTGTGCATTTGAATATTATATAGGCACGACCACTATTAGAAGAATATGCCATTGAGGAACTGATTGATCCAAGGTTGGGAAGTCACTATTCGGAACATGAGGTCTATTGCATGCTACATGCTGCCTCCTTATGCATAAGGCGAGATCCTTATTCTAGACCACGCATGTCACAGGTAAGGAAAATTTACCTGATATCTCTTATGAAGTCACTGTTGATGGCTAATAAACTCTTTTATTATGCTCACCACTTTTGGTTTCACCACCTGATCTTGATGGCATATTTTCTTTGTCCAAGGTTCTGCGAATACTGGAGGGTGATACAGTCATGGATCTAAATTGCATTTCAACTCCCAGTTATGATGTGGGAAACCGGAGTGGTTAATTTTGTTTTTTTGGCCAGAAACGCAAGCCATTACAGGGTGGTCCCTTGTTGTAAGAGTCACTGGAAGCGTTCAGTGAGAAGCTCTGAGTACAAGAAACCTTGCCTGTTGGGAAAGGAACAAGTCTAAGTGGACAACATGTGAAGATAGAACTTTTTTCACAATGAAGGTTGTAGTCTTATGCTAAATATGTTTTTTGCCTTACTATTTTGTAATTTGTAGTTTTCTTTCTATTTCTCCGCAATTTAATCTAATTTTGCATGTGTATAGTAGGGTAAGTAATATATATAATATATAGAAGCTTTTCTGCCTTTGAAATTCTTTTGCGGAAATTATGCAACCAATCCTGTGTCTATATGACCTTGATGATGATGAAACGAACTATTATTGTCAAATGCAACAAAAAGTTTTCTGTATGGTGTCTCTACAATGCATGTGTTTTCATGCATTCTTTAAAGAAGCAAACAAACTTGGGCCGAGGATTGTCATTTTAAGTAGCAAGAGACAATGATAGATGAAGTGTAAAAAGGTGAGGTGTCATTTTTTGAAGCATGTAAAACAGAAACCTTGGTTGGCTGATGATGACAAGCCTGAGCCTGAGATGGGGTGAACGTGATCAAGCGGCATGTCAAATGGTTATGTTTTGGATACACGTTATCCTCGGGCAACCCGTCTTGTATGGGTCCATGGATCTTAGTTTTATGTATGTTGTACTAAATCAATATTGCTACAACTCTTGCAGAATCCATAGGTATCTGTTCCTCTAGTACGTTCAAACCGTATGGTACCACATCATTATTGCTTTGTCTTTTTTATTTTTGGTATCAATGAGGTTTAAATTCTTGTTTAGTTTTTATACTGTTTTTTTTTTTCTTTTATTTTCAAATGCATTATTTTTACCTCTTCATTCTACTCTAACTATCATGAATAAGTTGTTATCGAGTGATACTTGATACTCTTAAGGATTTAAGTATGAGTTTTGTGTAAAAAAATGTGATTGCATTTTTTTTAAATCAAATGTGTTTAGTCAAATTTTTTTTAATGGAGATTAGTTATTTGTGAAGTTGATATATGTTTTGTATTAATAATATAATCATAAAAAATATAATAAAATTATAATAGGATCCTGATTTAGCGAGAAATAAGGATAATTTTCTTAACTCAAGATTATTTCCGAAGTTCAGCTTAAGTTTATGTATTTTTTTTATGCATTGTGTGGTTTGATAATTGAGTAAGAGGGGAGAAACGATGAGAAAAATAAAAGTGGAAGATTCCCTTATTTGGTTTTAGTTCAGAAAAAATGACGGATTTTTCATGTTTAGTCTCTACTCTCTAAGTAGTAGGGAGAAGGAAAAACGAAGTTACTAATGATGGAGGGGTAAGGGGTTAATTTGCAAGGAGAGGGAAGGAAAAAACAGGGTAATATGTTTTTAATTTTTATAACCTTGTAGGTATAAAAGAGGGGAGAAGATTCCAAGACAATTGAATTAAGGTAATCTAAAAATTACAAATCATATTAATGAATGTCAAATTCAATCATAAGATCATATGGTTAAGAAGATCAGTACTTTTCCAAGTAAGCTGTAAGTGTGATTTTCACTCAAAATCATCAATATCAAATAGAAATTGGCCCGTCAAATCTTAAACGAAGGCGTATCAAAAAGTGGTATTGGTACCATATTCGTAACAGCTACCATTGTGGATACTTTGCTCTTTGGCCGTACCCGTGCTTCCCGGAAGCTCATTCAGTACGCAAAGATTCCAGAGTTTAGTTCTCACATGTTTATAATTTTGGAAGATCAAATCTTTTCAACTGCTGAATGTGGATCATCGCATGCTCAATCACAATTAACCAAGCTCACCCAGTTAATCTTATCAATTAGATAGATATATGAAAATTTTGATCTTCACTACATTTATTCAGAGTGTATCAAAAGTTTCATATATCTCGAGTTAACTAATGAGAACTAAGAATTCAGAATAATGTTTGAATCGAAAATTTAAACAACTATAGATAAGTGAACAATTGCAGCGAGTTGATTAAAAACTCATTTACGAGAATGTGAGTTTGAGCATGCATAATTCTCATTTTTATTATAAGTTTTAAAAAAATATTTTTAGATGTCGTTTCTTTTTGTAAAAAATAATTGTAATGATTTAAGTTATTTCTATTTCCATAATAAGAGATGGAAAAATTATATTCTCATCAAAAAAATGTGACAAGTTACTATGAAATTTAACTATAACTTCTAATCTAATTTTAATTATTTTAAATTAAAAATATTCACATAAATGTTTAAATTTAACTAAATGTATTTTTTAAATATCCGAAAAATAATATTTCCACACCATTCTTCGTTTGGAATGGGAGTATTTTTATTTTTAAATGTTAAAGGATGTAATAGCAAAATAAAGTGTTTACAGAAAATAAAAGAACAGTATATTAGAAGAATGAAAATCATACGTAAATATTAATTAATAAAAGAAATTGTGTGGTTAGAAATTGTATTAGTAAACTCCAAGCGTGTGGTTCAGCGGTAGGGGTTGATCCACATTTAAGCAAGGTTAGGAGTTCGAATCCTATCTTGTGTATGCAGCCGCGCTAAATTTTGGGGCCAGCTATCCCACTCTTTGAGGTGCCTCCAAAGTAATTGGGTTTAGGGTTTTCAGAGTAGCCGTTTAGCTTGTTTGTTTCGATGGAATTCTTCTAAAAACTCCTTTCTCTAACACACGAATTACAAATTAATCAATCGATCGTATCTTCACTACACGAAACGAAGCTTTGCTTTACCATTCCTCATGGACGCTGAAGCGGGCCCTCCTCAAAACCCTACCTCAAGGTCAAACCTTTCCCCCTCACTTTCATTTTTCACTCTATTTTATTTCCATGATAATTTAAGGATATGTTCGAATCAAAATCATTGAATTTTTAAATTGCTTAATACTGATTACTGTTCTCCAGAAAAGTCACGCGTGTGAAAGAATATTCTAGTTACTTTTCAGTCTGTTTGTGGGGGCTAATGAGTATCTGCTATATATAATTGCCAGAATTTGCTGTATATAATGAATGATGGAATCGTCCATGTTTCTGAGTAGAATTAAGGGTGTGTTTGGTAAAATTAGATTATAAGCTAGCTAAAAGTTTATAAATTAGTTGAAAGCTTATAAGTTATAAGCTGGGAGCCGAAAAGCTAGAAATTTGTAAGTTAACTAATTGAGTTTAGTAAGATTAGCTAATAATCTAGTCGATAAATGTAAAAGAACATAAAATTGTTTTTATAGTGAGAGTGAGAGAATGACATGATAGGCAAAATAGTTTCTAAATCAAAAATGGTAAAAAAGATTTCAAGTAAATTAGTGAAGATAAAAAAGGAGAAAGAAAAAAAAAAGTTAACTTATGAAAATAAGCTATAAATTCCTAAAATAAGTTTGTGTAAACTCTCATATCAAACAATTTTATTTTAGTCAAACTAGCTTATAAGCTAGTCAAAAGAGTTTATATGTTGCCTTGTCAAATACACTGTAAATATATTGAAATCAGCGTATCTTAGTTTTTTTTTTGTTCCCTTGGGTATAATTGTTTCTTTGCATAGCTTGTTTAAAGAACAGCTGATTTCTTTCTACAGACACAAATGCTCGGCATGCTATAAGCAATATAAGAAAAAAGAGCATCTTATTGAGCACATGAAAACCTCGTACCATTCTGTCCATCAGCCTAGATGTGGGGTTTGTCAAAAGCACTGCAAATCTTTTGAGTCTCTGAGGGAACATCTTACTGGTTAGTTGTTTGTGCATTCAATTTGTCGTTAATGCTATTGCTTTCATGTATTAGCTCATTATTTAACTTTTTTTGTGCCCCTTTTCCATCTATGTTTTAGGTCCTCTGCCGAAAGGAATTTGTTCGAAGCTTTTCTCTCAACAGGGCTGTCAACTCTGCTTGGCACTATTTGATAGTCCCAGGTCTCTCAATGATCATAGAGAAACATGTTGCCTTTCTGCCCCTACACGGCTAGTAAGTTGATTATTGGTAACCTAAAGCTTTATATATAAAATAAAATGTGTTATGTGTACTATTCACCCTAAGTAACCAAAGAATCCTACTTACAGTCTGTGTTTCTTTTATGTTCTTATTAAGAAATTATGTTGTGTGTAGCATTGTTGCTAAAATTGTGTGCCACCTTGTAGGATCATGTGATCTTATGTGTCAGCCACTTTGTAAAACAGTCATTGATTGTTCTTTCTTCATTGAAAAAGTTGTTCATTCTCTTCCTTCAGAGATTGGGACAGAGTGTGCCTTTAAAATAATTTTTTTGTTGGCCCTAGTGTTTATCTCTTCTGTTAATGATTCTTTTTCAAATGGGTTTTAGTGTTTCTTTCTTCTGCTAATTATAGTATACTGCTATGACTGAATTTCAATTGAAGTTTGTTTAATATTGTGATTTAGTGGTTATTTTCTTTATCTTTGTTGGTTTTTGATGCATATGTATTATACCCAAGTATTTTTTAACAACATTGGTGTGTGAAACTGTTGCAGGGAACAAGCACTGTACCTGATATGGATTCCCAATTTGATTGTCAGTACTCTTCTGATGAAAACCATGCTGGGGGGTTCCCTGGAGCAGTTGCAATAGACTGTGAAATGGTTGGTGGTGGAAGTGATGGTTCACTGGAACTTTGTGCTAGAGTATGTTTGGTTGATGAAGATGAGAACTTAATCTTCCACACATATGTAAAACCTGGAATTCCTATCACTAACTATAGGTATCTTTAATTTATTTGTTTGTTTTCCTTTTACTGTCAAAGAGTAAAGTGTGTAGGGAGAAAAGAGTGTTGGGGTTGATTTTGCTTGATTTTCAGATATGATATAACTGGATTGACAGAAGAGCATCTCAGAGATGCCATGCCACTTAAGGAAGTTCGAGAAAAGATATTGCAAATTTTACACAATGCAGAATCAATCAGCAAAGTTAGACTGGATGGTGGAAAGGCCAGGCTTCTTGTGGGGCATGACTTAGCACATGACTTATATTGCTTGAATATGCATTATCCAGATCATATGCTGAGGTAGACGTTTCTTGAGTAACTTACTTATGCTAAATCATTATTGACAACCATGTCTTACACTTTTAGAGTTCGTTGTGATGATGAACAAAACAACTGTTGGAAATTCCTCTGAGATTTTGTCCCTTTTTATTTTATCATATACATACATATACAAGGATACAAGGAAATCCCTGAATTTTGAACTATGTAAGTTTTTTTGTTATCCTAAATAAGTTTCCAGACTTTAAAGATCCATCCTATTCAGTTACTTGGATTTTTACTACAATGAATTACGGCAGGTTCATTGAATTTTATTTTTGAATGAATAGTTTCTAATTTGAGAGCAGATCTTTGTAATTTTTAGAACTCATTTTTTGTCTATGCTTTTATGTTGCAATGCAGAGACACTGCAAAGTACCGTCCATTGATGAAAACAAACATGGTCAGCCATTCGCTCAAGTATCTAACAAGAACCTATCTCGGGCAAGTTTAGTTTTTCCTTAATCTTTTTTCAGTTTTAAAATTGCTTCTTCCAATTTCAAGCTTTCCTTTTGATTTTAAAATCAGATTGGCACGATCTAATCTGTTCCACATTGGTCATCATTTCAATTTCGCATAATGTTTTATCCCATCTCAAGTATTATTATTCTTTGGCTTTACAGTTATGACATCCAATCCGGCACTCATGACCCGTATGAAGATTGTATTTCTGTGATGAGACTATACAAGAGAATACGAGGTCAAATTCATGCAGAGGAAGATCATAGAACATTGACTCCGAGAAACAACATTGTTGCCATACCTGATAGCTGGAAATCCAAGGAACTTGAAAACCTCACCCCAGATGAACTTTATGCCATTTCAAAATCCGACTACAAGTGTTGGTGCTTGGATTTGAGGCCAAGATTGGCAGCCTGAGTTACTCTCATTGCAATGATCTTTTTTGTATATACATTATCTTTCTATGCACCGTGTTATCCTCTGGACAAGAAAACAATGAGAAAAGATAGGTGCTTAGTTATGGAGCTTTTGTAGATATCTACACCGCGTTGTTCAACTTCTTGTCCTTGTTCATCATAAATTATAACGAAAACACACCTTCTCTTTATGATGAAGGCTCTAACTACCGACACTAACATAAATAGATGTAAGCCTTTGTTCTTGATCCAGTTTCAACGGAGCTACTCTTGGATCGAAGTTGCTGATTGGTACAAGGAACTTTCGTTTTCAACTAAATTGTTTTTGTGAGATTTTTAGGAATAAGGCTTTTGAGAAAAAAAATATATAGTACGTGTATAGTTATTATTTTACTTTATTCAAAATACTGTTTATCTGTAATTACTTGGGAAAAAAAATTAGTAACTTGAGTAATTAATTACTATGAGGAAGTTTCATTCATATTTTTTAAGGTGAAAAAGTTTTATTCTTATTTATTCATAAATTTGTATCTTAGTATTTGAAGAATATACTATTTTCGAAAAATATTTTTACATTCTTTTACAAATACGTGTACTATTTTTAGTCTCGTGTTATTTCTTAGGATTTAAAAATATTCTTTGTTCTAAATATTACTTAATAATTATATAAGTCCTTTTTGTTCAAGTTTTTTACCACTGGCTAAACATAATTTTTTTTTTTGCAAAATAGCTATATTTTTTAATATTAACAATATTTCGATATAGCTTTTTTTATGTATAGTTTATGCTAAAATTATGATGAAAGAAATTTGAAACAGAAGCAGCTTACGTCAATGTTAGCATTGGTTCAGGTCGTCAATCTCATGGAACGCATGCCAGACTAAAAAAAAAAAAAAATTTATTTTATTGAATATATAATAAAGATCGATTACTATATTTATTAAGTAATTTAAAAAAATTGGTAAGATCTCATTTAATTTAGAGTTATGTACAATTTAGCTCTCTGCGACAATTATAAAATCACATCTTCGGTTACTATTCACAGAACTGGAAAAAATTAAAATTGAAAAGAAAAATTATTATCTTCCCGGAAACTTTTGTTAAACGATGTAGTAATAAATCGCAAACCAAAAACTAAAAAAGAAAAAAAAAAAAAAAAAAAAAAAAGAACTCGATCCTCTTGGCGACTAGTCAATTTGATATGTTTGAACTTTGAAGTAACTAACTACCTTTTCAAACCAAAACCAAATTTCGTTAACACATAAGAAAATTGAGCTTAACAAAGAGCAAGCAATGAATTTCAGCGATAAACTTTGTTCCCCTCCGAGAAGGGCCAAAACCATAAACCCAAACAGAACGAACCAGATCAAATCAAATTCAAACCTAAAATTATTTACTAAATTCACGAAAAAGAAAATCCAGATCAAGGAACAGCACCACCGGAAGAAGGAGGAGGAGGAGTCAAGCGAGTAGCCTCTTCTTCGTCGAGGAACAAATCATCGGTCCTCCGCAAGGCGCCGTGCGCCACCACCAGCAGGACTCCGACGAGGAGCGCCACGAGGATGTTGAGCGTGGCGCCGGTGAGCAGCAGCAGCACGATGGTGAGCACCGCCATGACGAGGAGCACGAGGCGGTCGCTGACGAGGCGTCCGAAGAGCGTGAGCGGCTCGTCGCGGAGGAAGTAGAGGAAGAGCCAGGCCGCCATCAAGACGACGAAGACGATGAGCGAAATCGGATGCCAGAGAAGACTGAGAAAGAGCAGAATGAGAAGGACGATTGCGTAGTTCATCTGGAAGAAGGCGACGTTGGTCCGCAGGCGCGAGACGGCGTCGGAGAAGCCGGCGGGAAGAGCAAAGGAGCGGAAATTGAACATAATCTTCCATGGACGGCGAGTTCCCAAACCTTCCTTGATTCTGTTTTTGGCGCGTGAGATGAACTCGAGGTTTGTTGAAGGTGAGGAAGACGTCGGGATTGTGCCATAGTTGGTCATCGTTGCAGATGATGGATGATGGATGATGCCTCTCTCACACACTCTCCTTCGCTTAATCATTAATAGTAATACATCCCTTTACATTTCTTTTTTCTTCTTTTTTTATTTATTAATTACGTCCTCTTCCTCTTTCTTTAATAAATTTGGATAAGCATGTTTAATGAAATCCTAATCAATACATTACTTATTTTTTATGATATAAAAGGGAAAAGATGTTGTTCAGGTTATTTATTTATTTATTTTTGTTGCCTAATTACATTGATATATTTCATGAATGCCTATATTAATTATTAAGTAACACTCACCGGTGTCTTCAATATTTTGTTAACATGTGACATGTTTAATTTTTTACAAGTTGTTAAAATAAATGTTATTTTTTTATATTAAAATGGCTCTTAAAAATTAAAACTAATAATTTAAATTTTAAATAAATAAAAATTAAAGAAATATTAATTTTTTTAGATAATTATATTATTAGTATGAAATATTCATTAATATTTTTTATAATTAATATTTATTGGAAAAATTGATGGACTATTTTAAAAAAAAAATGCAGAAATACTTGTAAGGGTTGATGTATAAGTTGTAAAAGATGTTGGTTGAAGGGATGAGAGCACATTGAAATGGAAGGTGGGTCTCACGTGCCAATTGCCAACACAACCATCTTCTTCCTTTTTATTCTTCTTTCTTCCATCTTCATCATTCATCTATCATACTACTATCCATCATCTAATTAACCTCTTTCAATTTTACTAACTCATAAACCTTTTTTTCTTTCATAATTATAAAATAACTAATATTTAAATTAGTTAGTTCTCCTTATTTAATCAATATTTTAAAATATAATTACATTAAATATTTTAAAAAAAGAGTTTACCCTTCTAATAATCTTAGATACATTTTCTTCATAAATTAATTACCCGGAAATTAATCATAATCCAATTTCTAAACAATACTGTTATATAAATTTTGAGAGCTATCATTATTTGTCGCCTTAACCATATGTGATATCTCAAACAATATAACTCATTTGTCACATATTTAATGATGTAAATTAAGATATCCGGTTCCTCTAAAATCTCCTACGAATGCCGGCATTTGAGATAAAAAATAAATAAATTAAAATGCCGGCTATATACTTCGTCAAATGAATGATAATGGCACCAACATGGAGAAATTAAGATGATTGACGTTTATGAATAAAATTTCATATATAGTATTGTCAATCGTCTCTTTGGATCTACCAACATTGTTATTTTATTTTTGTTGTTCACGATGACAAATATTATTAATACATGATCTTCTGACAAATTCTTCATTATTCACTAAAGTTTATTTTAAATTATAAGATCTTTTTACTTCTTACTTTTATTTAATAAAATTCACTCATAATGTTATAATTTACGATAAATTTTAACATATAACAAAATATATGTTAATTTACAATATATTTTAACTTATAACAAAATATATATTAAAAAAAACCGTGTTAAAAGTCATCTTATATTACCGATATTTCAAGTATTCGCTCTCGAAAATCTATAGTTGAATATAATTAATTATTAATTAATTATTCTATAGCAGCTACTTGTGTGCGTGGCCAATATAATAAGAGTATTACCTAAAATTCATTAACTTTAGGAGTTGTTTGCTATTTTCTTATTTTGTTTTGTTCACTTATGTATCTATTCTCTCAAATTAACTTCAAGAGTGCACCATTTCCTTCGACTCAATGCACTTTTATTTATTTATTTATTATTTTATAAATTTGCTGGTTCAATCCGAAGTAATGCTTCTTTGAATATAAACAAAATCTTATATCATTAATACAAAAGGAGCAATATGAATTTATAAAATACGCATATTTTAATTAATTAGAATGAATTTATTTTCAGGACCTGCTGAAATTGGATCCCTCATCAAGGCCAAGTCAGGCTGGTTTTACGGAGTAGCCTCGTCCTGACGGGTCCAGCCATAGAAAAAAAAATTATTGTGGTAGGTGTGATAAGTGTGGTAGGTGTGATAAGTGTGGTAGGTGAGGTAGGTGTGGATTAATAATGACCAAGTATCAAATCAATGGTTGTGGTGTTTTCTAGTCACATATATCCAATGGCCATGATGCATTCTTGAAGTATATATATAGGAGGCTTGAGAGGAGGCTTAATCATCCAAGAGTGAAGCATTTCCACTCATAGTTTGAAGAAATAGAGAGAGAGCCTTAGAGAGAGTTTCTCTAAGAGAGAAAAATAGTGAGCCAATTTGTGAGTGTCATCCACAAATTGAGGATACAATATTATTGTATTTTGTATTCCCATTATTTTTATAGTGGAAGATTAAGTGGCCTACTGGTCCCGTGGTTTTTCTTGAGAAAGATTTTCCACGCTAAAAATTTCTGGTGTGATAATTTTACGTTTCCGCTCAGTGCCCATTTTGAGTTAACAGAGAAGGGAAATTATGATGCCATTTCCCAACAGTGGTATCAGAGCTCTCAGAGCTCTTGAAGACTAAGGTGTCATTCTCATAAGAAAATTCTTAGTATGCTCTGTGGTTGCAGTTTTATCTGATCTTCCACATCAGAAAAGATTATTCTTGTGGTTGGACACTATTCAGCCTGTATAATTCAAGATGGAGAGTACCACCACTCATGATGGAGATATGTTCAAGCTAACTGCTGATAATTTCTCATATTGGAAGCCGATGATGGAAGACCATTTATATTGCAAGGATTTGTATGAGCCAATCACCCAGCAAAGTAAGCCAGAGGGGAAGACTGATAAAGACTGGGAGATCCTGAATCGGAAAGCTGTAGCTGTGATCAGAAAGTATATTGATCGAAGTTTGTTCGAGCATGTATCAACTTATACCAATGCGTTTGAGTTGTGGACAAAACTTGAATCTTTAATTCAAAAGAAGACACCTAGGAACAAAGCCCACCTTTACAGACGACTTGCAAAGTTGGAGTACATGGACGGTCAAAACATGATCGAACATCTGAATACCTTCAAAGGTCTTGTGAATCAACTGAAGAAAGCAGAAATAAACATAGATGATGAGGTGCAAACTCTTATGCTCTTCAGTTCTCTACCTGAAAGCTGGGACACTTTAATTATCACTCTCAGCAATTCTGCTCCAGAAGGAAAGCTCAGTCTAGATTCTGTTACAGACAGTTTGCTAAATGAAGAATCAAGACGAAGAGAAAGAGGCTTAAACAATCAGTTTGAAGCCAATGTCATTGACAATAGAGGGAGGAGCAAGAATCGTGAAAAAGGAGGACGAGGAAAATCACAAGGTAGATCCAAATCTCGTACAAGAATATGTTGCTATTATTGTGGGAAACCAGGCCATAGGAAGTCTGAGTGCAGATTCTTGAAGAAAGACCAACAGGCTGGAACAGTCCATCCTGACCAAATCGACCCAAGAAAAAAGAAGGAAGATGGAACTACTACTGCAGTAACCTCAGATGATGTATTTCTTGTCGGAGAAGAAAATTATTTGAATATTGCATTTGATGAATGCATTTGGATAATTGACTCAGGAGCATCTTTCCACGTCACACCTCATGAAGAATTCTTCTCATCATATCAAAAAGGAGATTTTGGTATGGTGAAGATGGGAAATCATGTCACAAGTAAAATTGTTGGCATTGGTGAAATAGCTCTAATGACTGAAAATGGAAACAAGCTTATGCTGAAGGAGGTAAGACATGTTCCAGACATGCGATTGAACCTTATCTCAGTAAGTAAGTTAGACGAAGCTGGGATGATAAATCAATTTAGTGCCGACAGATGGAAACTTAGTCGAGGAAGCATGATTGTTGCTCGTGGCAAGAAGGAAGGCTCCTTGTACACTATGCAGGGAAAGATATGTAAGGGAGATATGAATGTTGCTCAAGATGCATCCAAAGAATTATGGCACAGACGGTTAGGCCATATGAGTGAGAAGGGCTTGGAGATTCTCGCAAAAGATCATCTTCCAAATATTAAAGGGCAGCCACTTGAGTCCTGTGAAGACTGCCTAGCAGGCAAACAACATAGAGTATCTTTTAGAAGACCAGATGATGCAAGAAGAAGAAAGCATATACTGGATCTTGTTCACTCAGATGTCTGCTCTACATCTGAAAGATCCATTGGCGGTGCTCAATATTTTGTTACCTTCATTGATGATCACTCCAGAAAAGTGTGGGTGTATCCATTAAAGACAAAAGATCAAGTTCTTCAAGCTTTCAAGGAGTTTCATGCTTTAGTTGAACGTGCAACTGGAAGAAAGTTGAAATGTATAAGAACAGATAATGGTGGAGAGTACTTAGGTCCATTCGAGTATTATTGTAAGACTCATGGGATCAGACATGAGAAAGTACCTCCCAAGACTCCTCAGATGAATGGAGTAGCTGAAAGGATGAACAGAACGATTGCAGAGAAAGTCAGAAGTATGCTTTCTCATGCTAAAATTCCCAAGTCATTCTGGGGAGAGGCAGTATTAACTGCAGCTGATTTGATTAATTTGTCACCTTCAAGACCGTTAAATGGAGAGATACCAGAAGAAGTATGGTCTGGAAAGAAAGCCTACTATGGTCACCTGAAAGTTTTTGGATGCAGGGCTTTTGTACATATTCCTAAGGATGAAAGAACAAAGTTAGATGCTAAAGTGAAGGAGTGTATATACCTTCGTTCACCAAAAGATGAACTTGGCTTTAGATTGTGGGATCCTGTAAACAAGAAGATTGTTCGAAGCAGAGATGTGATATTCTTTGAGGATCAAACGATCCAAGATATCAAGAAACCTGAGAAGCCAAAGCAAAAGGAGGTTCAAGATTCAAGCCCCATAGTGATAAACAATTCAGGGGGAGAGATTTCTCAAAGAATTGATGAACCTAATCAGACAGAACAGCCTGAGTCAGAACAAAGTCAAACAATGCAAGAAGAACAAATGGAGACTAATCAGGAAGAACAAGAACCTGAAGTTAGAAGATCAATGAGAGTCAGACAACCGTTAAAAAGGTATCTCTCAGATGATTATGTTAATCTTACTGATAAGGGAGAACCTCAAAGCTTTATAGAAGCCATTGAGATGAATGATAAAGAAAAATGGTTGCAAGCAATGGAAGAAGAATTGCAGTCCCTGAAGGAGAATGAAACTTATGAACTAGTGGAGTTGCCACAAGGAAGAAAAGCATTGAAAAACAAGTGGGTGTTCAAGCTCAAGACTGAAGAGAACAACACAAAACCCCGATACAAAGCAAGGATTGTTGTTAAGGGGTGCAACCAGAAAAAGGGAATAGATTTTGAAGAAATCTTCTCACCAGTAGTGAAGATGACATCCATCAGAGCAATTCTCGGCCTAGCTGCGAAGCTAGACTTGGAGATAGAACAACTCGATGTCAAAACTGCATTCTTACATGGAGACTTAGAGGAAGAAATCTATATGGAGCAACCTGAAGGCTTTGCAGAACCAGGCAAAGAACATCTTGTGTGTCGCCTGAAGAAGAGCCTCTATGGTCTGAAGCAAGCTCCAAGGCAATGGTACAAGAAGTTTGATCTTTTTATGGCCCAACATAATTTCAAAAAGACCTCCGCAGACCAGTGTGTGTTTGTGAAGAATTATGAGAATGGTGAGTCCATCATACTATTGTTGTATGTTGATGATATGCTAATTGTTGGAAAGGATAAAACAAAAATAGCTGCTCTCAAGAAGGCATTAAGCAAGTCCTTTGCCATGAAAGATCTGGGCTCAGTAAAGAAAATTCTTGGAATGAAGATAATTAGAGATCGTTCCAAAAGAATGTTGTGGATGTCACAAGAAGACTATATCAAGAAAGTTCTTGAAAGGTTTAATATGCATAACGCCAAATCTGTGCATGTTCCATTACCTGGTCATCTCAAATTGAGTAAGAAGCAATGCCCAGTGAATGAAGAAAAAGAAGAAATGAGCAAGGTTCCCTATTCCTCTGCAGTAGGTAGCCTTATGTATGCAATGGTCTGTACAAGACCAGATATTGCTTATGCTGTAGGAGTTGTGAGCAGATTTCTATCAAATCCAGGAAAGGAGCATTTGAATGCTGTGAAATGGATACTACGATATCTGAAAGGAACTGCCAAAAGTTGTTTGTGTTTTGGCAATGGAAATTTAATGCTCACTGGATATTCAGATGCAGATATGGCTGGAGATGTAGATTCAAGAAAGTCTACATCATGATACTTGATTACTTTTGCAGGGGGAGCTATTTCTTGGCAATCACGACTACAAAAGTGCATTGCCTTAAGCACCACAGAAGCAGAGTTTATTGCAATCACTGAAGGTTGTAAGGAGATCCTGTGGATGAAGAAATTCCTACAAGAATTAGGACAAGATCAAGAAAGTTATGTTCTCTACTGCGACAGTCAGAGCGCCATACACCTCAGCAAAAACTCGACATTTCATTCAAGGTCGAAACACATCGACGTAAGGTATCACTGGATCCGTGATGTGTTAGAAAGTAAAATGCTCAAGATTGAGAAGATACACACCAAAGACAACGGGGCTGATATGATGACAAAATCTCTACCAAGAGAGAAGATAGAAGTTTGTAAAGAAGTTGCAGGCTTAGCATCAACCCTAAACTAATCCAAGGATAATCCCTCTTTATGGCTGGAGGGGGAGAATTGACGGGTCCAGCCATAGAAAAAAAATTATTGTGGTAGGTGTGATAAGTGTGGTAGGTGTGATAAGTGTGGTAGGTGAGGTAGGTGTGGATTAATAATGACCAAGTATCAAATCAATGGTTGTGGTGTTTTCTAGTCACATATATCCAATGGCCATGATGCATTCTTGAAGTATATATATAGGAGGCTTGAGAGGAGGCTTAATCATCCAAGAGTGAAGCATTTCCACTCATAGTTTGAAGAAATAGAGAGAGAGCCTTAGAGAGAGTTTCTCTAAGAGAGAAAAATAGTGAGCCAATTTGTGAGTGTCATCCACAAATTGAGGATACAATATTATTGTATTTTGTATTCCCATTATTTTTATAGTGGAAGATTAAGTGGCCTACTGGTCCCGTGGTTTTTCTTGAGAAAGATTTTCCACGCTAAAAATTTCTGGTGTGATAATTTTACGTTTCCGCTCAGTGCCCATTTTGAGTTAACAGAGAAGGGAAATTATGATGCCATTTCCCAACACGTCCCACAAAGCAGAAGCCACGGTTCTCCTAGAATTCATCCGATGGGTGTGTGATCAAGGTTATACCCATGTCATACTAGAATTAGATTCCAAACAAGTTGTGGAGGACATCCTAAAACTCCAACATTTACTATTCAAAATACGGTCACACTCTACATAGATGTCGTTCTCTACTCAACTCTCATCCAAACCTATTGGTCAGGTTCATTCGGAGGCAAACAAATCATGTCGCTCACTCCTTAGCTAGGGCGTCAAGACACTATGCTAGCTCCCATGTTTTTGATTTCATCCTAACATGTATTGCACCTCTTATTTTGAATGATATCAGTTAAGTTTATTCACCTAAAAAAAAGAATGAATTTATTTAATATGATAATCAAAAATGAATTTATAAGAATTTAATTTTAAAATAAATAACTTCATACTTACATAAATTTTGGATATATATACAACAAAAATACCATCCTCTAAATCGTCAAACAAATAAAAAAAAATCCAAGTATTAAAACACAGGCACATTTTATACATATAAAAAAATAATTTTCTCAATTGCTGGCTCAAGCTTTAAACTAAAGTTATTGAATCACAGACACCACACAAAGGTGTCGAGGAAGGGAAGTTCGACTTAAAAAAATATAAAAACACTCACAAGCTCCAATGTAGAATTTGGGAGAAATTTGAAAGAGTATAACCTGGGTTAGCTAAAGACTAAAGTTACTTAAACTCTTTGAGTACATAAAAAAATTGTCATTAGTTTTTTATTTTTTTTCAAAAAAATCCCACTAGAGAAAAAATCTTATTAATGTATATTTTTGTCTAATTTAAAGTTTATTTTTTCTTTCAAAATTTGATTCAAGTCTAACTCACTGTTGGGACGACCATAAGTATAGTTTTGTATTTGTAAAAATAAATACAAAAGTCCAATACTAATTATAAATGTAATGATAAAAACTAAATATTCAAGTTACAATGCAGTATTATTATTCGTGATATATATTTTAAAGTAACTATTTTTTTTTTTAAATTGAGCATCAATAATAATATAATATTTAATATTACCACTTAATATCAATATTGCAAAGATTAATATTTACTTATTAAAATTATATAATAAATAACATTAGTGTAAATAATTTATTTATTTTTATTTAAGAAATAAAATTTTGTGTTATGTGTTGAGATTTACAGATATTAAGGGTTAAATTTTATTTAGTTATACAAAAAAAATAGTTAATAAACAAAAAAAAATCCATGAAATATATCATTAATTATAAAATTGAAGTGTAATAAATTTATAAAACACGATTATTTTGCATAAGTTTTGTACATGAGGGAGGTTGGGGTAATTTTTATTTTTTAACTTAAACTTAATTTTTTTCTTATGTATAATTTTTCCCAAACAAAAGAGAATAAATGCATAATACATTTTTTGTGAGTCTTTTGTGTTGCTTGAGGATGGTATGCCCTGGTTTCACTTTCACCCATAATTTGTTTCTTGTACTCCTCCTCCATCTGTTCTAATTTGTAACTGAGTCAAACTTAATAATCATACAAATTCTATTCATGCCCATTTAGTTGGCACGTGTTCTTTTTTCCTTCTACAAGCTTGCTTCCTTAGTGAAACTAATTCCCTAATCACATGATGTTCTGATTTCGCTGCTCAATGCTTAAAGGAACAAAGTTCATGTCATTCCAACTTCAAGGATTTAGCTATCTATGAGCCTCTCCTTTAACTTCCACTTATTTTATATTCATTCTATTATAAGAGTTACTTTTTCATTAAATCTTTTTTAAATACTTAATGTTTAATGAATAAATAATTTTCAAAGTCCATCACCTTTACAGCTACTTTGTCATCAATAGCAAAAAGCTTCCTAATCCATATGAACAACTCTAGATGAATCATGGTTTTTAATAATAACTAGTACTAGTTTTACGAGTCAAGTGGATGTGCATTTGACACGTGATTTGTTTATCCAATTAAGTTGGTCCAGTTATAAAATTATATCATATTTTTATACATAACAATTAACAAATTAAGTCAGTCACTTTATCTTGGAAATGGATCCTCTACAATAACTTAATATCATTGCATAAAATTATAGCCTTTCAATATCTATGTTTTATTAAAAAAATTCAAATTTAGAATCTTACAAATAAAACATAATCAAACTCTTGTCACATCATATGGATTAACATGCTTTGTTACATGGTGAAATTAACAACAGCGAATGGATTCATGCACTTGTTGTATTAACACAGATTAACTCAGTTTATAAATAATTACGTCTCTTGCTTTTCATTTTGAACTGTGCGAACGAAAGAAACTTAAAAAGTAAAATTTAGTTTCCTTTTGTCACGTGTGAATATATTAACGCATACAAACCAAAATTTTTTTTTAAAAAAGTAAAAGATACGTGTGTTGGTATAAAATTTTATCTAATGATAATAGAATGTATAGTGTTTAAGATGAGAATCTTTGAAACATTCCTCGTATGTGTTAGAAGAATATACGAAATAGAAGATCAATAATGTTTAGATTTGGTCTGAGTGACGCCGATAAATTGTGATTGGGGTTTAAGAAACTTGAGCTTGAAGCGAAAACTTGTTTTTGAGATAGAATAGACGTGACGGTTGGCTGTAACTATACGTTTAATTATGCATAATTCCACAAGTTTCCCCAAACTGTTCAATTGCATTCTAAGGTTCCCTTTGCTTTTTCGTCTGCAACACTAACCTTACCTTTATATATGAAAAAATGTCATTGCTAATTGTAACAGTAGTAACTTTTGAACTCCATTCCCGCTAAAGTCAATACATAGTTAATACTTTTCTATCTCTAAATACCTTGTGAATGTTGGATGGCTATAGCAATGGAGGAAAAGCCTAAGCTCATCCATGGAACAATTGAAGCTACCATTTTCAATGCCACACCTTACTCACCTTCATTTCCCTTCAATGTAATCTTCATCCACATAACTTCAATGCTATCTACATATTCACTTATTTTAAGTTTAGTGAAACTTAAAATAAGTGAATATGTGAAATTGTGCATTATTCTGTAAACTCATGTATGTTTGTATTTCTATTTTGTCAGTGTGTGTTTACAAATGGAAAGCCTGCATATGTGACCATCATGATAGATAACAAGAAGGTGGCGAAAACGACACAAGAAAGTGAACGTGTCTGGAACCAAACCTTTCAGATTCAGTGTGCTCATCCAGCAGATTCAATTATCACCCTTACACTGAAAACATCATGCACAATTTTGGGGAAATTCCACATGCAGGCACAGCGGTTGGAGGAAGAGAGTTTGATCAATGGTTTGTTCCCTCTCCTCATGGAAAATGGAAAACCAAACCCACAACTGAAGTTAAGATTCATGCTATGGTACAAGCCAGCAGATTTGGAACCAAGTTGGACAAAGCTACTAAGCAATGGGGAGTTTCAAGGGCTGAGGGATTCTACATTCTCACAAAGGTCCAATTGCCAAGTTAAGCTCTATCATGATGCCCATCATTCATCAACTTTCCACCCTCCTTTTGATCTTTGTGGAGCTCCAAGAAAACTGTGGGAAGATGTCTATAAAGCCATTGAGGGTGCAAAGTATTTAGTTTATATTGCAGGCTGGTCCTTCAATCCCAAGATGGTTCTGGTAAATATGATCTCATTACAACTACTTTTAAGAGTCTCTTTCGATACAGTTTAGAAGAGTTTTTTTTTTATCGAAAATAATTAGTATTTTTCAGTAGAGACTCTTAAAAAGTTCTTTTAGTCTTATATCTAAGCATGCTCTAAGTTAGAGAAGCTAATACGCCCCTTGTTCAGGTTAGAGATCCTCAAACAGAAATTCCACATGCCAGGGAGATAAAGCTGGGCGAGCTATTGAAGAAGAAGGCAGAGGAAGGGGTGGCTGTGAGGGTTATGATTTGGGATGATGAAACATCTTTGCCTTTTATCAAGAACAAAGGTGTGATGAACACTCATGATGAGGATGCTTTTGCATACTTCAAACACACAAAAGTAGTATGCAGAAAGTGTCCCAGGTTACACCACAAGTTCCCCACACTCTTTGCTCACCATCAGAAGGCCATAACTGTGGACACCAGAACACCCAACTCTGTTCATGCCAGAGAAATTATGAGCTTCTTGGGTGGTTTAGATTTGTGTGATGGCCGGTATGACACAGAGCAACACTCATTGTTTCAAACACTTGGTGAGGAATCACATTACCATGATTTCTACCAGACAAACATAGCAGGAGCTAGCCTCAACAAAGGAGGGCCAAGAGAGCCTTGGCATGATGCTCATGCTTGTGTTATTGGTGAGGCCGCTTGGGATGTTTTAACCAATTTTGAGCAAAGATGGACTAAGCAATGTGATCCTTCACTTCTAGTCCCTGCTAGCACCTTGGAAAATCTCATTCCCACATGCTCAAGCCCTCCCAAAGAGAGGAATTGGAAAGTTCAAGTGTTCAGGTCAATTGACCATGTGTCTGCTAGCCAGTTGTTTCGAAAGCTAACTGTAGAGAGAAGCATCCATGAAGCTTATGTTGAAGCAATTAGGCGTGCTGATAGGTTTGTGTACATTGAAAACCAATATTTTATTGGAGGGTGCCATTTGTGGCAGAAAGATAGGAATAGTGGATGTAGGAATCTAATTCCTGTGGAGATCGCACTAAAGGTAGTCAGTAAGATTAAAGCAAGAGAGAGGTTTGCAGTGTACATTGTCATACCAATGTGGCCAGAAGGAGTGCCTGAAAGTGAACCAGTTCAAGATATACTGCATTGGACCAGAGAAACAATGACAATGATGTATAAGTTGATTGGAGAAGCAATAATAGAAAGTGGAGAGCCAGCACATCCAAAAGACTACTTGAATTTCTTCTGCCTTGCAAATAGGGAAAAGAAGGAAAAAGATGAGTATCTTCCACCACATCCTCCCCATCCTGAAACACAATACTGGAATGCACAAAAAAATAGGAGGTTCCCGGTTTATGTTCACTCCAAGATCATGATAGGTATGATTATATATTCTTCAATCAGTTGTTTTTATTTTTCACATTACTTAACTATGTTATTGGTGCGACTGGCTTTTTCGATGATCAATCTTTGTCCAGAACTTGATTGATTATCTTTAGTAGAGTCTTTCATCTTAACTATATTTTTTATTCATAAGACTTGAATCTGAGACATTGTTTGAAAGAACTGAGTTCAATCCACTCAGATCAAAGGGGTCTTGTTGGTATTTTTCACACTATTTTATAAAAGGCTTATTTGGAATAATTTGCTACAACAATTTTATTTCAATAACCAATAGAATTGTGCATGTGAATTTGTTAAATTAACTCACTCATGCATCACATAAGCATTAAAGTAATTGAATAGGGAAATTATAGAATTGTGCTACAAACTGTATATTGATATTGTATATTAACGAAGAATTGTGGTGTATCATGTGGCACCAGTGGACGACCTATACATACTAATAGGATCAGCCAATGTGAACCAAAGATCCATGGATGGGCAAAGGGACACTGAGATTGCCATAGGGGCCTATCAGTATCAAGAAGGAGCTGATCACCACATAAGCCATGGTGATATTCATGCATACAGAATTTCACTGTGGTATGAACACACTAGAAGCGCTGAGGAACTGTTCCTAGAGCCAGAAAATTTGGCATGTGTTCAGAGAATTCGGTCAATAGGGGATCACATGTGGGAAATGTACAGTAGTGAAGAAGTTGTGGACATGGAAGGTGTGCACCTTGTAACATACCCTGTGAAAGTAACCCAAGAAGGGTCTGTGGAGGATGGTGGGGATCATTTTCCTGATACAAAATGTGCAGTGAAGGGGAAGAGATCAAAATTCCTAGCTCCTATCTTTACTACTTAACCATACAACTCAGACATGGACACACAAACTAGACTGACCATTCTTTTGCTCATCTTTTTCACCCACAAATAAAGTGTTGTTCATATGAAGCTGAAAAATACGAGCCCTGTACATTTGCTGTTGACAACAAAAGTTGTAAAGACTATTTAATTTATATATAAAGAAATTAACGAAACTATTCGTTTTTTCAGTGAATAAATAATTTATAAAAACGTCTCTTGTATTATTATCAATTATCAAATTATAAATTATTATTTACGATAAGTTTATTAACTTTTATAATAATTATTTCGTTGATAGGATAAATACACTTCTCTAATGCTTGTTTTCTCTTGTATCGTGATCTGATAATTCATTCCTCATCGCAGTTACTGTTACTGAAATCGAATACGCAAATTGTTCAACAAGCTAACGAGTTCACTCGTTGACCTGTTGGGAACAATTTTTTTTTTTTTTTCCTTTTAGGCACAATAATGATGATAAAAAATATATTAAAATAATATCATAAAAGAAAAAAAAAATAATACAAATTTATTTAACGTGATTCAGTCCTTCGTGCTTACGTCTACAAGAATGTTCATTATTTATTTTAAAATGTGTTACATATATATTAAAAATCATCTCTTTAAGTTTTGTGGGTTTAACTTGAAAATCTTTCTCACAAATTTTTTGGCAAAACTTGAAAACTATCATTCACAAGTTTTTTGGCGAAACTTGAAATGTTTAATTTGAAAATTCTTTCCCCACAAGTTATCTAGCAAAACTGGCGAAACTTGAAATGTTTAATTTGAAAATTCTTTCCCCACAAGTTATCTAGCAAAACTTGAAAACCATCGTTCACAAGTTTTTTGGCGAAACTTGGAAACACTCCTTCATATAACCATCTCTTTCATTTAAGGTGGTGAACCATTGAGGTTATTTTATTAGTATTTGTCATAGGAGATATTTTATAAGCGTTATTATTATAAGGTTATTACACAAGCATACTCTACAATGATGAAATATATTGTCCACTTTAGGTCTAAGCCCTCACGATTTTACTTTTGGGTTCATCACTCAAAAGACCTTTCGATCATTGAAATATGTTTGTACTATATAAGTTGTTATTTCTTATTTTATTTTATCAATGTGAGACTTGTTTGTATCTCAACAAACTTTCATCACATTCTTAAAAAAGGAAACAAATCTCTAAAATAAATACAATATATTTTAATTTTAAACAATATTCTAAAATAATTAATATCTTTTAAAATTTAAATAATATCTTAGAGATTTAAATTTGAAAATTTGAATTGCTTTTCCACGTGTTAAAATGCTATCCTGCTTCTCTGCATGCTTCATTTGTTCATCTGTTTTCATTCGGCGAGTCTTCCGTGCTATTTTAAGAAATGTCCAAAAATCACGAGTTTGCTATTTTTTTTTTGAGTTGGCATTTGACTCCATTAATCTTTTTTTTTTTTTGAGTCGGCATTTGACTCCATTAATCTTTTAATCAATTCTTATAATATTCTGATTTACATTTCCAAGTATAGAAGTCAAATCTTTATATCTAGATTGCTATCTGTATAACGAGATAATGAACTAAGTACAAAGACGTATATTTATTTTACATTGACTGAATGAACAAAATTTCAAATCATCCCTGCACAATAACAAAAGCAAAGAAGAGTGATTCATATTAAATCACGTGACGTGACCACTTCATGCTAAACTGAAATTCCTCTAATGTGTCAATATACTTCAAAATTTCCATCAAACCATTGCCTCTCAAGGTCTTTGGCTTTTCAGACTCACTTTGAATCTTAACACCAACACCCTTTAAGTAATGTCTCCAGCATCTGAACTCAGCTTCATCTTTACAGCAGCCTGGATTTTTTTCTCTATTCAACAATTCATCACAAAGGAACTGCAAGTTCACAATAATTGAACACTCAATTTCATCAAATGCTAACGACACTACTGTTGTTGCATTCACCTCCCCTCTACTATTCAAAATTATAGTAACCACAATTTCTTAAAACTAAAAGGGAAGTCAGCACAATCTTAATAACAGATTTTAATTGGGGCAACATATTTTGTTCAATATTTTATGTAATGTGTTTATATTTTGGTCTATAGACATGTCTAAAACTGACCATTAAAAATTAATCTGTGTTTATGGGATGTAATTTCCTTAATTAAATATTATTTTAATATTAATGAGAATCGTTCTTGTAATCACTAGGTCGACATGTGTTCATTTTTTTTTTAAAAGTTGATTTTTATATTACCTCTATGAAAGCCCTATTTGTGGAAAGTGCTTTTACTCGCAGAATACCCGGATGACAGCTACAAAGTGAACCATCTAAAAGGTATGGGTAAGCAAATGCTGGTGTTGTTGAACTGAGAGACCATATCAGGCATTTTACTTTAGGTGGAGGAGAAGTAACTTCTTCTTGTACTTGTCCTAGCCAGAGAATCTCCTGTGCTTTGAAACACTAGTTGAAGAACCCAAAAAAAAGCTCACTTGAATATCTCAGGTCTCAAGCTTCAAAAAAGATATCAATATCATATAGGTGAAATTATATACCTGTCCATAAAGATAAATTAAATGCAATGTTGGTTGGTTGAACATCTCAATACAACTCCTCACTGCAACATCCATACCAGGGCGACCTCCAAGGCGTAGTTTGAGTGTGACAGTTGGCTTTATATAAGATGTCATACCATGGAAAGATGGAACAACATAACCTTCATAATTGAGCTGTTCAAGTTTTGGGACATCAACCTCGACATCCAGTGGTTTTTCAAAACCCTTGTTTGACAAGGACATAGTTCTGAGATGAGAACACGCAACCTCTATCCTAGCACATGAGTAGAGCTCAGGTGCAAAGTCTCCAAACTGGCATGTTCAAAAACAAATTCTGGTCCATAGTTACCGGACCTTGTGATACATCAGAAACGTGCACCTTAGCTTGCCCACTTAACTTTCAGATGAGGGTACGAAGATTTGGCGCTTCAATCTTAAGCTTGTCCTCAAATTCTTGTTCAATTTCAACATAATTAAGCCTGGGAAGATTGCAAATTTTAAGGGACCCCAACCCCATGTCACCAATTTCTTTGAGAACAATTTTCTCAAGCAAAGTGGAGTAAGATAGGATCTTCTGAATGATAGAACTACTTGCATCAACCCTCAACAAAGCTAGCTCTTTAAGGCAATTAAACGGTGATCAGCAGCAAATGATGGGTGGATAGAGCAACCCTGGATATTGAGTGTGAGAAAGGATTTTGCAGAGAAAATATCCAAAGGCAAGGAATAGGCAATGTCTGAAAAACTGAGTTTGAGATGCTTGACGCAATTTATTAAAACTAAACTGATCCAATCATTGATATAAGCAATTATGGAGATGTAAAGCATATCCTTGATGTCAAAAGGTGGTCTTTCTCGTACGAAGTGCAAGTCCAATACAAAGCTGTGAATGATTGGATACTCCTGAGGTGATCGTAGAGTGGACAAGGAATCATCAACCCAAGGCATGAAACTTTGGAGATTGTGGGTAATCTGATCAAAGGAAAAGTGCAATGCAGAGAGTGAATTCCAGAGGTTATGCCAATACTTGGAGACAGTGGCCATGCGAGCTCGAGCAGCATCATGAGTTGGTAAAAAGAGAAGGATTTGCAGCAAAATGGGGTCTGGTAATTTTTTTTTATATTATCAATATCAACATCAGTATCTGCTTCCCTATTTTGTGATCAGAAGAAAGGGTTTTGTTTTGTTAGAAAATAAATAAGCTCAGTTCAGATTTCAGAATATGATGAGTTAAGGTTCGCGAAAGAAAAGGTAATCTGGACCGTTCCTCCATTCATGGGAACAGTCAAAGATTGTTTGTGAAAATGAAAACGGATTCCTGCATTCCTGGTTCGGAAGCTGGAAGCCGTTCGGCTAAAGAGGTTAAGTCAAAGCTTTCAGTTTACTAACGTTGTTACATAAATAATTTTGTAATGCATTTATTATTATTTAATAACTTTATCAAGTGATTAATTATTTATTACATTACATTATTTAACCTTATTATGATAAAAGATGGTAAAATGGTCAATAGATTCTTGAAGGATTTTTTAAAATATTTATGTTCGTAAATTTTAACCTTATTATGTAGGTTAATCTTTCTATTATATATATTTAGTTATTAACCTCGTTAGTTTCTTGAATAGTTAATAATCAAGTGTTAGGTTGACTTATTTTCTTTTTTCCAGTTGGTTGTTCTCTCTCTTAATCACTTAACATTAAACATAATGTAGGAATTTAGTATTTTCTAATAAGCAATGGTCATGTTTAAATATTCTAACCATGACTATTGTTTAAAATGGAAGGTTGTTATTGAATTTTATCAAATTTTCTATAGTTTAATTTTTTTATTTCAATCTTATTTAATTTCTTCGTATGTTATGATTACAAATTTAGGTTTGTAAATCTTAAATTATTGAATTTAAAATTTAGTAAAATAAATGATCGTTCTGAAAGATCTCAAGTAAGGATGCATCAATTAAATATGAGTATTTTTGTCATGTTTAATGAATCGTAAAACTCTTCATGTATAAGTGGAGAAGAGCTTAGTTATAATGTGAGTAAGTGAGAAAAAATAAGTCATTCAAAAGTTAATTTCATTATTTTTAAATTAAATTAATAACTAAATCTTACTTTATATTTCTAAATCTACTTAGTTTATAATTGTTGCATGCCAAGTAGGATAGAAAATATGTATCAACTTGACAATTAATTGATGACTGACTTTAAATTAATAGAATTTGTAACCAAATATACCAAAATGATTAACTTGTATAATTAAATATGCTATAAAAATCTTTCAACAACCAATTGATTACCTCTATCATCTTTAAAGATCAAATTGAGTATTTATTCAATATTTTTCTATTTTAATTTATTTAACCATGTCATTTGTTTTATTTAGGATGAATCCAACATTTTATTAAGTTTAAAACAAATCTTAAAGTGAAACTTTTCAAAATTGATAATAATTTCTTTTAATAAAAAATAAAAATATTTTAGAGATTAATATTGCAAAAATAATTATATTTGTGTCTCTTTTAGATATAGACTTTTTTAAGTGAACTTTTAAGAATGCAAAAATGACTTTAAGTTATAAAATTTTGAAAAAATTATATAAATACCTATATAAAATATATTATTTTGAAAGTGTCTAATGTAAGAGTTTTGTTAACCTCATATTGGATCAACCCGGATGTTATTTGAAAATAATGTCGTAAGATGTAAAGAATGGTTGCGTAAATAGATATAAATTAGTTTTAAAGTTAAATAAATTCTTTTAAATGTTTCCTTAATTAAATAGGTTGTTTTAAAAAATAAATAAATAAATTCGGTGCATAGCTTTGGTACTAAATTTGATTTTTATGGATAAAAAAAAGTAGTTTTTTTTATGAAAAAATATGTGGTTTGATTTTAATATTCTTATAATTTAAATATATAATCATTTTTTAAAAAATATTTTTAGTATTTTTTAATAATTAGAGTAAAGTACATTCTATAACACCAAACTCTAAACTTATCTCAACTTATTGACATTTTTTTTTTTGAGTAATTGACTATTCGTATAGCTTTATCTATATAATATTACATTCATTCTTGCATACTTTACGAAACGAATATCCTATTCATTAAGACCGATAAAAATTAATTAAATAGTTTAAGTGGTAACTTAAATTATTAATAACATAATGAATACATCTTTTTTCATGGAAAATGAGTGAATATCTCGTTTTTAATTTTACGATAAATTAATAATATACTAAAATAAAATTAACAGTTTTTTAGTGGAAATAAAAAATAAAAATAACTTTTAATGCATTTGAAAGTGGGCATATGATTTTCATAATTAGGATAAAGATGTTTTTATTTGTTTTATATAAGATTAGAGATAGTACAAAATTTTAAATTTTCTCTAATATTGCATCCTACCCTATTTTTTTAAAATTCATATTATGAGTATGAAATATTCACTAGTTAACAATAAATTTTTATTAAACAACTTAGTTAATCACTTTTAGAAAAATTTCTTCTTTTAATTATATTTTTTTATACACAGTCTCAAATTTGACATCTTATTTAAGAAAACGAGTTTAGTACCATATAAACTAATGATTTTTTAAAATGTTATACTCCATTTGAAGTAGCTTAGGAGAAATTTAAAAATAATATTTGGAATAAAATATGTGTAAATAATCTATGTATAAATAATTGTCATCTAATTACAAATCATAATATATTATAAATTTATTAATTTTTAGTATAATTATCTTGAAAATTATCCAATTAATTTATAATTAGTAGACAACATAATTATTTCTTTTAAATTGGCATTGCATATAAACTGAAGTTAAAAAAAATATACAGAAAAAAAATCATTAAATACTCGCTAACAAATTAAAGGCTAATATAACCCTACCTAACTTCAATATATAACCATAATTATTCAATATATATTTAATAACAAATTAGTATAACATTATTAGAAAACTAAGTAAAATTATAATTAAAATGAATACGAAAAATCATTTAAAAAACTATTCAACTTATTTATTAGCACTAAATTTTATCCCGTTTTGTCTAATCCCCTCTTAGATTATACAGAAAAGTAAGATGACTGATTCGTGGCTCAACCGGTTAATCGAACTAACTTCATCTCCTTTTTAGAACTTTACTTATGGTAGATAATATGGAGGATCTGACAAAGGGCCATCCCAAAACAAATTTAAGCCTCCTACCAAAATTTGAGTACGTTTTTGTTTTTAAAAGAAAATCAAATAGTTTTACCCGACCCCATGAATTTAAATCGAAATAATATTTCACATAATAGAATAATTAAAATGGAGATAGATATTTAAAAAGTTTAAATTTGGGATGACTATGATATTTTTTTTTACTGTTTTCTAATCATGTATTAAAACTTTATTTAATAAATTTGATTACACTTGGGGTCTTTGTGTTAGTATTACCGATTGATGTAGCAATCAAAGGTTTTGTTCAGATAAATATTTACATAAACACTTTTAGAAAGAAAATAAACATGAAAAATAAAATCAATTTTTCTTTATAAATTCAAATTAACTTAGGGGGGTGTATTGGTTTAGGATTTCGTAGGATTTTAAAAGACTTTTTTTGAGTAAAAAAGTCCATTGGTATTCAATCAGGATTTTATGTCACTTAAAAACAATCCAGTGGTATTCAATCTGGATTTTTAGGATTTTTTAAAGAGTCCATTAAAATCCACTGGTATTCATTTGAGATTTTTTACAACTTAAAAACAATCCATTGGTATTCAAAAATTTAAGGATTTTAAAGGATTGTTGTGTGAGAGGGATTTTGAAAGACTTTCTAGTGTTATCTATAAATACCAGATTCATAAAACAATCCCATCCAAACCCATCGGATTTTGAAGGATTGTTTGAAATGATTTTTCAAGTGTTTTAAGAATTTTCAAGTGAGTTTTTCATCTTTTTTTTTCTATGCTCTTGTCTTCTCCATTTTTTCTCTACTAATAATACTACACTATTGTTCATTGCTCATATATAATACTATTCTCATACCATTCTCCTATTTTGTGAAACTCTAATATGTAAATGATAGTGTCATTGACTTGTTTTATTTTTCTGTTCGTTCTCTTTAATTGACTTACTTTATTTTATTCTATGTAGTTGAATTTGTTCCTTTATATAACACAAAAAAATACTTGAAATTTTAACTTTTAAGTGGTAATTTTTTTTATGACACACGTTAAGAAAAGAAAAAGGTGAAAGATGAAATTGATATCATAATCTCAACAATATATATATATATATATATATATATATATATATATAAAAGATGAATTTGTTAAGGTTTTTGTGAGTAGAATGAGATAAAAATGGATCTTAGTAGGGGGAAGAACCCTCTTAGCATAAAAATTGCGAATTCTCTCTTTCCCTTGAATTTGTTACTCTTATCCCTCCTCCTTTTATGACTCAACAATTATTTTATTTTTTTTACTATGAATTTTTCTTTTTTATTTTTATATTATGAAATTAAGATTTTTTATATTTTAAAAAAAGAAAATTAACATAAGACATTGCAATATCTAATTTTTTAGGGTTTAGGATTTATGCCTTCATTAACTTATTTTTTAAAAAAGAAAATATTGTTAAAATATTTGTTAGAATAATTTATATTTATAAATATCGTTAAAAATTATCATATATATATATATATATATATATATATATATATTCTCTATATCTAAATACTTCTGTTTATATAAAAAAAAATTATATATCTAAATATTTTTTCAGTATCGAATATACTAATTTTTTTATATAAAAAATTATCTTATGTTTCTATATTTTCGTTTTTACATTTTTTTTATAATAACTGAGGTATTTGATCCATTTGGATAGCAAAAATATATTCGATCTTGTATGATGGTGTGCTTCTAAAAATAATAATATAATTTTATTGATTTTGTCTATTATCCGTAATTATTTATATAACTATTTTTTAACATATATTGTTTTAGTAATTCAAATAGGAGATTCACAAGAAAATAATAAAGAAAAATGAAAAGAGAAAGAAAACTATGAAGCTTGGATTAAGGATGATTCCGATGAATTGTTACAATTGATAGTGGATGCTATAAAAAGAGGATAGAATATTATAGAGAATTATTATTATTATTTATCTAGACATTATTTTTTTTATTTATTATTTTTATCTTTGACTCTTTAAATTTGAATGTATAATTTTTTTTAAATCTTATCAAATGTCAAAACTCCACAAAATCTCACAGAATCCATTAAAATCCTAATTTAAAAGTCTTGCAGAATCCATTAAAATCATGATTTTAAGTCTTGTAGAATCTTGCAAAATCTTAAAAGTCATGAAAATCCTGCAAAGTCTTTTAAAATCCGCAGGATTTTTTTTAACTAAAAAAGTCCTTTAAACCCCCCTTAAATATAAATTAAAAAATATGACAGAAACTAATATAAGAAATTTTATAAATTAAATTGTGCATAAGCTAATTTTAATTTTTGAAAAAGCTTATTTCATATTTTTATTATTTTCTTCTATAAATGCTTATAAAAAAATATCAAAACATACCATACTATTCCAAAACTTAATGCACTCATTGTGCCTTGGTTCTGTTCTGCATTAATAAAATATTGGCCTTTACTAGAATCAAAAAATAAGCTTCACAATAAAAACTTTAAAGTGTATAAAATAAATTAAATTAATTTATATTTCTACAAATTAACTTCTATATTTTGTGGATCTATAGGTTGTATTGTGATCTTTTAGCAGTTGCCGTAACAATTATACTATATTCCAAACAGGTCCTAGTCTTCTATAAAAAATAAATAAATAAAATGTCTGTTATAAAGGCCAACTTTAAAAAAATGAAAGACCAAGTCGAAAACATGTGATATTCAAAATAACTAACAGAAAAAATTGTTAACATTTAGGACTAAAAAGAATGCAAAAACAATATACAAACTACTGAACGATTAGCACATGAATGCATTGGAATGGAAAAAGGAATTTACATCGACTAAATTAGGTACCAAACGGGAAAATCATGCTACTTTGCAAGACCAAATAGATAATTGAACTAAAAATAATAAAACCCTAATAAGTAACGGGTATCTAGTTCAACGACAACTAAACCACAATCACACGATCAAAAGCAACTGCACTATAATCAACCATTAAGGCAACAGAAAACTGAAATAGATGGGTCAAAAATTGGAAACCAGGACCAGGATCATAACCATGGCCAAGCCCAGCCAAACCATCCTCATAAATAGCCTCTCAACTCTAGTTGCGCAGCTTTGATCATAACCAATATGAGAAGGTAAAGCTGTCCAAGCATGAGGATAACACAACAAAATATGATGATCCCAATTTGTCTGCAATGTGTTGGGTTTTCATCGATATTATTCTGCACATTGCAAACGTGGCTAACTTTCAATGCCAAATCTAATAGGGAACAACAAAAAAGTGTACGAAAGAGGCTCAATATTCCTGACCAGCCTTGAAACAAAAGGTAGTGGATTCTTAGAATCAATCTGAATTTGGGGCCTGTACTGAACGTACCTCAAGATAGATACTGAGGCTGAGGCATCCCTCAGACATGGTAAGCAAAATCTGAAGCAAGGACTCAGGCTCCATCTAGCAAACTAACAATTGTAAGTTTGAAACAATCCATGCTTACCACTAAAGCTTTCATTTCCAATCTCACAACAATATGATCCGACACAACAAAGGCATGCTAATACCTCTCTAAGTCCATCACGGCCAGGTAAAATACATCCATCCACCAGTGACCAATGGTTTTTCAGTCCCCTCGAAGCTTCCACAGATTTTGCATTTTGAAATAATAAAGATCCTACTGGTGTTCTTCAAAATAAATATATGGGGTTTTTCGTTACTTCTCAGCCCCAAACAAGATTCCCAGCTTTTCATCTGCAACCACAATAAATATAAGATTAGGACATAATAAATGGCAAGATACTTCAATATGTATACAAAGTTCAGCAGGGGGGAAATACATGAGAAAGCATAATAAAAGACAAGTGAAAGAAAATATATTGCTCATGATATATTACAGAGTTAGCAGTATCAGAACAAAACAAAATAATCATTATAAATGATAAGCAAACAAAACTGATAAGAACTAAATAAGTAAGCCACAAGACTGCTAGCATCCATCTCGCCCAGATAAAGCATACCAGTAACCTCAAGATTCATGAGGTCAATTGCTAGCACTAGCTAAGAAATGAATGCAGGTGTTTTTGGATCTAGGTGGAAACTATATCGACATTATAGGTAACCCAAAGACCCTTGTATCACTAAGGAAGCTGACTGTTCATCATGTCCCCTTAATACTCAGTCAAACTTATTCCAGAGACTGCAGATTCCAAGTCGTAAAATTCATGTCCAAGTCAGCAAAAATAACTAATATATAACCTGAATAAACTAGCCACAGCTTATTGCCCTTCAACTTAGTAGTCTCCAAAATTCTGCTACACATAAATACCTCAGATAAGAGTAGCAATAACAACCAGTATACTCAACCCACCACTAGAGATAAACGCTGAACTTTAGCCATTAAACATCAGAATTAACTGGGTGGTCCAGCAATGATTGTTTACTGTTCCTTTGCTCATATTAGAAGCCTAACAACAATCAGACCTATAGGAACATTGAACATAGAAAATTTTCCACCCTGCAACTTCAGACTGCTCCAAGTAACTAAGTATTTGAACCTATATAGAAGATCATAGTTCTTAATATTTTAAATAGGATACATTGACAGCTAGCAATATATTAAATCACTACACTAACATCAAATTAAGATTTAAATTCCTGATCATTACACTAAAACTTCTGGTTAGATGACATCACTACAAACAAAATCTAAAGATGATCTAATTCCAACCCTACTATACCCTAATTCTGGTGTGCAACAAATGTTAAAAAACCATTATAGCACTGCCATAATGCTATAACATGGCGTTTTTTGACGCCGCTGTCATAGGAATTTGTGAAGGGAAGCCTGCTAGGGCAGCGCCATAGGCCGCAATGGTGTGTTTTATGTGGCAGAATACGGCCTTCCGCCATCCACCATGGATAACCTTGGCAACAATTAAGTTTCATATTAAGCAGCATACTAAACCTTACATGATTGTAAGCAGCAGGGTAACAAATAGCAAGTTCTACATTTGTTACATCATTCAGACCGATAAAGAGAAGCAGAATACTTGCCTATGAGCTTTCTGATCAACAGCTGGCCTTCACACATACAGCAGGCTTGAAACCTTCTCTTCTGATATTCCATGGTGAATCTAGCAACATACAAGAATCTTGAAAATCATGGAGGACCTTGACCATTGAGATTTCAGCTCCTCAACCAGTATAAAGAATGAGAAAATTTGTGAAGGTACGAGAGACAACACTACCAGTTTTTTTCCTCTTTCAAATTTTCAATATCAAAAATGGTATACAATGGATAACATCCCGCTGAAATCCTAGAGCTAGGCTGGTTTGTAAGCTAACTCTAACATCTCATCCTACATTTAAATCAGCCAAACTCTGGTCCACTTCAAATAAATAGTTTGCAAGAGCAATAAAAGACCTATAGCACCACTATCTTGCTGAGCTAATGTAACACTTCCGTGAAGCCAGCTTCTCATGTATGATGATAATACTTTGTAATTGATACCAATCTCCATATGGTATTTACTATCTTAAAGCACCCAAGGTCTAACTGAACAACAATGAGAAAAGTCTTATCCTACTAGATCCCATAGCTGGTGCCAGTTCCCTGTAAAGGAGGAGGGTTATGTCAAACTTTAGAGCAAGACTAGACCTAAGTGCAACATACATTTAAATATGTATCCACTTCATCGACATCCATTGCATTAGTGGTTTTCCTTAGTCAACAAACAACAGAATGCCAGATTATCTAAAGAGGAAAACACATGTGCCTGCACATTGTCACAGCCTACAATGTATGTGTCATCAATAATGCCATTTTATGACAAAAGCAACACATTTCACCAGTCACTCTCCATGCCAGCAAAAGGAAGTAGCTATAACCAGAAGCTTGGCAGAGAATATAAGGAGCGAAAAATGCTTGAATACTCCCAAGCTTAATATTTTGTGCAGGTACATATATCAATTCCAAAAGTGAGTACATCCACCTTCAACACAAGAATCTTTTCTGGCCAATGAAACAAATAAAGTAGACTCGTCACTGAGAGCTTGCAACTTCAACTTCAAGAAAAGGGCATCCTATACACACCCTAATGACCCCATAGGTTATTCGCAACATAAGACATTCCCAAATGTATACTCCCAATAATTTGAGCACGATGCCTCTTTACCAGCTACAGAAGTACAATGGCTACAGCCAAATGAAATCCTCCATGCCACCAACATCTCCAGCAATTTTGGACAAGGTTTATCCAATCTTTCAAATAGTTACAAACTTAAATCTATCATTCTATCCTGACAATAACATACTCTAATCGCAGAAAAAAAAAATTCTCATTTTGTTCACTTGAGTATACCAGAAAATATAACCTAATATAAATTATGCTCCAACTTCCACTAATGTAGTCACTCCTCTGACAAAATAATAATTATCCACTAAATTAATTCCAAAACCCACATCCATAATCCTTGACATAAAATGAATTCAACACCGCCACTTGATGAACATACTGCCAGGATTTCAACAAGGAGAATAGGAAACAATAGTTGAAAGTTGAAACAAAATACCAATAGTCTTCTACTAATGCTAGCCAGACAAACCCATCATAAATTTAACTCCAGGCCACATGATTCAGCACATGGGAATCACAAAACCTCAACCTTACAATGTTGCATTCCCGCTCATGATCAACATAAAACATTTTTACCCAGAAAAAAGACTTGTAACTATAACCAACCAAAAACATATATAATTAAAACATGAAATATATATCAAGGGAAGACAGATAAAGTGAAGAAATCCATTATACTAAAATTTAAACAGAGATACTGCAGCAATGTTTTCTATAAGAAAAACCAAAGCAACACTAAAACCTACATATGCAGTTTAGGATAAAATATATCCAGAGTTCCAGATAAAATGACCATTGGTGTCGCATGCATACACAGAACATCAAACTCAATCCCAGCTATTCTGTTAACAGAAAAGGCAAAGTGATGGCAAGCCTTTCTTCATCACCAACATCCATCATTTGAATTTCAACGACGACTCATGCGAGGTTTCTCATGTCCCTTTCTTGAAGCAGCACCTGCTCCATACAGAGGACCTTTATCTGCAGCACCCTAAACAGCAGCACATGAAAAGTAAATATTACCTAGAAAATTGAGTGCTAAATCTAAAATATGCAAAGTAAGGAAAGCACATACCAAGTGAACACCATATGCATCTGCATATGGAGTTGGAAAACCCCCCTCCGGGTTACCAAACTTTGTTCCATAAGGCCCACCTTCATAAATAAAGAAAACATGAAAAAAATGGACTAAAGAACAAGAATAATGTCTCTGTATAATGGAACTATATGGGTCAAACTGGCTTTTAATAATGATTAATGACTTCAGCTTTCAGGCCATGATGCATAGATACTCCAAGATTGGTGAATCATAGTTATCAATCACACACACACACACACACATATATATATATATTACAATATATACATATAAATGATAAAAAATTAACACCCCACAAAATTCAACATATATTTATAATTAACAATAAAAAGTCATAGGTCTTGAGCAAAATATAAAAGTAAATAACAACTGTAATAGAGAAGGCTTGGAAACAGAACCACGGTGTCAAAAAATGTGGCCAGAAACAGGGTTTCAACCGCTGGAAAATGGAAGAGAAGTGAAGCTCTCTGACAATAGTGGGTGGGCAAAACAAAGTGGGAAAAGTGTAAAAGCCCTAGCTTTCACTTAAGGTCCGAAAAGGGGGTAAAGTCTTATTTTTATCCCCAAAATCAACTTTGGATTTTTCAATTCCCATTGGGATTGTGCTGCTGTATTGCACTATTTGCCACAATTACATCTGCTATTTCGGCTACAACAGTTGTGACAGAAAAACACTGCACAATGGATTTCCATGCTTTCACAATAATTATTTAGGGTTTAAAAGAATCGAGGATATGGCTCTTTTCAGGTCTTTTAATTGAATGACTACAGCCTGAATTGCTAATAAATACACAAGGAGTTATTTAATATATATTGAAGGACAATAAATTCTGTAAAAGGACAACATAACAAACAAGTCATACCAGCACTCCAGTGTCTGCCATCAGCACTAGCAAGCTCAGCACGTAATTTCTCAACTTCCCGGGCCATGGAAACCAAATTTTTCTCCATTGACTGCCTCTGTTCCATGAACTCTATGTTTGCCTTCTTTTCATAATCGACCATGGTTCTAGAAAGCAAAAATGAAATCATCATCAGTTCAAGCGTACAAATGTGGTAATACCCATCACAAAAGGGCTTCACAATAGAAAATGGAAACCCTGTCAGCTATGGAGCCACACACACCTGGCACGCATTAGCTCTTGGTGCAGGCCATCAATCTCAGCCCTCATCATTGGAATTTGTTGATTATCTGCTTGCAACCTTGAAACATCCTGAGTAAGCGTCTGAACCTTCCCTGTCAGCTCTTGTTTGAGACTGTTGAGCTTCTGAACTTCAGCTCGCAGTTGCATAACTTCACCCTTTAAGGGCTCATTTGCCCTAAGGTCAGCCTCCATCTTCAAGCCTTTCTCAACAAGCTCCCTGGAATGCGCCTCATGCTCGGCGCGGATGTCGCCAATGGCGAGATTCATGCGATGAAGCTCCTCCTTCGCGGCGGCAAGTTCTCGCTGCAGCGCCATTCGGTCATCAATCAACCTCCGGTTGTCTGCCACCAGCCTCCGCATCTCGGCATGCTGGAATTCAAGTTCCTCTTCCAACACAGCCGGGTGAGGAGGCATCGGCGGCGGCGCGCGCGGCATCGGAGGCACGCGGGAATAGGGCCCTTCCTGAGGGTAGCCCCTTCGAGCATTCAAGGGTTCTCTGTGTACACGGTGCCTTGACGCCATTTCAAGTGACCTAAAAGCCTAAACGCAGAAGATACAATTACAATTACAATTACAACTGCAATACCAATTACAAACATGTTGATTTTCTGACAATTACAATTACAATCACAATCACAATTGCATGCAGAAAAAGGCGAAACGAACATTAAAAATTCATGGGTAGATACATACGTGAAGTGAATAGATGGTTCAGAAGAGAAGGAAACTGAAATCGATGATAGAGAGAAAAAGAACCTTGTGAAACGAAAAGCGGAAAAAGATCTTCTCCGATGATGGAACAAAAAACGCGAGCACGCTACAATCACAATTCACAATTCACAATGAATAATCGTATTCTAGGCTTTTACTGCGTCTCACATCACCAATTTATATATTCTTTTTCTTTTGTATAAATAATTAACAATTAATATATTCCTTTTGTTTGACTGTAATACACTCTGTCTATCAAGTTATGACTAAATTACACTTGCTTTTTTCTAATTTTAAAACTGTGTTATACAATACATTCTTCTTTTCTCTCTCTTTATCAACTCCTATCTTATTTTTTATTTATTTATTTTTAAATTAAATTATAATTTTTATCCTTTATCTTATTTTTTTAGATCTATCTTAATATTTATCTATTAAAATATCTATTTTAATCTTTTATCTTTTATATTTAAATATTTAATTCTTTTAAAATAATAATACTTTTTAATTTTATGATATAATTATAATTAATTTTAACTGATTTGAGACACAAAACTTATAACAATAGATTCAACTTTATAAAAATTATACAATTTAATTGTTTGAATAATATAATGAAAACCGTGTGAAAAATATGTCTCATAAATAACTAGAAAATAATATGAAATTATACCTTTTAAATTTTTAATTGCATTTTAGAATTATTTTTATATAATTTTTACCATATTTAATACTTTTTATTTAAATTTTAGTTGCATTTAACTATTTTAATATAAATGAATATAATAAAATAAATTTCAAATTTTGAATCAGTTAAAAAATAATTAAAAATTATATTTTAAGATTGAAAATAATTATTATTTAAAAAAATTAAGAAATAAAACATCATAATAAATATTTTTAAAAAGTTAAAATAAATCTAATAAATAAGATAAATGACCAAAAGTATAATTTAATTTAATTTTTACAAAGGAAGGGTAAAACACCCCAATATTAACAAACCCGTATTTTATTCTAATTTTTAATATAAAAGGACAAATATTATGTAATATGAGTGAAAGGCACCTAATCTTTCTTATTTAAAAAGATAAATAAAAATATAGTGAGAGAGTGATTTGAATATAATTATAAGAAGAAGAAAAAAAGTCAAAAAATTTGTATATTCTAACACAAACTATCATATTTGATATATTGTTATAGATGTATATTAAAATTAAATGTAAAAATGAATATAAAAAATAATAAATTGAAATAGATAAGAAATTGAGAAAAAAAAAGCTTTAAGAATAATTTTGTTGAAGAAAACTTTCACTTTTATTCAAAATAATTATTTTAATTTATACATATAGAGAATTTTATATTTATGTTAAACAATTTGTAATGTGATGCAACTCTTAAATTATTGATAATTTACTTAAAATATTATAATTTAATTTGGAAGTAAATATGAAAAAATTGAAATGGATAAAAAAATTATAAAAATTATAAAAACCCTCACACACAAAATAAATACTTTTAAAAAGTTCTCTTTGAAAAAAAAAACTCCTTCAAATATTTTTGTCCAAAATAGTTATCTCATTCATATATAGAAAGTAATTGAAAGTAATTTTCTAAGACTTTTATCTTTTTGAATATATCATTCTCATATTACTTATATGTTTTTTTTTTAAATTATCAATTTTAAAAAAAATATATTGCAATATAAATTATTTATCATAAATTTAAAAATATAATTTATATGTTCAAAATTATTTTTTATTAAAAGTTAATTATAACACAATATATAATAAAAAAATATTTATTTATTACTAACAGTGAAAAAGGCACCATGAGTCTCCATTGTAACACTGTACATTATAATTAATTGTTGTTGATTGTATTAAAATATATGTCGTGTGATTTGTTGTCTAATTGATAGGAAATTTAAAAATTAAGAGATTCTTTATGAGATTTTAGTTGTTCAGAAGTTTCTCATAATAGAGTCAAGTTGGAGTCGTAGGGAGAAGATATATAAAATTTCTTTTAAGGTTTAAGTCTCATAAGTTCACTATTAAAAAACTAAAGACATGATTTGGAGAAGGGTTTTAGTGTTTGAGAAAAACTCTTCTCCCCCAAATCTTCTTTACAGTGTTGTAATCCTTTCCTAGAGACCTTAGGTGGTTATGTTGCTAATTTGAGCTAGTGGAACCAGGGATCAAAGACGTGATTCTGTTGTGTGGAGCTTCTAGTGATAGTTTAGAGTTGTTCTTTTTCCTTCCTCCCTTCTCGTCGATTAAGAGGTAAGGGAAACTAGGATTTCAGTTCTTTTTAGATTGATTGTGTTGTATGTTAGTTGATTTCCACCAATCCATGGTTGAGTTGGTTGATTCTGTAACGTCATATGGTATAAATATTAATCCAAATATTATAGGTATATTTATTTATAGATTGAAAACACAAGTATATTATTAATAATATTATACGTGATAACAATGAAAGATTTTCGAACTCATTTACATATAATTAGCTTATAAATTACATTACATATTAAACTAAAAATATTTACAACTACGTGCGTAACTACTTATTTTTTTCATATATATTACAATATTTACATATTAGGTTGATACAGATTTACAATGGGATTAACGTGATTAGCTGGGGGTAAATAAAAAGTAACTACTATAGGTCGTCGATCACAGTGGGAAATTATTGATTTGGAGAGAATGTGAAAGATGACACTGCCATTCCGTTGAAAGTGATTGAGTTTGCTACAGCATCTACACTCCACATAGTATCGAAGAATAGCGCAGATATGACTGAAGGAAAAAGGCTCGGTATTGCTAGTAAATCCATCTATATATATATATTTTTCTATTATAAATTAATTACATATTTTAAACAAGAAACATAAGAAATGAGAAAAATTATCCAATAAATATAAAAAAATTATACAATATGCATAGAAATATTTAATACTAATAAATATATATTAATTTTTCTTGATATAAGAATTTGAATTATACTTGTAGTGACTAGTCAAAATAAATGAGCATTAAAATAACAAATAACTAAAGGTTTTTTTACCTTAAGTTTTTTTCATTTAAATCTCCAGGTAAACCTCTAACTACAAATTAATTCAAATTTTCATTTTTATGGTCATAGAATAATATTTATTTTTATAAATGCACGAAGCAATAACAACAAAATGAGTTTAAAATATTTTAACATAAACTATATTATATTTAATATTATTATAAAATACTTGAACTAAATAAGTTGAGTATTTTTTTTATTATTTAAAATTTAATAAAATATAATTTACATATATGAAATGTATTAAAGAATATTAAACAAACAAATAACAATGATAAACATCATAAAATAATTAAACAACATAAGCTAATTAATTATTAATAGTAAAAAAATATCATAAATTAAATAAATAAATAAAATTAAAGACATCTCACTAAGTAAATATACATAAAATATAACATAAAATAAACAAACATAATAACATATAAAATTTAAAAAAAATAAAAATCTCCTTCTCTTTATCTTAGAAAAATAATATTTCTTTGAAATACTTCAAAAGTTATTTTTTTTTTCTCTCACAAAATTCCGTTCAATTTCTCTTTCTCATACAAAGTTTCGTTCAATGCCGTTCACCTTATTTCTACTGATTGTAGTTGATCTAGATAATTTTTAATTTTTATCTCCTGATTTTTTGTACTTGATATCTTATCTACTGCAGAAAATTCTTATCTCCTAATTTGCATTGAATTAGTTAATTACAAGTTATTTACTGCCGTGAATTGGGAATTGACATTCCTGCAGATTTTATCTTACTTTACCTTATCTTTATTTACTGCACATGTTATCTTGCCTTAGCTTATCTTTATTTAAGGCACATGTTTCATGATTTTTTTTATATAGATTTTATCTTATCTTTTCAACGGATTCGTTTTTTTTTTATTTACGTAATGTTTTTTTTTAATTAATAAAAACTATTTAGTTACTATTAAAAATATATAACTTATAATTCTTATCCACCACTTAACAAGCCATTGAACCATTTTATTTTATATAATATATATATATATATATATATTATATAAATTAAATATATTTAATTTGTTTCACATGTAATTATAATAATAAAATATTATAAATATTTATAATATAATTGGATATTATATATATATATATATATATTGTCTACTGAAAATATAAAAATTATAAGATAATAAATAAATAAGTAAAATATCAGTATTTATCTATTTATTTTAAATATGGTAACTAATTTTTTTTTATAAATATTGTTCTAAAAGATTATAATCAAATTGAATAATAAATATTTCTACTTTAATTTGTTGAAAATATAAAAAAAATTATAAGGTATCAAAATAAGACATTTATATTTATTTATTTTAAATATGATAGCTAAAAATTTAAAATATTATTTTTAAAATAATATAATAATAAGAAAATTCATAATATTGTATCAAAGTTTTGGAATATTATAGATTCTAAGAATTTAACATGAATTATGTTGAAGTGAAAATTGATGATTTGATCAAATTGTGTTTTCATGTTGATTTTAAGATGGATATGAGTTGTTTAATGTTTATATATGTTTTATTATGTGTTGCATGTTGGTATTGTCTGTATTTTGGGTGGTTCAGAGTCAATTTGTGATTCTACCAAGTGCAAATTTCATCATCACGTCGAGCACAATTTCAAGACGTCGAGCACAATTTCAAGATGTCGAGCACAATTTCAAGACTTCGAGCGTGGCATAGGTCAGAGACTCTGTGTCCTACTGATGCCGAGCACGAGATTGGTAGCACCAAGTATGAGTTCAAGGATATATTTCTTATTTGGTCATGTCGGGTATGAGTTGAATAGTGTCAGACATGGATACCCTTATAGCTCTTTGACTTGGCGGAGCTAAACTCTGGTTGAGTGATGTCAAGCATGATAAAGACTAAAGCTCTCAACCTAAACGATGCCGAGCGCTTGTTCAATGATGTTAGACATGAGTCAGATAAAGGCTTTCTACTTGAAATAAAGTTGGGTGTACGTTTAGCCATGTTAGGCATGATTGTCACAAGGCTAATGTCATGGTAGACACACACCCAAGTTGTCCTACCCTAATAGAAATACTAGACTTTTCTAGTTTAAGTAGTAAAATTTGAGAAAATCATGCTATTGTGGATCTTTATCCAAATTTGATTGTTAATCTAGTTAGAATAAAAAGATCGTATTATTGTTGGTTTGGTAGAATCAAACCACTTAAACTACTCAACTATGTTGTAAAAAATCTTTTAGTTGAATGCGTGATGATGCATGTAGTTGTGGTATTGTGCATATGATGTGTTGATTGTGTTGTGTTGTTCATATGCTATGTTGAATGATTAATGAGTTGCTTTATTGTTGAATGCCAAATTGAGGGTTGTTGTTTCGTTGTTTAAGTTGGAGAACATGTTGTCTTGTGTTGAAAAGTTACAAGTTGGTAAAATGTTGAAGTTAGTTGGGTTGTTTATGTTAATAGTATAATTGTTTTTACTTCCATGCTTATTATGTTGATTCTTTTGTATACTAGCTTATCATTGCATGTTTCATTATAGTTGAATTGAGACGATCATATTTATATGAGAGCAAGGTAGAGATAAATTGGAGGCAGAGGTTGAGTCAAGAGCCATACTAAATTGGTGGTGTAGCTTGATGTTACCTTTTTGTAGTTATTTTGCAGTGTTGTTTGACTGACAACTTAAGTTATATTTTCAATTTTTAGATTATAGGATATGTTGTAATTCCATTAAATAACATTTACATTCTCAGTAGAGTTTATTTAAATACATATATTATTACACATAATTTCCAGAAACTATTTACATGTTAAACTTAAGTAATTATATTTGTAATTTCCGGTGTGAGTAGTTGAATTGTAAAATGTATTGATATGACAAATTGTTACGTTCATAAAAAAATGGGTATGTGCAAAAATAATGGCTAGTTACTTTTAATAAAGTGAGCAGATATTTTTTAAAAGAAATTTTTTTAATATAAAATTAATTTATAGATGTCTTTAAAAAGTAGACACCCAATAGGTATATCCCATTTATATAATGTTATATATAAATTTTACTTATATAGAATAAATAATTACCTTATGTACTGCCAATATATTAATTTGTAAATAAGTATACATAATAAAATGTAAAAATCGAGCATTTAAACTTTTTAAAAACTAAATAATTAAAAAAAAATAGAAACCAATGATATGTTTGTGTACATGTTTAGTGATATGATAGTATTTTATTTTAATCCTAGTGATATGATGCCGAAAGTATGGGCGCATGGCTTCACTTAATCCATGTATGCGACGGATCTCACAAAGTAGAAATAAAATTAATAATTGTTGCAGTTAAAATTATTACAAAGATAGTTTAACTAATGAAAATTAAATTATACTATTTAGACTAGAAATTTATGTACCAACGAAAAATGTACTTAGAAAGTTTAAAAAATAAAATTAAAAAATTTGAATTAATTTATTCAAACAAAACATTTGATCAATAAAAAAAATAAATTAAAATTCCTTGTACAGTAATTCCTCTCTACTCCTTTTTGTAAGAAAAGTGATAGTGATAATGCGGAAGTGGAAGTAGTGTTTACTGTTTTATTTACGGTAAAAAGAACAACAATTACACCCCCTTTACAGATAGAAAAATAAAATTACAAAAATCGAAAAACAACGCGGTTATAATGCATCATGACCTTCTGTAAAATGAATTACTGTGGTATGAACGATCAAGTATGAACAACAAGTGTTTGATTATAGATACAAGGCTTCTTTTCCATGTTCCATGGACATATCTACCAAATAAATATGGAAAAAAGAGTCTATCGAAGAAGAAAACCAAATTCCTACCACTATTCGTACAAAAGGCTAATTTGAAAGTGGGACAACACAGTATGTGACGTTGTACTTGTACCAAACTACTATCAATCAGCTCCATGGGCGACCACTGCCATAACCCTTCCCACGATCTCGGAAACCTCCTGATTGATTGTTGAAGAAATACAAAGGAAAGCTTTCATAAATCAAATATGCATAGCAAATAAATCATGAATTCTAAAAATGCTGCACGTTATCAATTTGATTTTGAACAAGCTTCCCGCTCATGCATTCTCAAACTGAGGATGAACGAGGCATGCTTCCGATTACAAACTATTCACATACCAAATAATTCAGGATAGCTCCCGCTAGAGGTGTCATTGGGTGAGTGGTATAATAATTTTAGCAAACAAGCTAAGCCAATAAACCTAAGAAAATAACTCCCTTTGAATCTATGTTTTATCCAAGCATAATTAAGGTACTGTATACCCTTCAACGAAAAATTAACGGTGGGGGCAGGAAACCAAGTTATAAGTGAGTCCAGTTAACCAACTAACCTGCAGGTGGAGGGGGTGCACCACGCCCCATTGCAGCCAATTCAGGACTCACTCTCTGTCCAGCTTCCTCAAGAATGGTTATAAGTTCCTTCGCAAATCTGGCATTAGCAGCTGTGAAGAATGTGTATGCAGTTCCTTTTGCACCAGCTCTCCCTGTTCGACCAATGCGATGAACATAATCCTCAAGTGATCCCGGGAAGTCATAATTTATCACATACTTCACATCCTTCACATCTGTCAGTGACAAAGTAACAGGAAGGATCAAGATACAAATGCACAACTGTAGGCATAAGTTAAGAAGTACATTTCCTCTAACAGAAGTGTCAAGTGTGCATCCAAGCACAAAAGACACCTTTCAATGCAAATACTTTTTTTGGTTAAATTATTCCACAAGTTCTTATAAATTTGGTGCTCATAGTTTATAAGTTTTAGCAGTCTTTATGCTTCTGAAAATTTTTAAATAAGTCCTTAATCCTTGTATGCTAACTACTGTCAATTTTTGCTAAACTATATGAAATGAACCTATTTGAAAACTAACATAAAGACTCATTTAAATACGTCCCTATAGTTTAACAAAAGTTAACGGAGTCTGTTAGCAAGTCAGGACTTGATTTTTTTAAAAAAATATTTCAGGGACTCCATTAAATATTTTTAAATGTAAACATTTGCTTATAAAATTAGTGAAGACAGAGACAATAATTTAACCTAGTTTTTCCTTACACAGCTTAAATTCACAAAGGATTGAATCCAAAGATTTTAACCAATAAAAAATAGAACTCCAAGTTATCAGTGACAGAAACAGCCTTTTGCTATTCAAGTCACCACATAAAGATTGGATAATACATGATATGAGATTGACCAACAGCATATGGAAATTATAACTTAAAATGGCAAACAATTCATGCACAGATTTATCCATCACTGAGAAAATTGCTAATATGAACTGGTGGCTGTATAAATATAAAAAATTATAATGGCAAACCTAAGATTGTTTGGTCTAAAGGATAAATATGTTTCTTGCATCGGAACTAGGAAGGGGTAAATGAATGCAAAATACTGGAATAAAAAATAGCTCAAAAAGAGCATTAAAAAGTTAACAAGCTAAAAATTATTTAAAATATAAGGTGTAAGTAACCTAGTCTTAACATTAATTTAATTAAAACGTATCCTCTTCAACAAAATTATTGACTATTACCAAAGCTAGAGTAGCACTACTTTAATTTCTTATAGTGAATAAGAATAATATCTAAACTATTATGCAAAAAAGTTGTACCTAAACCACGAGCTGCAACATCTGTTGCAGTCATTATAGGGCTCTTTCCAGATTTAAACTCTGAGAGCACCCAATCTCTTTCTGCTTGACTTTTATCTCCATGAATTGAAAGTGCAGGCCAACCATCCATGCGGAGCTGCCTAGTTATCTGATCACATCCTTTCTTAGTATCCATGAATATCAGTATTCGGCTGCCATCCATGATATCTTCCAGCAACTTCACCAATCTGATAAATAAGATGGCTATATTAGGTGGTCCTAATTGATAATGTGTTAAAAGTTAGGACTCCGAGTGAAAATAACATCGATCATATCCTACTTATCATATTTCTGCTTTTCGGGAACAATGTCAACATGTTGCTTTATTGCATGGTTAGCTTTTAAATCTGGAGAACCTATAATTACCTGCACAATGGTTAAAGAAAACGTTAATGCAGTCTTCATTATAATGTTGTTATCAATCTCAGATAGCTTAAAATGCTATAACAGGATAGTAGGAGGCGAGATGGCCGCACTGTTAAGTATTATAAGCTAAATAATTTACACTGCACGTATAAATACTAAAAAAACAAAATCTAATAAACTCGTGATAAATAATGTCACAGTTACACACAATCACCACCAATCTAGGAGCAATCAGAACACGGAAATGAAGTCAAAAACTGAAAGATGATGAAATTAATTGAAAAAGAGCATAAACAAATTAAATAAAAATTAGCATAATGTGAACTGGGAAGTTTAAAGGACAGAAAAAACAAGAATAAACAAAGGGACAAATGGAAAAAAAAATAAAAAATAGTCATGTGAAGGAAGTCAGGAACAGAGGTCAAAGATTCAAAATAGAAGTAACATTATGTGGAATGGTCATTGAGTAAGGATTTCAAATCCTACTGTGTTTCTAAACAATACCATGCATGAACAAACAAACTCCTTCCTTACAAAAATATAAATTTCAGAACAAAACCATACGACAAACAGAGGAATGATATTAAAAAACAACTTAAGATGTTCCGACATGAAAGTATCTTACTTTGTATGGGTTATAAAGGAACTGCCTTGCCAATTGTTCAACCTCCTTCGGCCATGTGGCACTCCAGTACAAAGTTTGACGGTCTGGACGAATCTACATTTGGGAGGGGGGAGAAAAAAAAATCATCAGATAACTGGAGAATAAACTAATTTTAATCTGCAGCTTCATCAATCTGTCTTTGCTAATCCAACTCAGTTTGATCAGCATCAACTTCCATGATGAGCTTATCCATGTCATAAAATTCTATTAGGTAAGAAGTGGTTAGAGTAATGTCTCGTGATTCAACAGTCAATACAAAATGCACTCCTCTTTGGAAGCCACCAGTTGGTATCTATTTGGTGCATCATGTTGGACCTCAATCCTGAAGTGGTTAGCCCTTTCTATGGCTTTTATCCAATGGTTAATTTGAAAGTATGGGCCTTATCTGAAATCTTAAGGGATTGGCATTCTATCTTGAATTGGTGTCATTGAATGTTCTTCAATATATTGTTGTTTGCTTTTCTCAGAGGATATCTTATCCTTCCTTAATTATGACCTTTCTACCGAATAAAAAGCTTTATTCCACCCAGATGATTGTAATAATAAAAACAAGTTACTTCCGTGATAGCAAAGCCTTGGAAATTTGGGCCACTGGGAAATGAAAGCAAAAAAATGCCCCCACGAATTTGGTTCCAGGTATATCTACATGTTCAGAAATAGGAATAAAATTAGAGGTGATAGAGAACACATACTATACCTATCTCTTTCTCCCTCCCATGAGATAAATACAAATTGCCAAATGAAATGTAACATATAACAGAAAGATTAACAAACTTTGTGGATAAAGCATCAGGAAAGTAACCTGATTATGCAAAACAACACTAACATGAATGACCATCTACATTTTTAAAATAGATAAAAATAAGTTATACATCGACAATGTAAAACAATTTTATTATGTCATTCAATCACAAATCACCATGTATGATAAGTTTGTTGACTTTTACAATAATTATTTTAAAATTTATACCAACAATGATTTCTAATTTGTCGACAATGTAAATTATTTTTACACTAAAAATGCATTACAATTAAACCCTTTAAAATATTAATAAAATAATATAATAAAGTCACCTGAGAGACAATCTTCCTTATCTGAGGATCAAACCCCATGTCCAACATCCTATCAGCTTCATCCAGTACCAGGTATGTGACCCTCCGCAAGTTTGTATGATTCGACTCAAGCATATCTATCAACCTTCCCGGAGTGGCAATTACAATCTCAACTCCTAACCCCAAAACATCAACAAATTCAAAATCATGACAGAATAAAAGCCATTCCGTGAAGTTGCACCAAAATTGCAGATCATTTAGTCCAAGTCACGGCTCTGTAATACTTACTTCACCACATACCTTTCTGGAGATCGCGCACCTGAGGCCCTTTTGGAACCCCACCATATATGCACGTACTCTTAATCCTCGACGACGCACCAAATTTAGTCGCCTCTTGTTGTATCTGAACAGCAAGCTCGCGCGTCGGGGCCAAAACTAACACAATAGGCCCATCTCCAGGTTCTGTATAACACAGCAAAGGAATTAAAAGACAATAAAACAATGGTGGCGTGGCAGAAGCAAACAACAACAACACCATCTTCACATCTCAGTGACATTATTTAGCTTCCTTGTGAGCTCACCAAGAATTGGCTGGGCATTAACATGCACTATGGCAGGCAACAAGTATGCAAGCGTCTTCCCGGATCCTGTTTCCGCAATTCCTATAAGATCACGTCCCTTCAAAGCCATAGGCCAACCTTGTGACTGAATAGGCGTGGGTTCAACGAAGCCAGCTTTCTTAATTTCTTGCATTACATATTCTGCATTGAATCAAGTTATATAGTAATATAATCAGTAAAAAAAGTATACAAAATAACAATAAAAACTGATTTTGCTTCTGAATCATAGAATAATCGCGTGCGAAGTAAGTAATTACCTGGAAAACCAATATCATGAAAGGTCTTAACGGGTTTGGGGACGTCACGGCCTTCGACAGTGATTTCACGGCGTTGACGGTAGTCGTTAACCTCGGCGTCTGTCATTGCCCTAACGGAGGGTGATTCGGTGTAGAAGTTTTTCTCGAAATGAGGCAATCCATCCAAATTGAATTTGTTGGAACTGTCTTCGTAGTCTCTTCTGCTTGAACCGCCGTAGCCAGTGGTTGAAGGTGCAGCAAGGCCCGAATCACTGAGAATTCACAAAACAAACGTGGCATTTCAGCAATTAGCGGCAGAAAATAGAAACCCTAGAAACGGAAAAGAAAGTTGAAATGGAAGGGAGTGTAACCTTCTTCGGTCGCGGTACGAAGCGGGGTCGCCGGAGCGACTGTCGTAGCGGTTCATGGTGACGCGAGTGGAACACAACACCCAAACACAGCACAAGCACTACAATGTCAATGTGTGTCCCTCTACAGTGAGGGTTATGCTAAAGTTACCAGCTCTACGTTCAAGGAAGCCTAGGTTGACCACTCTTTTTAAGACACGTTTTATGGTTTATGTTATACGCCAGCGCCTCCAACATTCCAACTTGTGTAATCTAAATAGTAAAAAATATGAGGTGTAAATAGCAACTCCAGTTACGGAGTACGCGACTTACATGCTTGGATTGGGCTGATAATCCAAATTGGGACCAGTTTTTCATTCATTCAGCCCAACTCTAGTATAATATATAATACATCGGCACATTTGAAATCCAGAAATATGAAATAGTGCAAATGGAGACTCTGTTATCTTCTCTGAAATTCGCAGTGAGAGGTTCGTGGGACACACAACAGAGAATCCCTTACAACCCCAACGCTCCCAGAAAGCTTAAGAAGAACATTGTTCCTTCTCCCTCTTCCACTTCCACTGCACCAATTACGCGTAAGAGGGAAGATTACATCTCTAATCTTCTCAAACGCGCCACTCCTCTCCCCACAATAGGTATTATATTGCTATTCATTTCCTTCAATTTTCTCTCGTTTCTTATTTAATTATAATATTTGTATATTTTCAGGACATGTAGAAGTAGAAGAAGAACAAGATGAAACCTATTTGGGGTATGAGAAATGGCTCCCAACTCCACCCAAAGTGGTGAAGCCTCGTTCCGTCTTTAACGCTGCTACTTTAGCCTATATTGGAGATTGCATATACGAGGTCTCTTTCTTTCTCATTACTTTTCTCTCTGCCACCGTTAATGCTTCTCTTTTGTTGTTTGCTTGCTCCAAATTTCATGCCTGGATGGGAAAGTGAAGAATAATTTTTCACTAGTACAACTCAAATGGGCTTTGCTTAACCACTTGAAGTCTAAGCACTCTGATTTTGGATTTCGCTATTTGATCAAATGAACAAATTCCCATAAGGATGTTGTTCTTTCACTATTGGCAATGAGCTCAAGTGCTTAAATTATACGACCACCATTTAACATCGTCGATATGCAATAGCTACTTAATATAGTGAGGGGCAATGTTACGTTCATTTTCTAAGAATTTGTTTGGATAAACTTATGGAGAAACACTTATAGGAGAAAAAAAAAATGATGAAATAAGTTTCTTCGAAAGCTAAAATTAGCTTATGCATAAGTTGATTTGTGAAAGTTCTCTCATATTGGCTTCTCCAAAAGTTTATTTTTAACTTATACATAAGCTAATTTTAACTCTCTTTTTTTTCTCCTACAAGTATTTACAAAGAAATTTATGCAAACAGGCCTTAAGTGTTTAAGTGGATACAAAGCAATGCTGCCTTAAAAACTGAGTTGGTTTTCATGACTAACTGCATGTGCATCAAGCCAGAAGCAACAAACTGTAGCTTGTGTTTTTCCATATTTTGGTGTAAATGTGTAATATCCAAAAACGTATGTCTTGGGCTTGCAAGCAAACACACGCTAACAAATTGATAAAATGGAGACTGAATTTACAATGCGCTGCATGAATAACAGGGTACATGGTTAAGTATAATTTTTTTCCCACATTGATTGCAACTTGCAAGTACAAGAGTTTTAATAATTCTACAAATCTGTTCTTATTCTTATATCTATTTTTATGAAATAAAGTATAAATTGCCATCAACTCTGTCAATTGAACAGGCTTTCCTAGTTTGCATTATAAATTGTATTCAATAAAATTCTAACAATTCTTACAATTTTTCTCATTTTTTTTTCTGAAACATGCAGCTCTATGCTCGTAGGCACTTTTTATTTCCACCCATTGGTATTGAAGAATACAATGATCGTGTCATGGCAGTTGTGCGTTGTGAGGCTCAAGTATGATTTTTTCCTTACTACTTATTTTATCTTCATGTCTCATGTATGCTATGAAATTAGATAAGTACATCCAAGATCTAGTATACTTGAATCTTGATGGGCACGTATTTTTTTTCCATTTTTCTTTTCTTTCTAATCTATATAGCCCTGTCAGACTCAGTTGTCAACTAATTGGGAGTTCGGAATTTATTTTTTATACTTATCTTGCTTGATCTACTGTTATAGACTTGTAGCTCTTTCTGTCTTGAGTGAGATCTATACTTTCTCCCTTTCTCGACTTTGGTACTATTCACATGTTCTCTGTCCAAATCCATTCATATAGCTTTACATGCACATTAGATTTGCTCCATTCATAGTATGTTTGACAGAATTCCTTTCTCTTGATCAGGCTGTAAATCTTTTCTTCATCAGAAGTAAATCATGGACCATGATAATGAGCTATGCATTAAATAGTAGAAAATTATATAATTCAAAGAGGGAACACAAGAAATTCACTAAGCATATTTCATATTGAAGTAGTGTTTGGCCCAACTTTTTTATAAAAAGTACTTTGAAGTTAAAACTTAGAAATGAGATCTTTAAATCTAGATTTAAAGTTGTTTGGTAATTCTTCTAATTTTTTTAGCTTAAGTTTTCATTGAAGTTAAAATTTATTGGGAAGTGTGTTCTTCAATCTTGGTATTTGAAATAAAGAAGGAAATTGAGATGTAGAAGCTAAATGAAATGCTCCTAAAACTAGTTTTTTATAAAAAGAAAAACTCCTCGGTTCCAAGTTTACTTCATTAATAAAAAGTTACTTTTTCAAAAATTTATTTTCTTAAAATTTTGTTTTGTTTAACTTCTCCTTTTTGAAAAAAGAGAAGGCCAAAATAAGTTGGGCCAAACACTACCTAAATCTTCATAATAAAATCATAAACTTGGCTTCTTTTTTTTCCTCTTAACTCTTGTTTGCAAACTTCAGAAGCTTTTCCCCAAGGCTGAATTTGTTGAAAGAGTATTTTTTCAATTACATATCCTAGCTGTTCATTGCAAGTGTTTTATATCCTAATCATAGTTTTTTTTTTCTCTTTTTCTTTTTTCCTTCCGTGAAGTCAATAAAACAAAACTACATGAATTTTAGCTTCAGTTGGCTGTTGATGTCCTGGATTTTTATTTTCTGTTACTAATGAATTAAAAAATATGTTTCTAATCTAATTATTTCAGAATAAAATTATAACACATATTAAAGTGTTCATGTTTTCTGCATTCCAGGATGCATTGCTGCAGAAACTTCTCGAAAGTAACTTCTTATCAGATCAAGAGAGGTTAGAATATGTTACTTTCAGGGTCCCATCATTCTCTCTCTTTCCACACACACACTTGCATGCACACTATTTTCTATTTTTAATATAATATTGTATAATGTTTCTTCTGTATGAAGATTCTGGGATACAATATCCTGTTATCTGTCTATAATATTTACTTTAAACTGAAGTTTATATTTTTAATGCAACCTTGTCTCCAATAGTGAATTTGGTGCACGAAAAATTTACAAACAAATGAACTTTAATCTTATTTACTTTGTCGTGGGAAAATAGGAAGGAATATTCTGTCCACTATTTTGAAGTTCTATGCTTAGAGACTACTGGCACTCTACATCTTGATTTTTGACTCTATGCTTGTGTATCCTGTCTATTCCTAGATTAATTTTGAACAATGTGTAATTAAATCATTGAAGCTGATGGCCTGGTTGATTGGGTAGACTCCTTTTAAAACATGGCTGGTTTACTTCTCTAAAAGATGGGGGTAGTGAGGACTCTAATCGGTTTTAGACCTTAACATGTAAGATACATTCATTAAAAGGAGATAATTATCAACAGTGGTGCAGGTAGAGCTTTTGGGAGCATAAATCAACATTTAGTGGTGGTTAATAAAGATCCCTATTACAAAATAAAGTGCCCTGTTTTGGCTTATGGCTTTTAATGATCTTTATTGCAGGGATGTTCTTCGATGGGGAAAGAACATAGTTTCCAGCAAAACTAAGACAAAAAGACGTGCTGGTGCAGCTGTGTATAGCAGAGCATCTTCACTAGAAACATTAGTCAGTGCCTTCAAACTATGCGATCTCCCTTCTGTTAATATTAATCTTGCACAAAATAGTATCTGATTCTTGAGAATTTCCTTTATATATTTGTTTAACTCTAAAATGGCAGTGACAACTGCAACATAGTAATTTGCTCTGAGATTATTATTAAAACACATCTTTTAATTATATGCATATGTTGAGGACATATCATTGGAGAATGACTTCCTTAGATGAGAATGAGAATAATCAAATTTCAACCCTTAAATTCAAATGGAAGATTATGATTATAAGAGCTACCTTCTAAATGTCATAACCTTTATTTGCAATATGTGTAGCACAATCTACTATTAAGGGGTAATTGCTAGTTGCTATATCTTTTTTTCTGCAATTTCTGCTTACATGCGTGTTGCGACATATCTTCTATTTATACTGTTCATTTGTAATTGAAAATCAAGTATTTGATAAGAATAATCTGAAACAAATTATTTCCTATAATTTGAAACTTGTTTTCAGCCTCTTCTCTGACAAACATGAAGCTAATGTTAGAGTTGAATTAGGTTGGTTATCTGTATATGACAAATGTGAATCGCTTGGAAAAGCTAATGTTAGAGTTGGGATTCTCGGTTGACTCTTCAGTGCCTTTGAATGTGGATGAAATAATAGTAAGTTTCATATTATCCACTTCAGTTTACTATTTATTTTAGTTTTCCCAGTTGAATTTCAATAGAAGCGTGCTCTAATATTGCAGAAAACTGGAATTAACCAAGAAAGAAAATGAAATTTGAAATAAACATAAATGTAGTAATTGGTATTTTTTGGAGATTTTTTTTTTGGATGTTTGACCTCTTTTTCACATCGCCAAATCTTTATGCACAATTGATGAATTGGTTTTTCCTGCTACTGAGTACCAGCTTGTTCTACATGATAGGACATGGAAAGGAGTTTATAACATTATGTTACAGCGATCTTGTGGAAATGATATTTCTGTTGTGAATAAGAATAGACTCAGTACTAGACTACTAGCAAGATGTATAATGCAGCATTAAAATACATACGACATCATCCATGGATTATAAAGATTTTTCTTTTTATAGAAGCCATCAATAGGATGATTCAAACAAGGCTGCTGCTTTTGCATTTGCTGAACAGCATAATCTAGCTAATACATGCAACTCTCTTGTTGTTCTCATGTAGTAGACTTGAACATTGATCATTCATGACGTTGCCTCTATCTGTCAAGTGTCAGCATACATGTTGGTATTCTATTCTTGGTTTACTAGGTGATAATTGCCTTTTCTTTCCACTTTTAGACGCGTGAGTTGAACAATGGATAAAGATGATCATCAGGCAATCTTCCACAGGAGGAGGCAAAACAACATCTGAAGATTTTGTTCGATCCATTATATTCTTCTGCAAAGCATATATGACTTCCACTTTTACTTTGGCGGGAGTATCAGAACCACATTCGAACAGCATCTCTTTCCATGCTATTGATCAGAAGCCTTTGAGGTCCTTCATAACTATATTTCTGTTGTACAATGGTTGTGGCACCATAGTTTGTTAGCTATTTATCTTTTTCAGAGGGGTACAATCAGAGATGATAGAAATGCAGCGAAACTTTTGGTTCTATGTGGTAGATTAGTGTTGGGGTTTGCACACGTTGCTCGAGTTTGGTTGAGTTGGTTGGTTCATGTGCGAAATTGGTAGTTGAATACTAAGGACATAGCGACTAAGATATCTATTTGTATTATTACTTCGGAATTCTTACCTCTGGTCTTTTAACTAGTCAAGATACTTCTATTTAGTTAACAATATTAAATTTATTAACAATTTATCTATTTTTTTCTGAACTACTCTTAAAATTATTAGGATTGTATTCTCTTACCTTCTTTCCATTTAATTAACTAATGCATTTTCACTTAAGGGTATTTTTGTATAAAAACGCGATTCGTGCAATAGATAATTTGAAGGAATCTTTTAAAATTGATGAGAAGACAAATTTTTTAAAATATTTTGATGAAACTTCAATTTAATTTTATCTTGTTATTCGTGATTGTGCATGTCGCATAGATAGAAGTGATGAGTCATCCCGAAAAAAGTTTCTAGTATTAAGTGATCTAACAAAGTTTAAAATATCATCATCATTAGGGTCCAAAAAATGGGTTAGAATAGTTAAAAATATGGGGATTTAGATTTTATCTCTATCACAATTATTTTTGTAATTTTTTTTTATTTTTATTAAAAATTAAGTTTAATAGATAATTTAGTTGTCGGGGATCTTATTCTTGGGCATGTGTATGGAAGAAAAAATTGTCGAAGAAAACAAACTTAAGTAATTTTTAATAAAAGAAATTAATTATGATTATTGATTAAGAGATATCTTTGCTACAAATTAAAATGTCTTGAATCCGATATGCATCATGTATAGAGTATATGCAGGGAAATAACTATTATGGTAATATAAGCAAATGAGATTTAGAATAAAAAAGAAAATTTAATTTTAAAAAAGCGAAAGTAATTAGTAATTTAAGAATTTTAAAAAACATGAAAAAATAGTTAGAAAATGGTAAAGAAGTTATATGTTTATATAACGAGTGGTCACCCCATCTTGACATTGATAGTTAGAAAAAATAATGTCTCTTGAAGTGTACATAGTCATATGCAGGGAAACAACATAGAAATAAATAGTCCCACTCTTAGCTGTATTGCATTTGATTTCTTAAATTTTATCCGCAAGGGGAATATGTGATATAGATTATGGATAAGTTAACTGGATAATGACTCAAATTAACAGAGATATCATCTGAAGTTGTGTTAGGATATGACTGCTCACTGCCCACTTGGATGAAGTAGGCCAACCGGCCAAAGCTTTCTGGATATGCTTCCATTAATAGGGCCATGTCATGCTGAATATGTGGCGTTCTCATCACTTTGTCATAGGAAGATAACCAGTCTGTTTCTCTTTAAATGCCTTGCCTGAAAATTAATCAACTAATCCTCTTCTCACTTTAAATAAACTTTATATTCATAAATTAACAGTGGGATGGTGCCAAAAATTTAACCTACAACTGTAAACTGGTTTGACTAATGAAGTTTTTATTTTTTTATATTTTCATAATGTATTAAATCCCATGGTTATTAGAAAGAGTTTCTCCCATTTGTATCCCTTTGAACTGTTTTTTTTATTATTTTTTATTACTAAAGAGTATCTCTTTATCAAACATAAAAACTAATCTCTTTTTAGGAGTTTGACAGATTCTGAGTAGGTAAAAATCTCCTCCTAACGTTAGTTTTTTGCACTTGCAATAATCAGCATTTAATCCTTAATCATTTAGTTGAGCAACTTGATTTTTTGCGTAAGATTAATACTACAAAATGAAATGTACCACATAGAATACAAGTGACACGGCTAGCATAGAGAAAGGCATTGAGATTTATTTGTGATCTCAAACTACCTAACAAACTCAAAGGAAGACAAATTTTATTATCTTAGAATAGATATGTAGTATTGGGAGAAATGATAGGATATAGAATGGTTGTATATAGAGAGATTGGTGTAGTACTTACTGAAAAAAAAGAATACAAAAAAGTCGGTTAAGAGGTAGTTTGGACACACCCAACAAACATTAGTGAGAATAATAGATTTGCATATAATTTTAAGTCCTTCAAAGAGAAGGAGAGATTAAGAAAAATATGGAAGGTAGTTGTCAAAAGAATCTCGTAGTAAATTACATCTTTGAAACTACGTGTAATTCATGTAATCGAGCTCACAGGGGATAAAGCCTGGTTGTATTATTTTTTGTTTTATAGAATTTGACTGGCCTATATTTAACCCTACATCACTGGGTACTAGAAATTGCTAGCCCCCTCCCATAGGGTAACGATAGTGATGGGAGCAAGAACTCATTCTTTACAAATGCAGATAAGGCTCAGTGCCATCCTCACCCTTCAATTTAACATACATCTTTGTTTAAATTATATTCTTTGCTTAAAAGAATAATGCACTTGATACAAAGTGAAGCTGAACCGAAACATGTGCAGTATCATTGTCACATAAAAAAGAAAGCTCTTTAAGCTTTTCATAAAATTGGAATGTAGGATTTGCTCAATTTTAGATGGTGGTCCAAGAGGTTGACACATTGTTGGCCTCTCCTTCCCTTAAAAAGGAGTCCCTAGTTCAATTATCCTCATGCACAATATGTGTGGTTAAATTCAACATTGTATTGGTCCATTCCCGTGAGTTATGACAAATTGCATTCAACAAAAATTATATATACAATGTTTACAACATGGGGTTGGTCCCCCCATATGAAATGAACCCCCAAGCAACACATGAGTCAGATTCAGGGTTAAAAAACAAGTCACCTTGAGTTTTCCATAAACAGTTCATTTAGCCAAGGAACGTGCTATTTGAAGGCAATGGTGGTTGAACTTGAACCAAAAGTACAAGTGTTATGCCAACCGGATCTAACTACTACATTCAGACATTTAAATCCCAGCAAACATAACCAAAAGAGACCTTGAAGATTTTAGCTAGTACATGATGTTCTAAGGCCAAAGATAAAGAATATTTATGGGGAAACAACTTTCAACGATGAGGATTGTTAGGATGCAAGCAAAGTCTCATATTATTCAAACAAGAGGATGGACATAGATTATACACACAATTGTCTCCATTGGTTGAGAGGTCTTTTGGGTGGTATCCAAAAGTAAAACCGTGAGGGCTAAGCCTAAAGTGGACAATATCTTACCAATGTGGAGACATATGTATGTGTGGTAACCCTCAGGTGATCGGCTCGATGAATATGATGTAGTTGGCAGATGGATCCAAGTTTGGGATCCTTTATGTCGAAAATCTTCCTAATAGTAGAAGGTTATGAGGCGTGTCCCGCTGTCATGAGGTCATGATGGAGCGGCGGTGATAAAGTCTTCCTAATAGTGGAGGGTTATGAGGCGTGTTCCGCTGTCGAGAGGTAATGATGGAGCGGCGGGGGTTATGAGACGTGTCCCGCTGTCGAGAGGTCATGATGGAGCGGCAGTGCAAGCAAAAGTCCCAGGGAAGGATTATTGGAATGTAAGCAAAGTCTCACATCATTCAAACAAGAGAATGAACATGAGTTTATATACACACAATTAATTGTCTCCATTAGTTGAGAGGTCTTTTTGGTGGTACCCAAAAGAAAAATCATGGACTTTAAGTCCAAAGTAGACAATATCTTACCAATATGGAGACATGTATATGTATGTGGTAACTCCTCTTTCCTAACAAGGATGAGTTAGGCCAAGTTCATTATATTCTTGAACTGAACATCTTTTCTTTCACAAACCATAAATGAGTTAGGTATGGTACATGTGGTAACATCAAGATAAATACAATGAGAAGAATAAGATAAGTTCAATGTCATATAAGCAAGCATAGAGTAAACTGCACGTGCATCTTAATTAATAATTACATCGCAGTTGAATTATAATGGTATATATGATATATGATCATGGGGTGGAAAATTATTGTCAATAAAATGACTTGGGTTTCCTTAATTTGTTGAAGAAGATAGACGCAAATGTTTATCAGGGAAATAGAAGAACATAGTGATTGATGAAAATAGAGACCTTGACACCCATTATATAGTCCGGCCAAAATTGATGATTCTGATTATATTTTGTGGCTATAATTAAATATCAACTAATTATCAATAAATAAAGATCGTTACTAATCTAAGGTCACAATTTTTTGCCTTTATAATGCAGAAAGTGAGACAACAGAAAGTTAAATTGTTTCATCATTAAGAAAACCTATCACAATTCACAACCACCCCCAGCACTTCTAAAGAAACCAAAAAGAGAAAACCAAAAAAGTGATCACTTTTGCTTTGGATTTCAACTAATGAATAATGATCATTTCAAAACTAGCTAACTCTATCCTATTTTTATATTTTGAAAAACAAATGCATGCATGCTCAACCTTTAAACAAAACGTAAAGTGAAAGAGAAAGGCATGATAGACACTTTTGAACAAAAAGAAATCCCCTTAAACAATCTTACTGTTTAATTACTTAATGGGAGCAGCCATATCGGTGACGACATTAGCCTTTGATGCTTCTACAAAATAACATGACAAACGCCATCATGTTTGCGGTTTATGAGCATCTCATTGCCGTGTGGAATTCAATGTCCCAGAGTACTAAATAATTAATAACTCAAATGTTTGATAACAATAATCTCAATGATGAACACTTATATCACTATACTTTAATTTAATTGGTACTTTAATCACACGAATCAAATTTACTTATTAGGTTAGTATAGTAGTTAGGCATCCTACACTTGTAAATTGCGAAACAATAGTTAGTAGCCTTATTAATAAGGAATATTTGTAAATCTCTGAAATATTATTTGATTTATCGATAAAACTAGACAAGCCGAGAAATAAAAAGAGAGAATGAAAATAACATGTGGAAAGGAAAGTGTTATATTTTATCCGACGCAACGCATGCACTTTTTGACCCACACATTCTAGTGGCGAGTGTGGTAGAGGATTAAATATTGGGCCCTAATTATATGAAATCCAGTGACTAAGGATGGTGACCGGAGAGAGGTGGAATGGGTATTCCACCACAAAATGTATGTGGCAAGCCCATCCCTTTTCAGATAACTTCCCATGATTGTGTTGCCAACACTGCTACTATGGATCATGTGCTTCTGTGTCATTCTCATCCATTAATTTTTCCTCATTTGTGTTGTGCCTCCCCTTTTTCTTTCACTCTATTTCAGATAATTCTGCTTTCATTCCCTGTCTTTTCAAGCCATGTCACATTTCCATATTTTTATTAACCTAAGCTTTAAAAGAGGGAAATATTCTAAACCTAACTTAATCAAGATAGCCACTAGGGTTAGCCTAGTAGTTGGGTGGGCAGAGGTTGAGAAAGTTAGAAATATGAAGACCTAGGTTTAATTTTTATTACGATCATCTTTGTAATATTTCTTATCTTTATAAAAAAAATGTAATCAAGGACGATTGTTCTACCTTAAATTAATTAATAAAAGTTATGACATCTACTTAAGTATTTAATTGAAAATGAGAAGATAACAAATAAAAATAAAAACAAATTAAAAAAAGCGCTTTAGAGAAACAGTGAAAAGCAGTTACATATTATTACGTATTATTTAATTATGGATCACTATTGATGTGTTTGGAAAATCTCTTTTTCAAAACATAAAAACAGGAAACAATAATTTATTGTTTTTTTGCTAAACACATTTTGAAAGTTTTAATTGCAAATTAAAACACAAAATATGTATGAGAAATTTGTTAATTTTTACAATAATTACTTTAAAAATTATATTTTAACAAAAAAAAATTGGTTATTAGAGTGTAAAAAGTTTTAAACTAAGAGTGCATGATTATTAAATCCTTAGTTTTATCAATATTTGTATAAAAAAAATTAGGGGTGAGCAACGGGTGGGTTTGGTCGGGTTCGGGTGAAAAATGTCCAACCCGTTGTAAACCGACTTTGGAAAAATGTGACCCATATCCGACCGACTGAGCTTTTGATTTGAGGCGGTTCAGGTTGAAACGGATTCAGATTTAAGCGGGTGGGTATAATCGGGTTTGAATTTTTTTGTAGACCAATTTATCTTAAAGAAGATGAAGCTTAAAACGATAAAAAAATATTTTTAAAATAGTGTATAAAAATAGAATGAAGGTGACAATAGATGGTGTAAATAGATTCGTAGTTGAAACATTTACAAACTAAAGAAGCAAAAATAAAAGATAACAAAATTCATAGTTGTTACATGGAAAAGAAATATAAAGTTAGATTACAAAACCATAAGAAATCATAGTCACACAAAATGTACTCAAAATGGAGATAAGAAGATGGAAAAGAAAGACAAAGAAAGAAGCAAAAAGATAACTCTAAAAATGGACTAGTGTGTTGAGAAGTTGAATGAGGAAGGAGAAGACAAAATAAATATCTAAGTTATGAGAAAAAGGAAAAAAATAAGTTACAAATTGATGGCTATATTATACTTGAAATAAAGACTTTTAAATTTGGACCATTGTTGTTTAGTTATACAAAAGTAATAAAAATTTAAACTTATCTCATTTTCGGTTGGGTTCGGTTTTTAGCAGATTTAAAAATTCAAAACCGAACCCGCCCAATATAACCCGTATAAAATCAAAATTTTAACCCAATTTACCCATAAGACCCGCCCGAACCCACCCAAAAACAATATTTTTTTCGGGTTTTTCGGGTTCGATTCGGGTGTCGGTTTAATGCTCACCCGTAAAAAAAACAAATAACTTTTAAGTTATTCACTCTCCAAAAAAATTATTCTTGAATAAAAATAAAAAATAAAAAAAAAACAGGTCATCTTAACGATAATGAGAAAGGAAAGCAAAAATGATGACTACTTCCTCCCATTCTGAAAAAGTAGAATGAAAGATTCGGAAAACAAATGAAAGGTTGAACTGTTGTAGAGTCAGCGTAGTCCACTGGCCATTGTTTAATGTTTTGGTTCTTTAGAATTTGTAATTGCCGATCATACTTTCAATTTTCAATGAGGACGAAATGCAAAATGAATACTTTAGGTTTAGGTCGGTCCATTTTTTTTTATTGAAATTGCATTGAGTCCAACCAAAATGAACAATGGGCCATCAAGTAAGGGCCCATTGGGGGACCATATACTGCAACTCTAATATTTGTTGTTGATTGCGTTAAGCAACCATAAAACAATGCGTAAATGCAAAATTCAAAGACCAGGAAAATAAGTATTAAAAGGAAACCGGTGTTTTTTATTTTAAAAATACAAAATAATGTTACTCTTGCAAATTTTAAATTATAGATGCAGAAGATTATACAAAGTTACAAACACTTTTTTAAGTGTAGTATTTGGGTCATATTTAAATACGATTAATTCCATTTAAATATCTTTTGGCCGAATTTAGACGAACCAAACCAACTCGTGCAATTATATATATCACGTAATAAATTATAATTATAGGTTAATTTCATCTTTGTGTAAGTATTATAATTAATTTTTAAAGTAATATTTTAAATAAGTATATTTATTTTTAAAAAATATATTTTGGATTTCATTTTAATTAATTATATTATGTAAATAAAAATGAAGGGGCACCACAGGGCAAAGGCTTGCAAGGTGAAAAAGAAGAAGAAAAAAAATATAAAAAAGATGATATATTCTTGTGTTTGGGAAAGTATGTAATATAGGGTCCAGCAAAAGATTACATTGCCATTTGTTCTTTCTTTTGGTTTTGTACTTTCCGTCTTTTATTCCCTTTTATCATCAAATCTTACATTCAGGTACAGGAAAGACTCTTCTATCAGACATGGGACATAGGGGATTTCCCATGAAGGATTTAAGGTTTATGAAAGATGATCAAAAATAAAGTAGAAAAAAATTCATGTGTTAAACACCAAATAAAAAATTGTTTGCAGATAATGTCTTAATAATCAATTCAAAATTAAAATTTATTCGTAAAACAAAATGCATAAATGGAGACTAGATAGTGAACTAAGAAGAATGGAAAGAAAGAAAAAAAAAGATAGTGGCCATAGCTTGTTTAAAAATTCCCTTGAAACCGACATACCCCAACATTTTAATCTGCTTTGGAAACTAAAATGCCTAAAAAATCTTACAAAAATGAGCTCCTCCATCGCCTAATCCTGAGTTTCTGCAACTTTTCAGAATTATAAACAGGGCAAAATTCATTCAACTCAATCATTGTTACATTTATTGTTATATAGTACTATACTCTTGTCTTGTGCTTTCTCTGTGCCCAATTAATATTAATATCTCAACACTATTGGTTACACGCGTTTGTCCATTCACAAGAATTTGCGTTGTCATCGATTTGCATGGATCACGTGCTGTCTAATAATTAGAGCAGCGGCAAGTGGACATGGTACATAGATGCTTATATAATTAAGGTTATAAATTGAGGTTGTAAATGTGATGAATAACCATATTTATGTTCAACCACTATGGTTATTGGTTGAAATAGAAGACGTGAGTTGGCTTTGTATTATAGTCAACAAAATGGTTTTGTTGGTCATAAAAAGAAGGAGCAATGTTGGGTCCATGTTTCCTTTAGAAGCTAACTAGATCACAGCTATCCCCAACTATGCAGATAAGTAGTAAGTGACCAGGTTATCTTTCCTCTCAACACTTCATTGCCATTAACACTACCTTCTAACCTAACAAACCATACTAGCCCCAAGACTTTGTTTTAATTTCATTTATTTTGTCGATATTAAACTTGAAAGATTGAAGGACATGTTCACTTCTGATCTGAAGCTTCTAATGGAAACCCTCATCATTTTAATTAACTTTATCCTACGAAATTAAGGGAAAAATCAAACTAAAAAATAATCGATGTACCAATTCAAAATCACCATATATAATAAATTTATTTGTTTTTATAAAAAAGGGCAATCAAACATATCATAATTTAGGATTAGTTAATAATATTAATATAAAATGATTTTACAAAGTTAGTTTCGATTCAAATCAAAATCTAAAAGCATTAGTCTATTTTTTTTAATAAATAAATTCTTGTTTTTGGCCTACTACAAATTTATAAACGCATGTTAGTAAAATATGTTTAAATTTGTTTTAGTTATGAGAAATTAATGGGAGACAATTTTGCTATGATTAAAGGTGTCAAAAATGAGTTAATGTAATTTAAGTGAGTCAAGATTTTAAATAAGTGAGTCTAACTCAACTCATTTTCTAGTGAATTAAGAAAATTTCTACCGAACTCGATCTATCATAGATTGATGTGTTAAGTGAATTAACTCACTGTATTTTTAAAAAATATATAATATATAAAATAATAGTAATTTAATTTTTTTTTAAATCACAATTTTTATCTAAAAGTCATTCATTGATTCAAATATATATATATATATATATATATATATATATATATTTAAATCAATTATACACATATTAAGAAAGGTAGTTGAATGTATTTAATTTTTATAATTTTATATGAAATATACGTTACATTTACTAAAATATCCCTAATCACATTTATTGTAAATAGTGTTTTCACTTATTGTCTTATAGATATTTATGAATTGAAAGTATTAAATAAATTTTGACTCAATTAAAATTTGATTATAATTGAGACCAATAATTTTTATTTTTTTTCTTATATATAAATTTGGAGAGAGTATTGGAATATAACATTTTATTATGTTTTAATTATTAGTGAGTTAAATAAGTCAACTCATTTCAAATTTGTTTGGCTTGCAAGTTGGAAATAAACTAAGATTAGTGTAAAAAAAAAATTCTAACTTGGTTAAACTCGAACTCATAGTGAGTCGAATTGAATCACTTTAAAATGTTTAAACTTATGATTGAAACATTTGAAGTAAGTCATCCTCATCACTGTAATTCACCTTATATTATTTTTATATTAGTCAACAATTATTTAAATTAAGAGACTCTCTCACATGAGTTGATCTCATAGATTTATTAGTGAAAAATATATGATAATAAGTCAAATTAACAATATAAAATTTAGATATATATGATTTAATCTAAAATCAAGAAGATAGACAACTCTCTAGTCTTAAATCAAAAAGGTGAATGGAACTTAAAAATCATAAAGTATTTAACATACAACTCAACCTAAAATCAAATAAATACACAATTTTCTCACTTTGAACCAAAATAACGATTAAAACAAAATAATTAATATAATTGACATGTGGTTTAGCCTAAAATCATGAGGGTACATTTTAAATGTATTTTTAATTTTCAATTACATGATTTATTAATGTTGATTCCTATGACAAAATGTGGCTTCGTTATTATTTTAGTACCACAAAATTATGAAGCATTTAAGTACACGTAATATGTGAATAAAATATGCCCACTCAATATTTTTATCACTTCGATGATATATTAAAATTTATGATAAAATTTAAGAATACTTAATGTATTCAAATATATTTAGTGCATTGAGAAAACAATTTTCTTAAAATACTTACCATCATAACATTTTTAAATTTAGTTCAAAATGTAAAAGCAATCAATAAATTCAAATATGTTCAGTATGAATATTTAATTAACAAGAAAACATCACGAAATCATTTTTAAAAATACTTATCATTAAAGCATTTAAATATACCGAGTATCAATGTTGAAATAAAATATAAAAAAAACATTGTGAAATCAATTTTCTTCAAATATCTACCATTATAGCGTTTTTAAATTTAGTATAAAATTTAAAACAATTAATGCATTGCAATATATTTAGTATAATTTAAATTAAAAAAAGATACATAATGAAATCAAAATTCTTAAAATACTGACTGTGACCTTTTTAAAATAATAACAAGTAAATAAGAAAAAAAGGTCCCAAAATAGTACTTTTCTAAAAAAAATAATGAATTTAAAATGTATATAGCTTGGCCCAGTTAAAATTAAGAGGACACAATCTTCACTTAAAATTTAAAATTAATATAAATAATTGTTAGCATTAATTAATTTGACACTTATATTCCCTGATTAAAGATCGAACTCGATGTTTGACTTAAACGTATTGCTTACCCTTTTATGGCTTGTTTGGCGAAGAAAAAAAACAGAGAGAATAAAAAAAAAGAAAAAAAAAAGTAGGTAAAAGATATAATGAAAATAAAGTTGTATAGTAAGAAGAAAATGAAAAAGAAATTCGAGAAAGATAAATTTTTTAATTTATTTATATTAGATTAAATTAAATAAAAGTAAAATTAATATTATAAATTAGATTACTCAAATGACATTCAATAAATAAAAAAAAAATTAAAGAACATGTTTGGGAGGACAAAAATGTAAAAGAGGTGAATTTCTCCTCAAATCCTCTAACATTCATAGGAATTAAAAATCATGTGAAATCCACCTACTATTCTACACACTTTCACTCAATTTCACTGCACCAAACATTTAAAAAGTTAACTTGCCTTAATTTCCATAAACATTGTTATATATATATATATATGTATTTTATTTGTAAATGAAACTAGTTTCCTTAAAGTAATTAACAAAATCTTCAATTCTTCAACGTTTTACAGAACAAAGTTTATTAATGCTTCAAGTTGACGTTGTTGATGTTTCACATCTAACTGCCTTCATGTCAAAGGCAGTGTCCTGCTCTAGAATAAACCTTTTAAAAGGTATTTGTAATGAAAATTTTATTAATCCCAGTTTCCTTTTAAAAATATTTGATTAATAGATCCTCTTTTCTCTTTAACTTCACTATGTCCTTATAACAAATTTCAGAAATCTAAATTATATATTTGCTTATGAAAGCATTTCCGACAAAAATATGCTGGGAAATTTCTGACACAAATTCATCTACTTTGGTACTAATGGCAAAGTATCGAATTTGAAATTTAATCAAAGGTTTCCAATATCTGAAGCAAAACTTCCAAAATCCTTCTGCACCATTTTTTAAGTCTCATGGTTCTGCACCAACAAACATTGTTATCATTTTTCTCTCTCAACATAATAATAAATATTTGTTTTAGGTCACATCAATTTAGTTTAACATCGATCTAAAATGACACCAATCTTAGAGGCAGATCATACAAAAGCCACGATAAGTGATAACAACTATTTCTTAGTCTGTGTCTTTGAAAAAATTAAAAAACAAAAGGCACCCAGTTAGTGGAGCATGCAGATGCAAGTAACAAACTAAAGATATTCTTGATGTCTAAGTAAGAATATGTGTATAACGACATGACTGATTTTCCACAATCAATTATTTCCCCTCCTGCAGGTTGTTGACAAGCATTCAAATAAGATCAAGGGAGATAATTGCATGCATATACTTACTATTTTATTTTCTTTGGAATTACTTGTAACATATTATGCTAATAGTACATAAAGCAATCTGTTGTTGGCAAATCCTCAAAGCAAGTAAACCATTCAAAAAAATTTCTCTGTTTTTTAATATTAAAAACTATTATTCTTAAAAATATAAACAATTATATATTTTTATAAAGTATTTTTCTTCTTGTGAATATAACTGGAAAAAAAATTAGGGTGCAATTATTTTTAAATTTTTATTTCTTAGAAAAATAATAAACTGAAAATAAAAATACCTCTAATATCAATGAAAATACATTAACTTGGGATATAAAGAAACTAACAGCTGCTCATTATTAGTGTGGTGAATATAAGAGGGTAGATCAATAACTAATAAGCCTGTAAATACTTTTAAACTCACCACCACTCTCATACTTAAGGAGTGTGTGCAATTCGACCTTAATGGTTGCTTGTGGTGATTACAATTTATTAATTTAATGATACATGTTATTTAAGTTTTCTCAGTAAGTTGTAAAAATAACTAATCATTTTTCTCAGGAAACATAAATCACTATTATATTGAGAGAAAGATGAAATAAATAATTAAGATAAAAAGAAAATTGATGAGATATAAAAGAAGATAATTGGATTCATAGATAATTAATATTTGTAAAATAAAAGTGATTTTATAAATTCAAAAATTATTGATAATATTAATATTATCTAAACTAATTTTTTTTCTTTCAATTTATGTAAATTGATTGGAAAAGAAAAAAGTAATAAATATTAATATGATTTATTATTTTTTTTCTTAATCCTATCTCAATTAACATGGGGCTATTTATGATAATAGATCGATGTGATTAAAAAAAAAATTAATTAAATTGAAAAGTAAAAAAAAGAAAATGCTTAAGTCAGTTAAGTGTAGTTTCTTACTACTTTGAATGTTAGTACTTTCTGTTTAAAATTAAGGGTGTGAAAAAAATTACTTTTAAGTTTTTAAAAAAAATTTAAGATACAAGTTGAATAATAAAAAATTTATAAACTAAAAATTTATAAAAAAAAACTTAATTCTCACATTAACTAAATGTAAAATGAACAAAAATATATAAATAAATAACAATTATTATCTTATAAGTCGATTTTATAAAATTAAGTTAAATTTATATTCACAAAAATATAAGTATTTAGTAAAATTAGTTAATAAATTAACTTATAAATATAAAAAGTTGCATACAAATATTTAATGTTTAAAATAATTAATGAGAATAAAAATAAAATAATAATTTATAAATTAATTAATTAAAATAGTTTATCAAACTAAATTTATATATATTAAATACATTTAATTTAGTCCAACTAATAAATTTTTTTTCCTTTAAAGAAAGACGCTCTAAAATTTCATCTGAAATAAGTTCGTGAAATGTTGATATTAAAATTTAAGGCTGATTATTGAATTAAAATTCCATTTATAATTAAAAAAGAATATAGTAATTATTCTTAGTGCAGCGCAAAGCACGAGGGCGTGAAGCGCGTGGGAATGTAAAACACAAAAGGAACCCACCCAATGGGATTTGGCTGCAGAATCTTTCTCTCTGTCGCTTAAATCACGTTTTGGGGCAACTTGCTTCCCCAAACACGCCTTTAACATTAATTTCCATTTCTTCCTTAAACTGCTCTAACACTGTAAGTAAGCTCCTACAAATTACAAATTACAAATTACTAGTAATTACTAATTATTAAATCCGAAAAGAATGAAAAAAATAGGATTGGTTCAAGCTGAAGCTGAGGTCCGCGTCAGATGTGCGTAAGGACAAGTGTGTGGGTCCCAAAGTTCACTCAAAAGTGGGTCCCACTCTCTTTCCAAACCCAACCAGAACCAGTTCACTCCCCACCCTTTAAAATCACCACACCCCCATTTGGTTTCAAATTAAAGTCACACACCCAAAAAAATACTCACTTTGCAAAGTTCCTATTTTTATTATTTTTTATTCAGATCATCTCATCATTTTGCAAAAAGAAAAGAAAGGAATAATAGTCAGAGTGTGAGAGAGAAGAAAACCAAACCAAACCAAAGCTACTTCCTTGTTACATAGAATAACCGGAAACAAGGTGAGTGAGTGAGTGAGTGAGTGAGTGAGTGAGGGAGAAGAAGGTTTTAGTTTTTACTATTGAATCATTGATGACGGGCTTCAAGCTCATAATGTGGAATGTGTTACTGCTTGTGGCTTTTTCTCTCATTGCTTCTGCCAAGGCCTCAGTGTCCTATGACTCGAAGGCTATCACCATTAATGGCCAGAGAAGGATCCTCATTTCTGGATCCATTCATTACCCAAGGAGCACCCCTGAGGTATTACTATTGCATTTCTCAAATGGGTGTCTTAAAGTTCCTTCCTTTTGCATTTCTAACTTGTGGGCTTTCTTTCCTTTTCAGATGTGGCCAGATCTTATTCAGAAGGCCAAGGACGGAGGTTTGGATGTGATTCAGACTTATGTTTTCTGGAATGGACACGAGCCCTCACCTGGCAAGGTACCTCAAAATACAAAATAATGCCTTTATCTTGCATTCTTTGAATAGTGCATGGTTATGAATGAGTACCGAGGAATAAACAATGTTGTTGTTTTCTTGATTGCTGTAGTATTATTTTGAGGGGAACTATGATCTGGTGAAGTTCATAAAGCTGGCGCAGCAAGCAGGCCTTTATGTTAATCTCAGGATTGGTCCTTACGTCTGTGCTGAGTGGAACTTCGGGTAGTGAATTCGTTCATTTGCAAAAAAATTGGTGCATCTCAGATTAGAAATATCTGAACAGTTTTTTCTTGATTGATTTTCAGGGGTTTCCCTGTTTGGCTAAAGTACATTCCGGGAATCAGCTTCAGAACAGACAATGGTCCATTTAAGGTTAGATACTTAAGATTCCACTCTTCCTTGTACCTTAAATATTGGTAAATATTCTCCATCTTTTCCTTTTTTATTGTGTGTACCTTATAATTTCTTTTGATTTTTTCCATTGCCATAATGAAGTATCAAATGCAAAAATTTACAACGAAGATCGTTGATTTGATGAAAGCCGAGAGGTTATTTGAGAATCAGGGAGGTCCAATAATTTTGTCCCAGGTAGGAAAAATATGCTGTTAGCCATCTACTTAATCCAATTACTTGCTTTATGTTATCTTGTATATTTATTTAGTGATTAGCTTTTCATTCCTTGACTAAAAGAGTGGAGATGTGTACTAAGACTGTTATCTTTACTACTGGTGTCTTTGTACAGATTGAAAATGAATATGGACCTATGGAGTACGAAATTGGTGCTCCGGGTAAATCTTACACTAAGTGGGCAGCAGATATGGCTATAGGACTTGGTACTGGAGTTCCATGGATCATGTGCAAGCAAGATGATGCTCCTGATCCTATTGTAAGTTCAGATGAAGTGTATCTTTTTAAGAAAACATTTTTATCTTGTATAGACTCGTTTCTCTATTGTCCATAGCTCTTTTTCCTAGGTGTGAATGCTAGAAAGGGTCATAAAACCTTTTATTTTTATTTATTTTTATTTTTTATGTTTTTTATGCAATCCTTTATGCCTCCTAGCATTCAACTTCTAATTTCAAATGTCATCTTTCGCAGATTAACACTTGCAATGGCTTTTATTGTGATTATTTCTCTCCAAACAAAGCTTACAAGCCAAAGATGTGGACAGAAGCTTGGACTGGCTGGTACTGATGCCTTGTTTCTTAATTCTTTGGTTTCCATAAGAATAAGAAACATTCAAGCTTTAGATATCGCATGATTATTCATTGCCTCTATTCCTCTTTTATGCTTGCAGGTTTACTGAGTTTGGAGGTCCTGTTCCTCATCGACCTGCTGAGGACTTGGCATTTTCAGTTGCAAGGTTTGTACAGAAAGGGGGATCATTTGTAAATTATTACATGGTATGATGGTAACTTCTTTATTTATTGATTTTGATGTGTATTTTCATTTTCACCTTTTTTAAACATTCAACCGAGTCCCTATATTTGTTTCTTTCAGTATCATGGGGGAACAAATTTTGGTCGAACTGCTGGTGGTCCCTTTATTGCTACAAGCTATGATTATGATGCACCCCTTGATGAATATGGTAAGTGCAAAGGATTCCAAATACCTGATATGACTAATAAGTACTAATATTAATGATACACGTTCAATAATTCATGCAACAGTTTTTACAACGCTAGTTTTTGTCTATCTATTGCTCCATCATTTATTAATGTAATAAAAGATGTGATGTAAAGAGATAGACACAAAAAATGATGTTGTACAATTAATTGGATGTTGTTCTTGTCCCACATCTATTGGTGGGTCCTAGCCTTAGAAATGGTCCATTATTCATGTGTACTATATGTGAAGAGCTTTACATATTTGATATACATGTATTCTTAGTTTTGTTTGCTCCTTTGTGCAGGATTGCTCAGGCAACCAAAGTGGGGTCATCTGAAGGATTTACACAGAGCAATAAAACTCTGTGAACCAGCATTAGTATCGGGAGATCCTACTGTAACAAAGATTGGAAACTATCAAGAGGTATAACTTGATTCGGTGATGGGAGAATTATCAATCCTATTTAAAATGCTCTATAACCAGACTGAATTTTTATCTTTTATCATTTTATGTTCAGGCCCATGTCTTTAAATCAAAGTCGGGAGCTTGTGCTGCATTCCTTGCAAACTATAACCCGAAATCTTATGCAACAGTGGCTTTTGGAAATATGCATTACAACTTACCTCCTTGGTCTATAAGCATTCTTCCTGACTGCAAGAACACCGTTTATAACACTGCAAGGGTGAGAAAAAATAATATATATTTTTTATTTCTGATGATTAACGGGTTAGTTTTTAACTTATAATGAATATTTGAGTACAGAAAGTTTTGGCCAAACACGTGATTGAGTGGATTTAATAACCTTCTGTATACAGTTATTGTTTTGTCCACAAGATTGAGTTTTCTATTTCTTTAAAGCATCCAAATATGATTGTTAAAAGGAAAAAAAATGAGTTTTTTCGAGTGGCAGATTTCAGCCAAAATAAAAATTCCAAAATCTTTGTATTGTACAGGTTGGTTCTCAGAGTGCCCAGATGAAGATGACTCGTGTTCCTATTCATGGTGGACTCTCTTGGCAATCATTCAACGAGGAAACGACCACTACCGATGATAGTTCCTTCACCATGACTGGCCTGTTGGAGCAGTTAAATACGACGAGAGATTTAACCGACTACTTGTGGTACTCCACAGAGTGAGTGACATACAACTCTGCACCCTGCTTCCCTTTTTTTCCCTCATAATCCTTGGTTAAAAGTTAGAACACAATTGATGAATCTTATTATCCATTTTGGTTTTTCCACATCTTATACTTGTCTTGCTCTTGTTTTGTCAGTGTTGTGATTGATCCAAATGAAGGATTTCTGAGAAACGGAAATGATCCTGTTCTTACGGTGTTCTCTGCTGGGCATGCTTTGCATGTTTTTATAAATGGTCAGCTAACAGGTGAGGGGCATAATGTGCTGGCCTAAAGATTTCAGTTTAACTTCATTCAACTAATAATAACAATAGTTTCAGTTATCTGCTGTACTTTTTTTTAGTATGATCCAAGAGAAAGAAGTGGTGACCCTTTAAAATTAGTTATTATATGTTTTTGAGGTTTCAATAAATTAGAACATTGCATGGAAACAATAGTAGAGTCTGGGTCTCATCTAGTAATTTACCCAATACTTGGAGTGAAACAGCATAGATCTCAGTGTCATGCTTGTTTGACCTCTTTTTTAGAACAGAGTAAATTTAATATTTTTCTTTAGAAGCTAATAATTGTCCAGTAGCTTTGGTATTGAGCCTGTTCTTGTTCTTTTGATCAGGAACTGCATATGGAAGCTTGGAATTCCCTAAACTTACATTTAGCAAGGGAGTGAATCTTAGATCTGGTGTTAACAAGATCTCTCTTCTAAGTGTTGCAGTTGGACTACCGGTTTGTCCTCTCTCTCATACACACACAAACACATGAAATAGATATTGAGTCTATTTGGATTCAAGTTTAGAAGTGCTTTTGAAAGTTTCTCTACTGAAAACAAAGAGCTTTTTTCAGTAGAAAAACTCTCAAAAGCACTTCTAGCTTATATCCAAATAGATTCATTGTTTGGTGCACCCCTACATGTCACACTAAGCTGATTTTTCAGTATCATCAACTGTGGGTCATGATCATGACTATATCATTCATTGTCTGTTATTTGACATGCAGAATGTTGGTCCTCATTTTGAAACATGGAATGCTGGTGTTCTTGGCCCAATTTCATTAAATGGTCTCAACGAAGGGAGAAGGGACTTGACCTGGCAGAAATGGTCTTACAAGGTTTTTCCTGAAACATTCACCTCGCCTACTCTTTCAAATTGCTTGAAACTCAATTCATCTAATTGTGTGTTTTGTTTAGGTTGGTCTGAAAGGTGAACTCTTGAGTCTTCACTCTCTCAGTGGAGCTTCCTCAGTGGATTGGATTCGGGGATCTTTGGTTTCTCGAAGGCAGCCATTGACTTGGTACAAAGTGAGTAATATATCACAGGACCTCTATAACCTTCTAAAGTTAAATCTATGCAAGTTTTGCTTAATTTTTTATTTATTTATATTGACCTGTTCTTAAGACGGTACTCTTTTATTATTATTGTTATAAATAGTATTTGAAATAATGGTAGAAGAAGCAGAGAGATGTTCCTTATGGAAAAAGGACACATTTCACTTTTCTTTTCTTTTTTTACTATCTCTATTCATAAATATAAGACCCTTTTGGGTTGCACTTTGTTAGAATATCTTGAAAATATTTCACAATACTATTATCATATCTATAAGGATATTTTAGTGTATCTAAGATGATTGCTTACAAGGGGTACCACTTCTATTAGTACTTGTCTTTTGTATCACATTATCAAATCAATATCAGTTTGTCTCTATTTTCTCTTTTGCCTCTTTTCACTATCTAAACCCCAAATTTTCAACACACTTGTTGAGAAACTGGTCTTTAAGCAATATCCTTTTTAATATTATTACAGACAACTTTTGATGCGCCAGCTGGGAGTGCACCATTGGCTTTAGACATGAACAGCATGGGCAAAGGTCAAGTGTGGTTAAATGGACAAAATCTTGGTCGCTACTGGCCTGCTTATAAAGCATCTGGTACCTGTGATTACTGTGATTATGCTGGAACTTATAATGAGAAAAAATGTACAAGTAACTGTGGCGAAGCTTCTCAAAGATGGTGAGAAATATACAGCTTGCCCTTATGTAGTTCTGTATAATGCTAATGAGGAACTATTGACAAACTAATTACATGGTGGTAATTTCAGGTATCATGTTCCTCATTCATGGCTAAAGCCAACTGGAAATTTATTGGTTGTGTTTGAAGAGTTAGGTGGAGATCCAAATGGAATCTTTTTGGTTAGAAGGGATATAGATAGTGTATGTGCTGATATTTATGAGTGGCAGCCAAATCTTGTAAGCTATCAGATGCAAACTTCAGGCAAAGTTAGCAAACCAGTGAGACCAAAAGTTCATTTATCATGTGGCCTTGGACAGAAAATCTCATCAATCAAATTTGCTAGTTTTGGTACTCCAGTAGGTTCTTGTGGAAACTTCCGTGAAGGAAGCTGTCACGCTCACAAGTCTTATGATGCCTTTCAAAGGGTATTGCGTTCTTTTTGTTTCTATTTGGATAGTGAAACAATACATTTATTGTTCTGGTCTTACTATTACTTGGTTCATTATTCAATGATAACTTTGTTTTTGCAGAATTGTGTTGGACAGAACTGGTGCACAGTAACTGTGTCACCTGAAAATTTTGGAGGAGATCCATGTCCAAATGTCATGAAGAAACTCTCAGTGGAAGCTATTTGTTCCTGATCATTTTAACCTCAAAATAAATGGATTGAACTCTTCACATCGATTTTTTTCCCACTATTCAATACAGTGCCTTTGGTTCAATGAAAGCCTATAATTTGATCACCACAAGCATTATTATTTTGGCTTTACCAAGGTGAAGTTGCAAAAAACACAACACACCATGTGGTTGAAAGCCTGTAAAGATTGCTGAGATGATTGTGGATATGTGTATATACCTGTGTTCTGCTTGTTATACAGAAGTGAAAGGTGAAGATTTGGTTGGTGCACGATGAGACATACTGATTGAGTCCTTGTGCTAGTGTTTTAGACTTAGTGCGGAAGTCTCTTGCTTCCTGTAATATTATTTTTCTCTTCTAAGCTGCATTCATAGCGATTTAGTTTCTTTCTTCCTGTAAGAAACTTCCCAAGATAATAAGATCTTATTAAATTCAGTCATTTTTGTTTCCTTATTTCATGGCTTGTGTTGTGGCTTTTGGTTTCTACATGATCCTAGTTTTGAGTTCCATTGGCCTTGTTTTTTGAATTCTTCCAAGGGAAATAGTGCACACCATATTTTTGGATTGATGAAGAAGGTTGAAATGAAGTTAAATAAGACTAGATAATATTAATTGTTATCATTTGAATTGTTTAAAATATGATTGAATGGTGAAATTTGATAACATAACAGTTTATTTCTACTTATTCCATATTGTATTTACTTATTATTAAATATGTTTATCTTTAATTTATTGAATGAAAGATGAGATAATACTGTAAAAGAAATACGTATGTGTCATCAAAGGAGAAGTTTGGAATATTTGTTGCTTTGTGTTGGATGACTCTGTTTTCAGTGTGGCAAATACACGGAGACACGTATACTCACTGCTGAATGAAACGATTCATACCTTGTATAAGGGGAAAATAATCATCATAAATGATTACATATGCATCATTGCTGACTAAGTATCCCTGATTAATTAAGAAATTAGTAATAGTGATAATATTCAACATTGTGTTTTCTTAAGAATATGCGAAGATTCAAGTCTTTTTGAGAATTTTTTTTATAAGATAATATTTTTTATTTTTAGTAAAAAAATTATTTAAAACACTTATAATTTATATTTAAATATAATAAAATATTATATAATTTTTAATTTATTTAAAAAATTTATAAATTTGATCTATATATTAAAAAATTTTAATTTTATAATTGAATTGTTGAAATTTAATATATACTATGAATTATTAAGTAAAATAATTTTATCAAAAATTATTTTTAAAGTAATTTAATCTCTCCTCATATAATAATTTAAAGATTCAAATTTAATTTCTTTGTCAATATATAACAGGATATCTTTCTATTCACTAAATAACTGTTTAATGAGCTATATATTTTTCCATCTCATTTTCTCGGTTGGAAAATTATGTCTTTATATTAACAGGAGTTGAATTTAATAGAAGAGAAGAGACAAGTTATCATACCAAATTAAGATTTGACTTTTCACTAAAAAAGAAAATCATATTTTGGGTCAAATAGTATCTCAAATAAATTTATTTTCCATACTTTGGATTGAATATTGTCAAAGTTCTTATATTTTTTTTATTTTAATAAATTTGATATTTCAACTTTAATAAACTTCCTCTTCAAATCGTTAGCGAGAGACTAAAATCCATATTTATTGAAGTTGAAGTGCCAAATTATCAAAATGAAAAGAAAAAGACACCTTGCATGTGCGATTAAAGATAAAAAAAACAAAAAAAAAACATTTATCATAAAAAGAAAATATATCACCATCACATCAAAAGAGAATAATTACAATGGTATACACTATACACTTAAATAAAAAAAAATATGGTACAAGTTGTTTAAACACGTGAGTTGTTTAAATTTTTTAGTGCCAATTTTCACAAAAAAAAAAAACCTTTTTCAGAATTTTGATAAATTTTTTATTGAATTATTTAGAAAAGAAAAGAAAATATTTTTTTCTTAAACTAATTAGTTTATATATAAACTAATTTATAATTTTTTTTATATAATTATCAAAATTTTATTTTTAATTCATGTATAAATTAGTTTTATATCAAAGATAAATTTACTTTAGTTTTTGTCTCTCAAATTTAAAATTAATTTTTTTAATTATATAATTTTAAAAAATATTATTTTAATTTTTAAATTCAAATTTTGTAAAAAAAAATTAGTATTTTTATTAATAAAAATATCATATTAAATATAGTTAAAATTGTATTATTATTTGAATATGATATATTGAGATATATTATTAGTAATACGAAGAATTAAAATAAAACTTTTAAAATTATAATTTAAAATTTAAAAATTAAAAAAAAAATTATCTTAAAATTATAAATTAGGGTTAGTACAATCTTTCTAATTTTTTCTATCTTTAAAAAAAAAAAAATATATATATATATATATATATATATATATATTTAAATGAATAATGAAAACCTCAAGCGTGTGGTTCAGCGGTAGGGGTTAATCTACGCTTAAGCAAGGTCAATGGTTCGAATCTTGCCTTGTGTATGCAGTCGCGTTAAATCTTGGGGTCAAGATCAAGGTTCGAATCCTAACTAGGAGATTAGTCTTCTAAGAAGAAAGAGGGAATAGAATATTTATGAATGGAGGCTCCACCAACACCATCCTATTCCTATTCTCCATTCCCATTCTCACTCCACCCTCACTCGCAAATGCACCATCCCATTCCCATTCTCATTTTTCTCTTCTTAGCGTTCCTCTCTCTTCTCTTTCTCTCCAAACGGAAACACCTGCCCCGACCCCAGCAGAGACCCAAGAAGAAGAGGAACAAGGGTAAGAACAAGACAACCGCTTCCGCAACCCAACCCCAAGAGGGAACCAATTCGGGCCTCCCACTTGAATCCGCCAACTCCTTTCCCTTTACGTCTTCCAGTAGCGTTATGCAGAGAAAGATCAAGCAACAGTATGATGAACTCGTCAAGTGTAACCACTTGAGGAAATTGACACTGCCGCAGGTTTTTCTTTAAATTTTAATTTTTGTTGGTTCCTCTGTGATACATGTTTTTTTTTTCTTTCATTAATTTATCACCCTTTTGTTTTATTACACAGAAAATAAAAATATGGTTTTTACTTTTTAAATAAAGGGAAATAGCAGTTGCTGATAGGTAGGATAGCATTAGCCTCCAGGTACTTTATCATTGAAGTTGGGACTTATGTGGACAATTCCTTTCATGTTTCAAATAATAAGAATTGATTCTCTGTGGAGTTTGCAAGTTAGACTGGATTGGATTTTGTGGAAAAAAATGTGCCACATATTTGTTGTTTTGGAGGAAAAATATGTACTTGCGTTCACGTTGGGCTGGGTGAAAAGTAAAAACTTGTCTTGTAGTCTATAAAAAATGGAAATGGGGGGGGGGGTTTCATTTAACGTCTCAGATTGTTATTATTTATGTTTCAGTGATCTGGTTATTTTCTATAGATTGATGAAATCGTGCAATGAATATGTTTATGTAATTCAAGAAGATATGGGGCCAAGGCAGTGGCAACCTAAAAATTTTGAATGTATCTGGGTGGTTTGGGATGGATGAGCGGTTTAGGGAAAAAAACATGGAATTTTGTTAGGATGCAAGTTTACTATAAACGTAGTGCAATTAACAGAGAACATCTATTCATTGCAAATGATTGGTAATATTGTTTATCTCTACAACATGACTTGCTAAATGATTTTGTACATGTACCAAGGGTGCTCTTAACTCCTATGTTGAAAGCAAAGTGCTCTTTCTTTGGTAGTTTTCATTTTATATTTTCACATTCAGATGTTGTTTTTGTTTTAACGATGATGGATGGTATTCTCCTTTTCATGATACTTGCATGTTTCAATGTTCAGCGGCATTCTCATTCAAAATGAGATGTCGGTGTGAAAGTTATTTTAATATGAACATCTTCAAAATTTAATTCTCTTATCCTTTGTAATGCAGGTTGTGCAATTTGCTAATAGTTTGGTTGATGCTAGGAATGAGCTACAGCACAAGTACGTACAAATTTATTCTACAGCACTTCAGAATTTTACTTTCCTTCTTTTTTGGTTTCCACTCCCCACACTGCAGGGGGTATTTATGGAAACTTATTTGAGGTGACATTGGAGATTTCTGTCTATCTTTTACAACTATGTTAGCGTGTTGGGATGGATTGCACGTGATTAGTTAGGAGCAGTTAGAGCAATCGGTTAATTGGAAGGGATTAATTAGATAAATAAATAGGAGGATGTAAGGGAAGATAGATCATTCTGAATTGTTTGCATTTGGGAGTTGAGCAAATGCTCAGCTGTGAAAAGGGAAAACCCTTGGAGGGGAAATCATTTACCTTGTTTTGCTCATTTTCTATCAAGAAATAAAACCTTGGTTTTCTTTTCACTATTTACTATTCCAGATTCCTAACACCAAAATTTTCATATTCTGTGTTATTCTAATTCTTTTACACCCTCTTATTGTAACAGAGCTGATGTGATTCAACGTAAGTTTGTTATAACGAAGGCTTTACTATGCAAGGCAGACAGATCTTCTTTTGATCGCCTTCATCAACAGGTTGGTTTGATAGTAAGATGTTACGAGGAAACCTTTATCTCACCAAGGTAAGCTTGCAGATGATCTAATTTTTTTAATATTTCAGATATACAAGCTAGAATTAGAGCAAAAACGTTTAGAAGAGGATGCTTTTGTTTATAACTCACTTCAACAACAGCTTAAACTCTCACCAGCATACCAGAAGGTATCCATTTAATTTATGAGGTGTTAAGTTACACAGTAAACACTATGTTCACAAGTTTCGTGGATTTCTTGTAGCTTGCTTTTGATCTGTGCTAATTATTTTTTAATATTTAGGGTTTAACATTGTATTAACTAACATTTTTTATGATGTGCTAATTATTTAAACCTCTCTACAAAGATGCTTGAACTTGGAGCTTGCATGGAGAAGGAAAAATCAAGTGGACTAGGCGAGAACAGAGATGATGATTTTGCTGACATTTCTTTTGAAGAATTGTTAGCACAGGAGAAGAAAGATTCATTTTGGTTAGTATCATTTTTTCTTGAGTTTGCAAGTTTATGGGAGCCTCTTGTCCCTGCTTTTTAAAAATATCCCGGAGCTTCAAGTTGCCAATAACCACATTTTGTGTTTGCCCAGGCAAAAAAATGGAAAATCAAGATTATGCTCAAGCTGATAAGCCTACTAGCATGGCTAACTGTAACCTCCTGAGCTAGTTTAGTATGTACATCCAATACCTGTAGTAGTGTATCTATGGTCACAGGAATGTTCTTTTTGGTTCTTTGCCTGTGCCATTTTTGGCTAATGGAATATAGATGACACAACTTGAGTTCCCTTTAGGAATTTATAAGTGGAAGCCAGTTAAATTGAAATTAACGCGACTTACAATACCATTACTATTATTTCCTGTCTTAGGCCAAGGCATAAGAAACAGGGGATGGCTGAGACTAGCATTGTTACCAATTGTGTTCTGTTAAAACAAAGATGGTTTTGGGTTATCCATGATAAGATAAACAGCCCAAAAGACTGACGGTGCTGATGTTATATACGTAACATTGTTCCCCTTGAATCAAAACATTCTGCAAAAAAAAGGCTCTTGAACAACTTCTTCGAAGGTGCAATATAGCCACTAGCCCGCAAATATCATGACAAAAGTGTCATTTCTGAAAGTTAAATACTAATCAGCACGAATCATTTTTCGTGAAAGTGCAAGAATTTTGTTGAAGTATCAAATCCTGTATTACAGTTTTTAATTTTTTAATCTAGTTTATTTTTAAAAGATATTGGTTCACGTTCTCAATTCATTTTTTTTTCCTTTAGTAACAAAATAGTACTCTTCCAAAAATATGCACATCGGTACAAGCATAAACATTTTAAATTGGAACATGGTTTGGTATAAACAGAATTGTAATAAATAGATTGATGAAACTTTTGCGTCCTGATTTAGCGCGTATTTTACCTCATTTTTTAAACTTCTATTTAATTACAACACTTTAGACTCAGCTACTACAACGTTTTTTTAGCTAAACTACACGAACTAAAAATAACTAACAAAATCTAAGCCCAGCTCCAAGTTAAACGCAATCTAGGCCTTAACTTGGCCAAGCCAAAGTTCACCTTTCTTCCGCATACCTTTACAAATAAGGCCACCTATAAATTTTACAGTAACTGCTATTGTTATTAATTCAAGCACACGTGGGACAGTTATCAGATAACATTATCTATTTGATTAAGAACTTCATTAACTTTTGGCTGGAGAAAACTTTAGTTTACCAAAAAAATATTAATTCAAAGAATAAATTTAAGTTGTTTTTCAATCAAAATAAGAACTTCATTTTGAAAATTCAAGCGATGAAAGTTAAAGTTAATATTAAAGGTCAATACTAATTACTGAACTAAAATACCAATTTTGATTGAAGAACATGAAAAGCAAGAACTGAATTTATCCTTCTATTTAAGTATCTTCTTTTAACAGTAACATTCTACTCGATCCTGGCATTAGTAAATGTTGCAGTTTTTACGAAATGTCATGAGTTGCATTCAAAAATATGAGAATGGTACTTTTCCAGCTCATCGAGCACCTCCTCCTCTGGTCGATATATTAGATCCATCATCCGCCATATCTGCGTCATAAAAAAAATTAGGAAAAGGAAAAAGCTTTAGTTATATAACACAGGAATGACCAAAACCTTCGATGTATATCCGAAAATATTTTTATCTCCCTAGAATTTTTCAATTTTCCACTCACATGATGAAATCAAGAAATTCATGAGAAAAAAGTCAGAAACCCATTACTTTATGCAATAAGTCAAACAAAGGAGTATAAGGTTTGGCAAAATTCAACCCCACATGTGCCAAAATCTTTTATGATGTGTGGACGAGAAATCTTTTTAACTAAAAGATAGAATAAACTTATGTTTACCTGTAGGGTGCCACCTCCACCACTACTTTCACAATCATCGGAGACACTAACAATTGTCCATGGATCAGATGCATTCCAGTGGATGTCAACAACCTTGTCCCTGAATGCACAAGTACGCATCGCATCGAAACATTATTAAAAAGGTTCATCAGCTATACATGGTTGACACAGATTGGTACGTGATAAGGACCGAGTATTTACGCCATCACCCATGAAATATTTACATCACTACAATATGATGCAATTGAACAGTGCAGTTGTAATAAAAACTCCAACCACTTTTCCAATGAACTGATAAAGAAATGAAAGAACACAACCATTTGATTCCATACCTGTGCCCAGCATGTCGAAAGAATAAACCAGGGGATGTTGAATCGGCAGAATCTGCTGTTGTTTTACCAACCTAAAAGTAACAATCATTTAGCTTTACACCACAAATTTAGATAACAATAACAAACAAATATAGAAAATAAAACAAAAAATTCTAACATCATACTCAGCGAGATAAATCATATATAATAAGCAAGAGTGCCAGAATAAACTTTTTTTTCCTGCCAACAGGGTTCTGTGTCTATTGACTTTACCCAGCAGTGACAATATAGAAAACTATATTATCATGATAGGATTAGACCTTGCAGTAAATAACAAGCAAGAAGAAAGATTCTTCCAAATATTTTTGATATGCGGCATTCGGAACTCTTATTTTTCCTGGAAGGGATCAAACAATTCATTGATAAGCAAAAAAAAAAAAAAGGCTTGTGGATTCATTTTTCAGTAGCTCTAACACTCGAATAAATTAAAATTTCAAAGTCCATAAGATCTACATTTGATAAAATATTATATACAATTCACATTTCATAAAAAGAAAGGTGGCATTGGACAAAAAGGACTGCTGCATGTTTTGGGGTTCAAACCTTGTCATGATCCCAGATGTTTACAATGCCATCTTCAGCAGCACTTCCAAACACAGACGACTTATCAGGATTCCACTAAAACAGATCAAATTTGTAGGATAATAAGCACTAAATTAAAATGCCATAATACGTTAAAACTGAAATTAAAAGAAACGAGGTGGGATCTCCCACCCACCTGTACACAGAGGACTGGTGCATCATGACCTTCAAATTTATAAACAGGTGATCCAACTTCGCCACTTTTAAGATTCCGACGATCAAACATGTGAATTGTATTATCAGCAGAACTGAATCCAACCAAAAAAAAAATTAGAATGAGGATTCAGAAGGCTGATAAACTGTGTCAAGCTAAATAAAAGCACCATCTTCAAACATCAAAGTCAAACCCATAAAAGAACAAAAAAAGATAGCCTCAAATAAAGAAAAATCATAGTTCACATTCAATCGATACCCAGTCAGGATAAAATTTATATCATGAGGACTCCAATCAACACAATGAAGATCCCCGCGATGCGCCTTGTCAACCTGCTTGAAAGACAACCATGAATGTAAGAGCATATTTAGATCTAAATTACAAATGTTTCATAATAGTAATTGAAAGAAAAAAGCAAATATCAAACACAAACGACAACATTTATGTACATAAGAAAAAAAAAGAGATTTGCGAGAAACTAAATTTTCAAATATGCCAAAAATGATACCAAAACCTCAATTAAAGATATAAGCTGTACTCAAGTCATTTTCCTCTAAAGAAATATTCATAATAGCAACAATTTATGTGCAATACCACTAAGGATTAGGTTCACTATTCACAAGCCACCACACACTTTATGCACAGGATTCAAATTCCACAAGTGATGGGATGTTTGTGATGATGCCAAACTTATAACATTTATCTTATTTCCTTGAAATAATTTCAGCCATTAATATTTGGTGTTTTGAAACATGAAGAAAGCAGCAATAATATAGATGAACTCAAGAATTTAAACCTTAACAACTGGAGCAGATCCAACTCGTGCATCCCAGAGTATGAGGCGAGAATCATCACCTACGCTACAGAACTCTTGTGCACTTCAATTCAAAGTGACAAAAAGAAAGTGCAGAAAGTATATCAGAAAACCATAAAACAGAAAAAATGATATGGAAATCAGCAAGTGAATCCATCAATATTTGACAGATATCCAAAACAGTTTGAAATTGAGATTTTATAGTTCAATTTTTTTGTGTGTTTACCACTCAAGTCTCCCCATAAAATAAAGTAAATTTGATAAACATAATAAATTCTATCATTACTAAATAAAATATCAAAATCAAAAATTAAAATGACCAAAAATTTTATTCTAACAACAATAAATAACATGAAAATGAATGGACTACAAATATATACCACATGATAGGACATTTTACCAGACTCAATTCATAAATAATCTCAATTTTGGTTGACATAAATTGACGCAAGTACCAAAGTACAAATAGAGCAAGAAACAGCTACCTTGATGGGCAAAATTGCACATCCTCAACAGTGTCTGTGTGTCCCTCGTAAATGCCTCTTGGTCCAATAGAAGAGTTTTCTTTACCTTTCTCATTATTGCCCCCAATTATAGAGCCCTGTTTATCATCGGAATCTGCTTCTACTGCTAAAGTTGAAATATGATCATGAACACTCCATAAAACCACACACTTGTCCTTCCCTGCCATAATGAATTCAAACAAAGTCAACACAGTCCAATGTAGAGAGTATAAACAATAAATCATCCAGAAAGAGTACAGACATTACCATATTTTTTTTCATGGAAGTAATTAAGAGATAAAGTTTAATATTGTAGGAGCAACATTAACACAGCACTTTTAATTTGCCACAGAATTGGATAACCAATATGTATGTGTTGTTGATGAAATCAATCTTAAAAAACTACTATATTTGTGTTGCTTGACATTATAAGCTACAAACCTGAAGATAACTTTCCATTTCAGATCCCAAAAAACAAATGCTTGAGCAAGAAATTCAAACCAATTAAAAAATAAACTCGACATTATTTAGATGAGAAGGGAATAAAAAGACTCGAACCTCCAGAAAGAACAAAGGGCTCAGTGGGACACATAGCCAGAGCATATTCAGCATCATCCTTATGGCCCTTTAATACCTAAAAATAGGAAAGGCTCCAATTTCAACCGTCTGACTTATGAATAAAGAAAGGGGCGGAAGACCCCCTTTTTTTTTTTTTAAAGAAAAAGGTTGCATGAAAACAAAACCAGGTCTGGACGGGAAGTGGCTGCCCCCAGAACGGCATGACGATTTGGTTGAGTTTCAACATCCCAAATTAGTACCTGTTTTACAAAAAAAAAAATTATAATTCGTTCATCAAACTTTGATTAGTTTAATAACAGGAAGTTTGAGGACAAAAGTAAAAGGTAGAAAAAAGAAAAAACAATCCTTGACGTAACGATATTCTAATATGACAGTGAAAATGAAGCATAAAAGTCACAACTTGCCTCAGGACTATCCGTGTGAGTGGCTACTATGCTATTATTTTGTGGAAATTCCCTGATTCTATTCACCTGAAAAAATAAGTAACCCAAAGATTGTAAAGTGAGGGTTTTGCGAGCCTCTAATAAAAAAGAAAGAAAAAAAAAAAAAAACCTCGCCAGGGTGTAGAATAGTTTTGTGCTTCTTAACAAAGGGAGAGCGCGCTTCCTCGTTAAACTAGAAGAAGATGAAGAGAAAAAGAGTTAAGCGAAGAAAAGGAAAAGAGCGGAAGTAATAAAAATTGATGTAAATAAGAATGGGAGACCTGAGAGATGTGTTCGGCAGCAGCAACCCTGGGCTTAACAACCTCACAATTGGCAATAACGAGAGTGTTGGGAACACTGCCGTCAGTCTGTTCGGAGAGATAGAGACGGTGGCGGTTCTTGTAAGTGGCTTCCTCCAGTAGAGGGCCCCATCTGCGAAGGAAGGATTAATAATGAATTGGGAAATGGAAAACCCTAAGCGAAAGAGAGAGAGAGAGAGAGAGAGAGAGAGAACCTGCAAGAGAGAGAAGGCCAAACGAGGTTGTGGTTGGCGAGCCAATCGTAGAGAACGGGAACGAGGGACTTCCACTGAGTGTACCTCTCTTCCACCGAACAACAACCCTTTGCTTTCTCCTTCATCTCCCTTTCCATCAATGATGACTCTCCATTCATTTTACTTTACTTTACACACTAACCCCTTCCCCTTCCCCTTCCCGCCTTCTTTTCTCTTTAAACATTTTTTTCTATTTTTTATTACATATAGGATGCCAAATTTAAACTAAACTCAATCCATCCATTTTAAAATGGATCAGTTAATCCATCCATTTTTATAAAAACTGGACCGGTTTAATTTTTTTAAATTATAAATTAATTTTTTAAATTAAATTGGTTGGGTGTGGTGCGATTACCTATTTTTTATTCATATATGGATCGATTTTTAAAAAATTAAACCGGATCAAACTAATTCACTTTGTAAAAATGAATCGGATAATTAAACCAGTTTTATAAAGTGGATTGAATGGGATTATTTTTTAAAAATGGATCAAATTTTTCGATATGAATTAGATCGATTATGGATCAATTCGGATTAATTTAGATTTTTTACATACTACTAAAATTTACAGAATATTATTTAAGAAGCTTCATAGATGTTATTTCAAATTAAAAAAAAAAGTTTATAAAATTAACTTATAAAAATTATTTTATTTTTCTTTTTATATTTTACTTTCTTCTAGGTGTTTATGAATAAATTTATTTAAACAAACATTTTGTATCTAGGAAGTGAGTATAACTAACATGCTGGTATGGATACAATTTCTAAACTTAAGATTGGAATATCGTAAAAGTGTTTTGTTTGCTCTCTACAATAATAAAGTAAATTAAGACATATCTTTTATACCAAAAATTTAAGATATATCTCTAATATATAACTATTATTGATATATTTATAATATCTTATGAGAATAACTTAAGTTATTTTTTTAATGATAAAATAAACTTGTTTATATAACGCCCGATTCTAACGCCCAATTTATATAATAATAATTATATATTTTTTTATATAATATTTTCACAATTATATCGTTAACAATATTTTTTTTTTCATAATAAAGATAAAGGTAAAGAACAATCATATTTTGTGAATTTAATACATGATATATCGTTCTAAAATATTTACAATAATGTATTATTTTACACAATATATTTTTCTTTCACTTTTATTACAATATTTACATTGATAGTGAAAATAAATTTACAAAAATTGTAATAGATTCATCAAATAGCCTCCTTCCAAGGAATACCACAGCTATATCAACTGCAAAATGATCTGGAATCCAAAGTAGATCCATCTATTTTGTAATATATTTAATTTATAAAAACAAAGAAAAGAGAGGAGTAAGAACAATATCCAATAAATACAATAATTCAAAAGAATAAACAGAATTATTTGTAATCAATATTAAACGTATATATATATACAACTCATATATTAGATTTTCATGATACAATAAAATTTGAATTATACTTGTAGTGACTAGTCAGGATAAATGAGCATCATCATAACATCAACCAATAAAAGGATATTTCACCTTAATCAACAATAGGATATTTCACCTTCATTTCTTACTCATTTAAATCCCCAAGGTCAAACCTCCAACTACAAATAATTCAAACTTTATATTCTATGGCCATAGAACAATATTTATCTTCATAATTACGTGAAGAAATAACAACAAAACGAGTCCAAGATATCACAACTATAACATAGTTGATTATAAATATATTTACAATAAATATATCTATGTAAAAAGAATATATTAAGAATACCAATGATATAAATAAAAATGACCATCATTATAAAATAATGAAACAATATAAAATATGAACACCTTAATAATTATTATAGACAAAAATAATCAAAGGTTAAGCAAATAAATGAGGTTAGGGACACCCCACTAAATAAATATACATAAAAAATAACATAAATAAATAAAAATAGTAGTAGATAAAATTTTAAATAGATAAGGTTCTCCTCCCCCTTACCTGGATAAGTAGGAGCTAAAACTTGAGCAGAACCTCCCCCCTCTGGATTCCCTCTTTCTTTCCCTCTCTTTCCCTCTTTCTTTCTCTTTCTCTTTCTCTTTCTCTCTCTTTCTCTTTCTCTCTCTAAATTTCCACTTCTGGCTGTATGATTTTTTTTCACAGCCCCCTGCCTCCTATTTATAGGCAATCTGACGCACCCGGAACGGCCCGTAGTGATTTCGGAACGGCCTGTTCCGAAACGTTCAAATATGCGTAAAATTCTCAACAGGAACGGCCCGTTCTAATATCGGAACGACCCGTTTTCAAAAAGCAGAACGGCCCGTTCTGAAATCAGAACGGCCCGTTCTCAATCTCAGCAGAATGGCCCGTTCTCCCTCCGGAACGGCCCGTTCTCCTTGTTGGAACGGCCCGTTCTGGGCCCGTTCTCAACTTGAAATTTCAGTATATTTTTATTGCTTGGAACGGCCCGTTCCAATTTTGGAACAGCCCGTTCCAAGTTACCCTTTTACCCCTCAAACTTTAATAAAATTGCAAAAATGCCATTAATAATAAAATTACAAAAATACCCTTATTCATTTATTAAAATTACAAAATGCCATTAATTACAAAAATACCTTTTTAAAAAAATTGGGGTGTTACAATTCTCCCCTCCTTTTAGAAATTTCGTCCCCGAAATTTACCTGAAAATAGAAATGGATAAGCTTCTTGCATCTTGCTTTCTAATTCCCATGTAGCACTTTTTACCTTATTGATGCACAAATCTATCAATCTCTCTATCTAATGTTCATAAGTACAAGATGCGCAAACTCGGTAAGTCTATCCATAAGATCAAATTTCTTAAGAATATCATACATAACTACAACTAAGTCCATGGATACAGAATCTTATTTCCAAATTAGGACGTCTAAAGACTGTAAAAATATTAAAGACTCTAGTGTTTCACCTCAAACTTTTGGCATATTATATACTAGTATCCAAATTCCTCTACTTCTCTTTTCTCCTTAGGCCATGCTTCCGCTGCACAACTCTGATACATTTTAGTATCTCCTAAATGAATACTAAAAGTACTTTTATGTCCTTCTTCTAAGATCATCTTCCTTAATTCGAGATTACTAAGCACATAGATTCTATCTTTGAATCTCAAAACATCATCAACTTTCAAGCGTAAAGGGCTATTTATACCTCTGCCAATCTTTTCCACTTAGCTCACTAAAAAAAAAAAAGATTTAACTCCTGAGTCCTCTAATCACATCTATTAATCTATTAGTCCTTTCAACATACTCAATTCAATGTTCCTAAGGGTGAGCTCACACATCACGCTTAAGTTTCTAATCTCTTTAATCAAACTCAACCCTTACATCATCAAAATGATAGATAAATGCTCATCCTACTCAAGACATTTGTCACCATATTAGTTTAACTTTTGTGAGCCTTTCCACAACCTTTCCAAAGATCAAACACTTAAGCATAAGTTCACTAGGTACACATACCAGATCTCTAATTTCACCATTCCATCTACACCCAAGTCAAACTTAAATTTCTAATGTGAGCAAATATACATCCTTTTAACCATAAGAGGAGATATATACAGAGCTTTCGTACTCAAAGTATCGATTACCACATTGACTTTTTCCAAATAACAACTAAAATTAAAATCTTAATCATTAACAGTTTTCAACTATCTCTTTGTCTCATATTCAACTCCTTTGGATCAAACAGATGTGTAAGATTCTTATGATCACTAAATATCTCAAACTTAGAATCATACCAGTAATGTCTCCAAAATCTTAAGTGTAAATATTACAATCTCTAATTCAAGGTTATGGGTAAGGTAATTTTTTTTTTTCATGAATTTTTTCTTCATACTTAGATACCTAGAAATATAAGCTACTACCTTTCCTTCTTACATCAACGATCCACTCAAACCCGTTTTCGAAGCATCACTATATAACACATAACACTTACTAAAATCCGATAATCTTAACACTAAGCAATATTTCCTTAAGAGTTTGAAAACTACCTTCACTTACTATTCCATAAAGGCAACTCTCTCTTTTTGGTGAATCCAGACAAAAGTAATGATATCTTAGAAATTTTCTCAATAAATTTCCTATATTAATAAGTTAATGCAAAAAAACTCTTAACCTCACTAATTGACTTAGGTATCTTCCACTTAAATACAATTTCTAGATAGATCTATATCATATCTCCACTAGAAATTACAAGATCTAGAAATTTCACTTTATACAATAAAAATTCATACTTAGATAACTTAGCGTAATGTTGTCTTGGATATATCTTCACCCTTAACTCCAATATGATGATATCACATCCTAAGGTCAATCTCACTAAACACACAAATATTCATTACTTGATCCCTAAAGTTATCTATCCACATATCAACATACATGCATATCAAATCATATCAAAATACTTACTTTAATCCTTCATATATATCATCCTTAAGCATGTATGAATCAATTATCGTTTACTACGTATGACCTGTACATGAACAACCTTTTTCCCCATAACATCATACAACCTTAAAGAAACTTTTGATCCACAAGACAACACCTCAGAATATCAGAATAAAATTGATTTCCTAGTAACTCACAAACATCATATGATAACATATATATCTCTTTAACAACTATCAAAGAAAATGATACATAGAAAATTATAATCATCCAAATGATCTCAAACCTATCACCAAAAGAAAGCTAACAGGATAAGCTATCACTCTTATGAAGACTTGAAATTCTAAAATGATCATATACTTAGCTAAAATTTTCAAAAATTGTAATAGATATAATCAGCGCTAACAGCTAGACCTTTGTTTACTAAAATAGTCATAATGAAAGTTCTAATCTCCATTGTACCTGATTTTGGTGCCCTTTAAAAGTTAACATCCAAGACTACAACTTTATGAAGATCATAAAATCCAACTCTATCAATATAATACTTGTACTGGCACAACAAAACTGCAGTTAAGACATTCCCTGTATTGATCAGCCAAAAGAGCGCACCAAAGTCTAAAGCCACAAAAATACCTTAAAACACTTTCAAACCATTATTTAAGCTTCTTCCTACAATCCTAAACCAAAATAACTTGCATATTTAGCACAAAGAACTTAGAAACTAAAATAAAACCCTTATTCAACCTAACCCATAAAAATCAATATATAAGCATCAAATATAATAAATCATATAATAAGATTTTAAAAGTAATAAAGGAAATATAAATTGATTACAGTAAAGGTGGCAGTGCCTCCTAGCTAGGAATAATTTATAACTTCCAAATCATGTAAAATAAAATAACAGAGATATGTACACTTGAGCCTTTTATCAAAACATTCAAAACTTTATTGGATTCATTCGCTAAAACTATAAACTCTACCAAATGAGCACGGTAAACTCATAACTCACGGCCGATTGGATCGACCTGCTCTGATACCACTTAATGTAACGGCCGATTCTAACGCCCAATTTATATAATAATAATTATATATTTTCTTATATAATATTTTCACAATTATATCGTTAACAATATTTTTTTTTCATAATAAAGATAAAGGTAAAGAACAATCATATTTTGTGAATTTAATACATGATATATCGTTCTAAAATATTTACAATAATGTATTATTTTACACAATATATTTTTCTTTCACTTTTATTACAATATTTACATTGACAGTGAAAATAAATTTACAAAAATTGTAATAGATTCATCAAATAGCCTCCTTCCAAGGAATACCACATCTATATCAACTGCAAAATGATCTGGAATCCAAAGTAGATCCATCTATTTTGTAATATATTTAATTTATAAAAACAAAGAAAAGAGAGGAGTAAGAACAATATCCAATAAATACAATAATTCAAAAGAATAAACAGAATTATTTGTAATCAATATTAAACGTATATATATATATATATATATAATATAAATATATATACAACTCATATTTTAGATTTTCATGATACAATAAAATTTGAATTATACTTGTAGTGACTAGTCAGGATAAATGAGCATCATCATAACATCAACCAATAAAAGGATATTTCACCTTAATCAACAATAGGATATTTCACCTTCATTTCTTACTCATTTAAATCCCCAAGGTCAAACCTCCAACTACAAATAATTCAAACTTTATCTTCTATGGCCATAGAACAATATTTATCTTCATAAATACGTGAAGAAATAACAACAAAACGAGTCCAAGATATCACAACTATAACATAGTTGATTATAAATATATTTACAATAAATATATCTATGTAAAAAAAATATATTAAGAATACCAATGATATAAATAAAAATGACCATCATTATAAAATAATGAAACAATATAAAATATGAACACCTTAATAATTATTATAGACAAAAATAATCAAAGGTTAAGCAAATAAATGAGGTTAGGGACACCCCACTAAATAAATATACATAAAAAATAACATAAATAAATAAAAATAGTAGTACATAAAATTTTAAAGAGATAAGGTTCTCCTCCCCCTTACCTGGATAAGTAGGAGCTAAAACTTGAGCAGAACCTCCCCCCTCTGGATTCCCTCTTTCTTTCCCTCTCTTTCCCTCTTTCTTTCTCTTTCTCTTTCTCTCTCTCTCTCTTTCTCTTTCTCTCTCTAAATTTCCACTTCTGGCTGTATGATTTTTTTTCACAGCCCCCTGCCTCCTATTTATAGGCAATCTGACGCACCCGGAACGGCCCGTACTGATTTCGGAACGGCCCGTTCCGGAACGTTCAAATATGCGTAAAATTCTCAACTGGAACGGCCCGTTCTAATATCGGAACGACCCGTTTTCAAAAAGCAGAACGGCCCGTTTTGAAACCAGAACGACCCGTTCTCAATCTCAGCAGAACGACACGTTCTCCCTCCGGAACGGCCCGTTCTCCTCGTTGGAACGGCCCGTTCTGGGCCCGTTCTCAACTTGAATTTTCAGTATATTTTTATTGCTTGGAACGGCCCGTTTCAATTTTGGAACAGCCCGTTCCAAGTTACCCTTTTACCCCTCAAACTTTAATAAAATTGCAAAATACCATTAATAATAAAATTACAAAAATACTCTTATTCATTTATTAAAATTACAAAATGCCATTAATTAGAAAAATACCTTTTTAAAAAAATTGGGGTGTTACAGTTTATCTATATAATATTATAAAAAAAATAATTTATATATATATATATATTAATAATATAATTAAAAAATAAATTATTAATATTTTTATTACACTTTACATTTTTTTTGTACAAAATAAAAAAATAAAAAATAAAAACTTTAGAATATGCAAAATGGAATATAAAGAATATTTATAAATACTTTTTAAAATAAAATTATCCTCTTTCATTTCATAAAACAGTTCGGTTGAATTTAACTCCTTTTTTGTACCATTATCTATACTTATTATAAAAGGGATACATTTTAGTAACCACCCTTTTAGTCTCCACTTTTTAGTGGACCTTTATACTCTTGAAGTAAAAAAAAATAATTCTTATATCATTTATAATTTATAATATTTGTCTGTGTATAATTATTATTAGAGGCGCGAAGTACCTCGACTTCTCTAGTATTAGTAACAACAATTGAACTCATGGATGTTGGTAAAGCCTTTAACTCTTAAGTTCAAACTTGTTATTATCACTATACATTAAAAATAAATTAAAATGTTGTTTCCAAATATAAAGATGCATAAAATAGCCAAAATTGTAGAAAATAATTTTATCATCCAACGCAGGAAATTTCGTTTAAGAAATAAAGAAAAAGAGAAGATGTTCAACACCACCCTAAAAAAATGTTCGACACAAAAAAAGAAAAAAATATTGTGTGTTGCGTGTTGTATGGCAGAGACAACAGGGAAAGGCAATTAGGCAGAGAGAGTTTGAAGGTTAGTTTATAAAAACGAAAGCAAGATGGCAAATGATTCTGTAAGATGAGATATCGCTCCTCCTCTTAACATTTTCCGTGCTCCAAATCCAATCGCTATCCACGCAAATGAGTACGTCTCTTTCTTTCATCTTTCATTTCATCATGCATGCATGCATCTTCTACGTACATCTACTTATTCTAACATTTTTTTTCTTCTTTTTTGTAATTTCTGTTTATTACAATTGCCATCAAATATTAATGCTGCCGGTATCTATAACGGATAACGAAATTTTCACCTGTTTTCTTATATTCTTTCTCAGTTTTCACGTTATGATTAATTTGTTGTTCATTAATGTTGATTTCATTTGATTTATCTTCACCATTTGATTCGTAGCATGTTTTGAATGGCACAATCATTGGATCGCTATTGTTTTTACGTGAAAGTAAACCTAATATAATCTTCCTGTTTCGGTCAATTAGTGTCATCTTTCAAAATTGCACTACCTTCTAATTTTTGTCCCAACTAAGATTGATATGTTTGTGTCCAGCGATGAACGACCATTGTTGCTCCACTCAGCTTATTGATGGAGATGGTTGTTTCAATGTTATTGGGATTGAAAGCTTCATGAAGGAGGTTAAATTAGGCGAATGTGGGCTTTCATACGCCGTAGTTTCTATTATGGGTCCACAAAGTAGTGGTATGATTTATTACCTTCATGATCCCAATTTCGTTTCTTATTCTTTTCATAAGCTATTTTGTTTTATAATTGCTTCTACCACTTGAGATTATAATTCATGAAGGATTTAAAATGTTGTCTTCTTTGGTTTGGACAGGAAAGAGCACGTTGTTAAATAGTTTGTTTCGTACCAACTTCAGAGAGATGGATGCGTTTAAGGGAAGGCATGTTTCTGTAACCCCTTATATATCACTTCAAATTTCACAATTAGCATGTGGAAACCTGATAGGACGTGTTTGTTTTCAGGTCGCAAACAACCAAAGGAATTTGGATGGCTAAATGTGTCGGCATAGAGCCTTGTACACTTGTGATGGATTTGGAAGGTACAGATGGAAGAGAACGTGGAGAGGTGCTTTTTTCTACCTTAACTACTTTGATCATTGTGGTTCTTATGCATGAAGACCTCCTCTAAAAAAATCTAGTTAGGACTGTATAAATAAAAATAAATAAAAAAAACGACATAATTATATCTTACTATAGTTATCATAATTATCTATAGTTATCAAGGTCAAACCATTAAGCCTTTGCATTCATTAAGTCAGTAGTTAATCAACACAAAGATCTATATATGTTGGAACAATTTACTCTAATCGGCCCAGAGGGTACACTGGTCTGTTGCCATTTATCATTTCATTTGCCATTTGCATTTTTGTTTTATATCATATATCTTGGCAATGAACGTATGTCAATTTGTTTGCACTAATGAGTTAAAAAAGGGTTAATGATACAGAACATTTGGCTATTCCAACATGTAATTTATCATACATTATGAAAAAATAGAACAAAGAGAAATGAGAAATGATACTTCTGCCTTTGGTTGTTTCTCCATTATACTGAAACCCTCTTTCCCTCAGGATGATACTGCATTTGAAAAGCAGAGTGCTTTATTTGCTTTGGCTGTTTCTGATATTGTGCTAATAAACATGTGAGTTCTTTTTCTCCTCTTCTTCCTTTCAGACATATTTAATACAGACTTGTGTACTTCTTGTTTCAATTTTTCTCAAGTCAAATCTTCCTTCTTTGTACAACTGATTTCCCCCCTCTCTATAAAGGTGGTGCCATGACATTGGCCGTGAGCAAGCAGCGAATAAGCCGCTATTAAAAACTGTGTTTCAGGTATCATTCAACAGACTATTGACTACAAACAGCAGTTTCCAATCTTAAAAGTTGTTATTTATCTAATTGCATGCTAGTATTTGCTTTTAGGTTATGATGAGATTGTTTTCTCCACGCAAAACAACATTGCTGTTTGTCATACGTGACAAGACAAAGGTTTGAAAGCAAAATGCTGCTGCTTGTTTATTGTCTATATATCTTTATTTACTATATGATTAACCTTTTCCTTTCATAGACACCACTTGAAAACTTAGAGCCTGTTTTGCGAGAAGATATTCAGAAGGTAATGCAGTGATTCCACTTCTACATGAAGTTAGCAAATAGGTATCAATTTCTTTGTTGACCTTTATTTCTCTACTTTTTACTTGGCAGATATGGGATTCTGTTCCTAAACCAGAGGCCCATAAAGAAACCCCATTAAGTGAATTTTTCAATGTAAGATCATCATTCCTTTTTGAATCACTAAACTTACTAATGTTCACTTATACATGGTCATATTATATGGGGCTTTTATGGTAATTCTTTGCACTTGGCTACAAATGACCAGGTTGAAGTTGTTGCTCTTTCTAGTTTTGAAGAAAAGGAAGAACAATTTAAGGAGCAGGTATGAATTGTGTACTAGCTTCCTTCAGGTTTACATGCTGTTGGTTAACCTTATTTTTCTAGCTTCATGCTGTTTGTTAGTTAATAAATACTCTAATTTGCATAAATTGTTGATTCTGTAAATGTAGGTTTCCAACTTGAGGCAACGATTCCATCATTCTATAGCTCCAGGTGGGCTTGCAGGGGATCGGCGTGGAGTAGTTCCAGCTTCAGGATTTTCTTTTAGTGCTCAGGAAATCTGGAGAGTCATTAAGGAGAACAAGGATCTCGACCTTCCTGCACACAAGGTAAGTATCTTGATTCTTAATGCTTCTTCGGTGCTACTGCTTTTGTTTTGCATGCATGTTTATTTTGTTTATTATTTATAATTTATAATCCTCCCTCCTGTAGGTCATGGTTGCTACCGTAAGATGTGAAGAAATTGCTAATGAGAAATATGACCTTTTTGCTGCAAATAAGGTATTTACATTTCTTTTTGTATAGTTGTCCAACACTTTGACAATTTTAAGTACTAAAGCCATCGAAATTACTTTATAATTACAACTCAGGACTGGTGTGAGTTGGAAGAGGCTGTGAAATCTGGCCCTATTTCTGGATTTGGGAAAAAGCTCAATTCTCTCCTTACCACTTATCTTTCAGAGTGAGTGCAGCTAATTTTATTGCATATTTCTTATGTCTCGTTTATTGAATACCATGCAAATGCTATGTTATAAGCTCTCTACTAACTTTGGTAGCTTTAAACTATTTTTGTTTGGAAAAATTTGGTATTTGGTATGTTGATTAGATTGTCACTTTTTTTTTATAATTATTAAAGAGGAGATGATTACAAAGAATTAAGAGGGCAAGAGATCTTTGTTTAAATAGAGAGGGGGGGGGGGGGGGGTGGACAAGAGAAAACAAGGAAGGATGCCATGAGAGAAAGGAATGGTTTTATTGTTCAAGGTGGTTGAAGGAGGATGGTATACTGCATGCATGATAATTTCATCGGAATGTTCTGTTCGTTTTTGTTATTTTATCTAGCATCTAAAGTTTTTGATGGTTTCCAGTGTAGTACAAGAACATCATTTGATGCTTTTACTGAAAATGGTGTCACAGCTTCTTACTTCGGTTTTATACAATCAAGGGCGGTTTTATTGCTATGATGTTACGTGTTAACTTCAAAAATAAACTGTAGTTTAAGATGAAATCGTAAAAGTTTGCTGTATTTATTTTGCATTGTTACAAAGCCACAAACAATAACTGAATAGAAGTACAAGAGATGGAAAGAAAAATAATGAATCTATTATTGGTGAATGAAAGCGAATAGAAAATGAGAGAGTTCTCCTTCTAATGGTCTTTCCTTCAGAAAAGGGCTTCCCCTTTCTACAACTGAGCTACTACCTAATTCCCCAAAGCTAGCAATTCAGGATGAATCTCCTTCTACTATTAAATCTGGGCCCTACTAATAACACCTTTGTAACTGTTTCTTTAACTTCCAGGGATATGTCATGCATGTTCTTGAAACATTATATGAAAGTAACTTGAAGTGGATTGAAGTTATATTGAGATTTTTCTTTTACTCTAGGTATGATGCTGAAGCCGCTTTTTTTGACGAAGGTGTGAGATCTTCAAAACAAAAGCAACTTCAGGAAAAACTGTTACAAGTAATTCTTCTTAACTTCATTCTTGTGCATTCATGGTTTTTTTTTTTTTTTTTATCTTTTCTTTCATGTTAACATAAAGAATTAGTGATTAACGAAAGAGAAATAAAAATTGGTGACATTGAAATAAGACTGATTATTTAAGATAAAAAAAGGTATTGGATTGTTAGTCATGTTTATTTTTATTAAATGCTTTTGGAGATTTGTGATAATTTTTATTTTTATAATGCTTCTATATTTCCCTTAATGCCTTTTCAATTGGTTAGCTTGTCCAACCAGCATACCAAATTGCGCTGGGACATATAAGGTCCGGAGTTTTGGATAAGTTCAAGGAAACATTAGAGAAGGTTTTGAGTGGAGGCGAAGGGTTTTCATCTGCTGCTAACAAGTGCGTAGAGTCCTATATGGCTCAGTTTGATGAAGGATGTGCAGGTATTGAGAAATTTGTCTATCATATTGCATTAGACATCAACAGAATACAGATACATATCTTGGAAATGAAAAGAGTGCCCCAGATTATTAAATTTGGTGCCGAGAGCAGCATTGCTAACTTTTTTGTTCATTCCAATAGTCTACTAAGAGATTTAAATTTAGTGCATATTTGGCTCCACATCCATGATCCATGTTTAAGCAAAATCGATGTTTTCACTTATCCACATCTAACTAAAATTGATGTGAATCCAAATATGCTCGGTTGGTTGCAAGTACGCATATAACTCGCGTGAGTGATATATTAAGTGATATATTATCCTTGCAGATTACAATTTGACACTGGTATATTATCCTTGCAGATGTTGTTGTTGAAGTAGCAAACTGGGATACATCTAAAGTGAGGGAGAAGCTACGGCGTGATATTGATGCACATGTCGTATCTGTTCGTGCATCTAAGATGGCAGAACTTGTTTCATCATACGAGGTACATGTCTGACATTGTTCATTCATGCTTTATAAATCCTTGAGTTTATTTGAGCTCAATAACACTTGTAATATTGCAGGTTATATATGTTTGTGTCGTGCCAAATAAACCAATGTTTAAAATCTTTTAGGTGGTTATATGAAATTAGAGCTAAAAGTTTCCACTACATGATCTGGGAGAAAAGGGGTTAATTGATAGTTTGATACAATGTATTTTTGTCAAGACTTGCCTATTAATAGTGGCAAGTCAAAATTTATGTGAAGTTTCTCTGCTTACTGACACTTGCTGGAAGTTTGCTGTGTTTCTGTAGACGACTGTCTAACTTCCTAGGAAGTTCGTTGATAGTAGTTCCCTTGCAGGAAAAACTGAAGGAGGCCTTGTCTGCACCTGTTGAAACACTATTGGATGGAGCTAATAATGATACTTGGCCATCGATAAGGAAACTTCTTAATCGTGAGACTCAATCAGCTGTTTCTGGGTTCTCTGCCGAACTTACCAGATTTGATTTGGATGAACAAACACACAATAACATGATTGTGAGTTTACAGGATTATGCAAAGGGTGTGATAGAAGCCAAGGCTAGGGAAGAAGCTGGCAGAGTTCTAATCCGTATGAAGGACAGGTATAAACCTTATGCAACATTTAAGTCGACTAGTTAGACTAGTTAAATCTTTACTTCAGAGGCACTTATCTCAAATTCCAAAGCAGGTTTATGACATTGTTTAGTCATGATGCTGATTCAATGCCTCGTATTTGGACGGGAAAAGAAGATATTCGAGGCATCACCAAGTCTGCCCGCTCTGCAGTATGACATATATAATTATGATTCACATATTGTTACCTGAGTTTGTATTGCATTTGAGATTTGACACACCTTTTTAACCAAATTTAATCTTCTACAGTGCTTGAAGTTGCTGTCTGTAATGGCTGTAATTCGTTTGGTTGATGCGGATGACACTTACGATATCGAGAATACTTTAACAGTTGCATTGGCTGATTCATCAAGTAGTTCTGTTAACACTAAGAGCATCACAGCAGTTGATCCACTGGCTTCAAGCACTTGGGAGCAGGTGCAATTTTATTGTTGCTATATTATATTTGATAAATGATGGATCAGAAATGCTTGGACAAAAGGTAGTATTAAATTTTGTTCTCCTTTTCATACACAGGTGTTCTGATTGGACATTCAGTTATGTCAGCCAGAAAATTTATTGTTACAGGAACCTAACTTAATTTTTAATAAATATAATACTGTCTTTCATTCCTTCTTCCATCTAGATTTAAAAAATGTATAGAAAATTACAGTGTTGTCTTGTGATTGATTAATATATATTTTAGGCTGAAGAATGTTGTGTTTTGATCATATGTTCTTATGATTTGAGAATATTTTCTATCCTTGTGACTGATCATTTGTTCTGATTTAATTTTTTTTGTAGGTACCATCCTCTAAAACATTGATCACACCTGTCCAGTGCAAATCTTTATGGAGGCAATTCAAGATGGAGACAGAATATAGTGTTTCTCAGGCCATTTCTGCACAGGCATGATATTCTGTCCATCTTTTTATGATTTTCAAGGTTCCTCTGTTTACTGGAAAATCTATCATAGAAAACTTATAAGAATTATACATCCTATGAATTTCTTTTCATTATTATCTATCTTAAAGTTGTAGTTCAAGTCATCTAGTTTTATTGTGTGAAAGAAATGGGCTAGGCTATTCTCGAGGGAGCGCCTCCCCATGATGGTCAAGGGTTCAAATCCTGAAAGCAGTGTTCTGTATGTGCTGTATGTGGGGGTAACATTGCATACATCTACCTTCAATGGTTATATAACCCATTCAAATTTTACAGTTTACAAGAAAGAATTAATAACAGTTAATTACATGTCATGTGAAAATTAATGAGGACTATGATGGTCCATTAATGAGGATTATGATGGTCCAAGACTATTTAATAATGTCTTCCAAACAATTGATCTTGATTTGGTCCTTTTTAGGTCCATGTGTAAAGGTTAAATAATGATTTGCTTACTAGTGGATATATTAGTTTGATAAACATCATGGATGCATATTATGTGAGCATTTGATTTCTGTTACTGATAAAACGTAGTACTAACTTCTACTTACTGATGATGTATTTTCTTTTCAACTTCAGGAAGCTAACAATCGTAACAGCAACTGGTTACCTCCACCATGGGCGATTGCTGCTTTGCTCATTCTTGGATTTAATGAATTTATGACACTTTTAAGGTTAATGCTAACTTTACCCATTTGATATCTTTCTAACCTTTTCATTTGAAAGAAATAAGGCTTTGTTTTTACTCACTCTTAATCTTACGGAAGTTTTTGCTTGTCCTCCATTGAAACCCTCTAAAATGGGCATATTTTCAAGAACCAAAAAAATGCTCAAACCTAAAGAAATTTCTTAACTTTTGTCCAACTATTTAACTTAACTGGTCACACCCAAATTTAATTTTCTTTATGGCAGAAATCCCTTGTATTTAATGGTCATATTCGTTGGCTATCTTCTCATTAAAGCCCTGTGGACGCAGCTTGACATCTCGGGTGAATTTCGCAATGGAGCTGTGAGTATCTTTCTTGATTTGTTGTTCATTCCCTAAATTTGTGATTCTTGTTAGCTCTTTCTATCCTTTATTTTTAGTTTGGTTCTGAGATGTAACAAATAGTAGCTTGTTCAGCTAATCAGCTTTTACCTACTAATGTTTTCCTTTTTGTTTCAGCTTCCAGGAATCATCTCCTTGTCTACAAAGTTAGTTCCAACTATCATGAACCTTATGAAAAAACTAGCTGAGGAGGGACAGAGCCCTGCAACAAACGAACGTCGGAGAAATTCATCAAGACGCAGTCGAAGAGAAGTTCCTGATGGTAGTATTACGTCATCTAGTGCTTCTTCTAGTGTAACTTCGTTGGGTAAAGGAGCCGAGTTTACCAGTCCATCAAAAAATGAGTAGGTTGGAAGATGGTAGAGTTTGCTTATCAACGAATTTATGACTTGTCATCAGTTTTTAAGACATTCTAAGGTATTGGTTTTTGTGCAAGTGCAGCACACGGGGGCTGTGTTGAAATAGTAATTAGATTCTTTAGTTAATTGGATAAGTTAGGTTATTTTTTTTATTGTTATACTGGCATTGCATTCAATTTTATGTCTAAGAGTTGAATGTGCTCTGAGTGTATCTTTCTTAAAGTTTAAATGTTGTGGTCATGTGTTTAAGTATTAGATTTTTAAAAATTTGACTATGCAACTGCATGTAAGATCATGATTCATGTTTGCTACCTGTAATGCTAACATTGATTATTATGTAACACGATGCCAATATTTCTGTTCAATTCCACCCAATTTATTATTTTGTTTAAAACCATTAAAGTTATTCAAAATAATAATAAAAAGATATTGAGTAACATTCATTTTGGTCCTATTTGTTAGGTTGACACCACTTTGATCCTTGATGAATGATAACTAACATCATTTAATCTCTGAACTAAAAAAGTGACATCAAAATCATCCTTCTATGCACAAATAAATTTCCAGCATTGGTGTTCATTTTATATTGAAACAAAAAGGAAAACATAAAAAGGAAAGAAAGTTATAGTTTTCCAGATACAAGAAAATACCAGAGAATCATTTATATTATTACTCCAACTCAGTTGCTTCTTCCGAATCAGACAATGGTAATAGGGTGCAGTTGCCAAGCATGTGGCCGTTTAGGCACACATAATACTCAACACAATCTTCATAAGAACCCAGTCTGCAACTAGCACTTTGAGGGATCATTTTGGCTTGCAGCATGCTCCACAACTTTGCTTTACAATAAGGGCAGACTTTTGTTGGATGAAGCTTGGCATTTTTCTTGATAAGCATCTTCCTCACCTTTGAAGTTGCAAATGACTTAAAAACTCCTCGGAAGTATCCTATGTCTCCTTCTTCACCTTGGTCAAGATGCTCACAAGGATCAGAAACATACAAAACATCGGTTCTACATTGTGGCAAAAGAAAACTCCTTCCTGATGTTCTAGAAAATCGAGTCTGATCAACAAAATGGCCAGCAGGGTTATGAATGCTGTTGAACAAACCACTTTTCTTGCTCCCTGCACAATATATTAGAAGCTTCCCTAGGGCTCTCCAGTTCCCATCAACACTGTGACTCCCACTAGATTGCAGATCAAGCATCATTTTTGGCGCTCTTGTTCGACAAAACTCTTTCCATAGAACTCGCTTGGCTAAATCATCAAACCATTTGCACACACATGACAGAGTGGCGATTAGCTTTGGATTCCAATTCAAATGATGAAATACTAAGAATATTACATCTTCACTTAAATGCCCTTTAGTGCATTGACAGCTAGATGAATGTATGCATCGGTACTGCTTTGTGAGAATCATTTTCTTCACCTGGCAAAACTGAAAGAAATATCACAACTTTATGGCAACCCTTTGTTGGAAAATACTAATTTTATGCAGAATATTAATATTAATATTATAAATCTGAATCACGAAACATATAAGAATAAATAATTCATCTGTTCAGTTTGATCTCTAAAGTACTCAAAAAATAAAAATCTTCTCCTTCCCTTGAATATTCACAGACTTCTAGCGTACTGCCACTTCACCCACTTTCTAGTATACAATTCATAATCCCAAGTTGTAACATAGTTGGAGCTATACATACACAAAATGAGGCATTACCACAAAACACGTTAGCAACTATGATTACAAACGGTAGACAAGTTCAATAGAATGGAGGGAATGAGTCACACAAGTTGGAGGTAGGACACTGTTACAAATCTAAGTGATTTGAATCTATTACGATTGAACTCAAATTTCAGCAATATAAATAATAACTAATAACCATGTATTGATGTACACATGTATAAATATAAAGGGTCATATCATTGGCATGGCAACATATAAACACAAATTTCACTTCCCAACACAGTGACATTGTAGTTGTAAATTGCAAAACATTTTGGTAATCCCAAAAATCTCGAATAGACGAAATTATCAGGCACACCCAAAAAACGCAGGGTACCCCGCCCCCAAATCGAGATTAAACAGAATCCGTACTCAAAATGAGAAATTTAAGAAAGCCCTCGACTTATAAATCAGCAAAGTAATGGAGAGTGAAATGGATCATTGATTGGGGCTTGAAATTAGAAAGATTTTTTACTGACCTTAGCCTCCTCAGCTTATTTGAGCCATGGCCACCAAACCCTAGGAAAACCCAGCTCCGCATGCAATTGATAAGTTGAATTGAGGGTTTGTGCAATTGATAAGTTGAACTGAGGGACGCAATTGCAAGTTGAACTTGATTTTGTTTGAAAGGAGAAGCAATTTAGACCACAAATGCATAAAATACTTTGGAAGCAGCTGTCGCCGAAAGAAAAAGACAAAGGTAGAAGGAAGAACAATTTTGTTGGGTTTCTTTTAAGTGCGTTCATGTCGTGTCCCATTCAATTAACTCATTATTTTTGCATATTTATTATGTTTTCAAAATTATATGTTGTATTTATTTTATGGATAAGTTCAAGTTATCTATAAAAAATAAATCTAATAAAACTTTTAATCTTTTATTGATTTTTAATCAGTATTGTAAATTTTTTATTAGTATTTTAGTATGTACGATTTATAGATTAAATATTTATTATAAATAACTAAAATTTATAATGAATTATATAAAAATAAATATTATATTTTAATGTATAAGTTATATTTAAAAATTTGTATAGATAAATATTTTTAAATATATAAATTATATTTTTAATAAAAAAAATTATTTTAAATTTATTATAAATAATTTATATTATAGTATAATATTTTTTATTTATTGATAATATGATAAATAAAAATTGATTTTAAAAAATTTAAAAAATCTCTTATCAAACAAAAATTATTAAAATTATTCTCGTGTAAAGTAGAAAATATATGTTTGAATGTTTAATATATAAAAATTTATTAACTCCACAATTTTAGTTCTTTATTTTTGAAATTAAGCTGTTTTAATCTATTTGTTAGTTATCAATTTATTATTAATAAATTTTGATATAACATAATTTTTTTCTAGTACGTGACATGTAAATTTTAACTTGATATTATATGATAAGTAAATTTTTTTTTTAAGATAATTCACGTAATGTCTTAAAACTAACAATTAAAAATTAATATAGGTTCATAAACATAATTTTTGTTGATTAAATAATATTTTAATATAGATAGAAATTAAACTTGTAAACACGGATTATAGATTTATTATTAATAATATTTTTTATTTTTATAATTTTTAGTCATATTTTTAAATTGCATAGTTACTCTCCAATTTTTAAAATTAAGTAATTTTATACAATTTATAATCATTTTTTGAGTAATCTTATTTTTACTTTTATTTTATGAAATAAAATTAGTTTTTAACCTAGAGTTGACATTAATAAGTATCTTAAACTGGTGTTTTATAATTGTTAAAGTAGATTTACCAAATATTAAAGGTTTAAAATAAAATAATAAATAAAGTTGTATCATTTATATATTAGTATAATTAATATATATATATATATATAATATAAAAGATTTAAAATTCTCCTTATTTTGTTAATGATAAGTCATAAAACCACACAGAAATTCTCAAGTTTAAAGTAGATAGATGACCACTCTACAAGGTCAAGTATATTATCTTTTGATCTTAACCATCCGCATAAGATTTAATGGTATGCTTTTATGGTTGTTATTTTTCATAATAAGACGAGTTCTTATTTGACCCACAAGTATGTATAGAAAATGCATCATATAAGAATGATTTTTTAAAAAATAAAAACATAGTGATTAATCTTAATTATTAAATAAAATAAATTATTAATTAATATGAGGTTAAAAAATCATTTAAAATATCACGTGGTGGTAGTGGTGGTGATACCACCTCCCATTTTATCAACTTATTGATATTATTGTTGTCATTATTATTGTTTATATTGTCACAAAAAAATTTATTATTAATAATATTACCATCAAAATTAACATGATTTCTATAATTATTATTACTATCACAATTATTATTAATTATTATTTTAGTTTATATAATACATAAACATGTTTATTATATATAATATAAATGAAATTTATAACAAATATATATATATATATATATATATATATATATATAAATACTATGTAATATATATATATATATATATATATATATATATATATATATTACATTTAAAATTAGTATACATGAAATTTTTTAAACATATTAATTATATTTTAGATTATAATTGTAATATTCTAAATTTATGATACAATATTATCTTATATATATATATATATATTATTTTATTTTTTTAATTTTAGATACCTTATTTAACATAGATAAAGTTGATTGTATTATTATTTTAGATAGTTATATTTCACAATTTTTTTATCATGTATATACAAATAAATAAATATATATATATATATATATATATATATATAGATGACATCCAAAAATATTATAAATATTTATCATATTATGATTATATATAAAATTATTTATTACAACTTATATATTTTAATAAGTAATTAAATTAATTAGTATAAATAAATAGTGTTTTATTTTATAAAATTTTATGTTCAATAAGATTAATAAATATATATATATATATATATATATATATGTGTGTGTGTGTGTGTGTGTACTAACTAATTATATTATAAATATTGTCATGAGAAATAACTTATTATAAATTTACATGATGTTATAAACATATAAAATAAAATGGTTTAGTAGTTTTATTCCTTGTGCTTAGGGACTTCAAATGCTTGGTGCTGGGTTTGAATCCTACATGGTCTTATATTTTTTATAAAGCAATTAAAAATCAGGATGAGATAACTATAAGTGTAACACGAATCTGTATGCAAGCATCCATATGCCACGTCAGGTCAACAAGGGGTCTATGAGTTTATGTGCCACAAGTATGAGTTTATGTGCCACCTCAGCACCAGCCCATAAATGATTGAAATATTCCCGTACAACAAATTACGCAAGTGCTTACGGAGTAAGGGGGAGAAGAACCTTATCTCTTTAAAATTTTATATACTTTTATGTTATTTTTTATGTATATTTATTTAGTGGGGTGTCCCTAACCTCATTTTATGTTATTTTTTATGTATATTTATCTAGTGAGGTGTCCCTAACCTCATTTATTTGCTTAAACTATGTTTATTTTTGTCTATAATAATTATTAAGGTGTTTATATTTTATATTATTTAATTATTTTATAATGATTGTCATATTTATTTATATTATTGGTATTCTTAATATATTTTTTTTACGTAACTATATTTATTGTAAATATATTTATAATCAACTATGATATAGTTGTGATATTTTGGACTCTTGTTATTTCTTCACGTATTTATGAAGATAAATATTGTTCTATGGTCATAGAAGATAAAATTTGAATTATTTGTAGCTGGAGGTTTGACCTTGGGGATTTAAATGAGTAAGAAATGAAGGTGAAATATCCTCTTGTTGGTTAAGGTGAAATATCCTTTTGTTGGTTGGTATTATGATGATGCTCATTTATCCTAACTAGTCACTATAAGTATAATTCAAATTTTATTGTATCATGAAAATCTAATATATGATCTGTATATATATATATTTATATTTCTATATATATATATATATATATATATGTTTAATAGTGATTATAAATAATTCTGTTTATTATTTTGAATTATTATATTTATTGGATATTGTTCTTACTCCTCTCTTTTCTTTGTTTTTAAAATTAAATATATTATAAAATAGATGGATCTGCTTGGGATTCCAGATTATTTTGCAGTTGTTATTACTGCCGTTCTACTTGAAAGAAATTGGGATATGGAGACTATTTGATGGATTTGTTATAATTTTAATTGTCAACAATATTATTTCAATTATAATTTTTTTTTTCACTATCAATGTAAATATTGTAATAGAAGTGAAAGAAAAAATATTGTATAAAATAATATATTATTATAAATACTTATGTTATGTATTAAATTCATAACATATTCTGTTTCTTTATCTTTATCCATAAAAAAAATATTGTTAACGATATATTTGCGAAAATATTATATAAGAAATATATAATTATTATTATATAAGTTGGGCGTTAGAATCGGGCGTTACAATAATAAATAATTTGTACTGTCATAAAAAAATATTTTTAGTTATTGATAATTATTTTAAAATATTAATATTTAATTCATAAATAATTATAATAAATAAAAATTAAATTAGATAAAAAAATTAAAAAAAAAATATTTACAAACTATCTCATTATAGAAAACTCTTAAAATATTTTTGTACAAAATAAATATTTATATTTAATATATAGGAGTTGGTTTTACTAGCATTTTAACATTGTACATTTCATAGGCTAAATGTTTATAATATATAACTAAATTTTATAATAAACTGTATATACAAATAAATATTATATTTTAATATATAAATTATATTTAAAAAATTTATAAATTAATATTTTTAAAGATATAAATTATATTTTCATTTAAGATGAATAATTTATATTACTACAAAAGATTACTTTTAATTATTGACAATTTATTTTAAATTTATTAAAATTAATTCATAAATAAGTATGATAAATAAAAAATAAATTAAATAATAAATTTAAAGTAAAATCAAATATAAGAAGTTAAAAAAACTCTTAAAAACCTTCCTATCAAAAAATAATTTCTAAAAGCATTATATCATATAAAATAACCATTCATATTTAATATATAAAAATAATTATTATTACCATTATTACATGATTTTATTTAATTAAATAAATTAAAATAGATTATAGTCATCTTCATCCAAGACATTCATTCTCATAAAATATATAGACATTATTTTATTTAATTTAATAAATTGAAATAGATTACTGTCATTTTCATCCAAGACACTGATTCTCATGAAATATGTTTCTTTATATATACTTTTAAAATGTTAAACTATATATTCATGTTATGAAATCATGTTCCACGTAAATTCATCATGCAAAATATATGGCCGATGACAGGTTCAGTCAAATTTGGGTGAAAAATATGGATTCAAAACAAACTGATGCAAGAAATATAAAGTCCGTTATCGATCGTAAACTCTTTTGGATTGGGTGGGTGACACACCTGACTAGAGTTATGGGTAATTCGAGTGGGTTCATTCAGATTTGAGAGGAAAAAATAATAATTTTTTGAAATTTTTCTTTTGAGTAAACTACTTTAAAATAGCAGAGAATGAGTATAATGAAGGGACTAAATATTGTAAAGTCATTTTAAAAAAAGTTAAAATAGTTAAAATAACTAGATATTGATGCATGTGTTGTACGGATATATGAATAAATATATATGTTATAATTTATAAATATTAAAAATACAAATTATTTTTTAATTATATTTATATATGATGTAATTTAGAGTTATTATATAATGAATGAGTAATTATTTGAAATTGAAGTATAATTATAAATTATGCATGAATTTTCAAATTTAAATATATTGTATAAGACTCGAAAATAAATTTTTAATAATGCTAAAAATATAGTTTCAAAATATAATTCTAAAACTTTCCTAAACAAAGAATTATTTTGAAGTAATATTACCTGCAGGCTTTTTTGTGGACAAAATATTTCATGGGTAGCTTATAATTAATCAATTAATTAATATATATCGATAATTAAATGTTGGGTAAATTTTTTTTCTTTTTTTATGCACAATAATAATGACGAAAATCATATTAAAATAATATCATAAAAGAAATAGAAAAAGATCACACAAATTTATTTAATGTGGTTCAGCCTTCATGCTTACGTCTACAAAAATGTTTATTATTTATCTCAAATGTATTACTTATATCTTCAAAATTCTCCCTTAAAGTTTTGTGGGTTAAACTTGAAAATCTCATCCTCACAAGTTTTATGGGTGAAACTTGAAAATCCCTTCCTCACAAGTTTTCTGGCGAAACTTGAAAACCATCATTCACAAGTTTTCTAGCAAAATTTAGAAACTCTCCTTCATATGACCTCTTCTTTCATTTAAGGTGACTCCCTCTACAGGTCAGATGATTCTTCTCATCTCAAAGAGTCTCTATTTATTGACCTTACATTATAATTTTAAAAGAGTAAACACATCTCTAAAATAAATACAATATATTTCAATTTTAAATAATATCCTAAAAAATAAATATCATTTAAAATCTAAATAATATCTCAAAAATTTGAATTTGAAAATTTGAATTATTTTCTCAATATTAAAAAAACTAAAAAATAACATAGAAGTATTCACGTATCTTATTATTATTATTATAAATAAAAGTTATAATAACAATATTAAAGTTAGAATCGAATACTTATAGATATATTGTGTATCCTTAATAATTTGATGATGCATTAGCTCTGTTAATATGCATTTTTTTTACTAGAGACAATTCCTTATAATATAAAAGGAAGAAATGTGTCTGAGTATTTAATGTATTATATTCAATCCGAATACTCTCTCAACGCCTTCATTCATCTACTGATAGGATATAAATCGAGGATACACTTAATTTAGTTTATACAAGACGGTAAAAAAGGTTAATAGATCTTTTGAAATTTTTCTTTTAAATTTTTAAAATTTTAATTCTGTTATACAAGTTAGTTTATTTATTATACTCAATTATAAATTTTATTAATCTATAATTAAACAATAATTAATTATTATATTAACATGTGCTCTTTCTCCCAATTAATATAAAGGATTATTATCATTAAAATCCTTTTTTAATTTTTATTAAAGAAGTTTTACGATTTATTAAATATAACAAAAATATTTATATTTAATTAATATTTCCTTACTTAATTTTTTTAAAAAAAAATCACTTATTTTTGTTTTGTTAATTAAATTCCAAATTTAATAATTTAAAAATTACAATCCTAAACTTATAGACAAAATAAATAAAAAAATTAAGGATGTATAAGAAAGAAAAAGTACTTTGAAATGATAAATGAGAATATTATTTACAATAAGTGTAATTATAAATATTTTACTAAATATAATATATATTTTATATAAAATCATAAAAATTAAATATACTTAATTATGTTTCTTAATTCACAAGTTTAGAGAGAGTAACTTTCATACGATGAAAGGTGCTGAAAGCTGAAAACAAAGAAAAATCACAAATCTTTTGCAAAGGCATTTAATTTTTGACAGCTATAAGAAGATTTGAGCGAAGTTTTGTCGCATCTAATTGACATAAGAATGGCAATGATATGAAAAAATGTGTGCATGTATCATGAACAATTTTAAACCCCCCTTCTACATCCTCTTATTAATTTTCTTGCTTATATAAGTAATAAAGTGTTTTATACAAGATAATAAATATAACTAGAAGTACTATTTTCATTTAATACTGTACCTAAAATAAAGGAATAGGAATATTTGTAGGTAAATTAGTAGTATAAATAAATCATTGGAGTATTATCATGTCTTATTACCTCCCAAATGAAACTAATGGCTGATCTAAAAGAAAAAAATGTAATGGGAAATAAAGAATTTTGAAAATTGATATAAATTTATGATCCATACATTTAATTGCCTACCTAACTGCCAAGAGAACAAGTTAATGCACATTTTATTTTGGCGTCAACGCAATCTTTTGTAAAAGGACTGTTTTAAAATATGATAGATGCATTTTAAGGAATAATACAAATATAATAATCCTGATTTTTAAAATTCCACCGAATTAGTCGGTTAGACCGATTTATTTATCGGTTTGGTTGATTTTAAAAATTGTTTAAAAGTGAACGAGTGAAAAATTAGTTCAAAATCAGAAACAATTAAAATCGGTTAAATTAGTTCAATTAAAAAAAAAATATTTTTTAATTTTTTTTTTATATAAATACATATTAAAAAAATTTATAAATTAAAATAACTTATTTCTAACACCTGCCTTATAAATATAATTTAATTATTTATGTTAATTTATAATTTTTAATATTTTTTATTTTTTAAAATTTATATTATATTGTATTACTTTGATACCCTTTATGATAGGGATTAAATATAGGTTCTACCCTAAATAGATCATTTCTACATGACACACAATACTTATTTAATCCATCGAGATTGAATAAGTTGATTTTATAATTGAAGAGAAAATAATATTAAATTATTTTCATATAAAATCAAAATACATGGTAATAAATAAGTTCATCTATGCTAAAGTGTTAAAAGATGTATTTATTTATAACTTAATTTAGAGTACATGGTGTTCTTAAGTACCAACGTTTAAAACTTTATCTATCTTGTAAATAAGTTCGTTAAACTTATGATTAACTTCACATAGATGTTAAATATATAAATAAGGTTAATAATATTCTCTTTAACGCTATCTTTCTAATACACTCTTTATTTATTGACTAGAATTTATTAAAAATCACAAACAATGTCAACTAAATTTTGTAATTTTGAATCAATAGTAAATAGAGTATTTTTTCTTGTTTTGTTATGAGTCTCCTTAACTTACTAGAGAATGATTTTGTTTGCATATTGTGACTATCGTTGATTTGATAGATTTTTGAACGTAGTGAAAATCAAACATGAGATTTTATGTTAAATAGATAATCTTTATAACGTGTAAATATAAAGTAGTTAAATATATTTAACTTTCACATTTTCATATAAAGTATACATTATATTTATTAAAATATTTTTAATCAAATTTATTATAGATATTATTCTCAACAATTGTTGTAGGGGTATTTTTAGATTAAGCACAGTAAATAAAGTTAACATGACTGAAATTTACTTATATTTGAGTTCAAAAAAATTAAGCATTTTTTGTTTAGGTTAAAATATTTTTTTAGTTCCTATAAGTTTTCTTACTTTACTTTTTAATTCATATAGTTTGAAATAAACCCTTTTAGTCATTGTACTTATGCTAAGTGCTATAATCTATGTTATCTTGTGGTATATTTTGAAACACTTATCCAATTTTCCTTGACTTGAGATCTTGATTTGTCTAAGATTTTACTTAATGATGGAGGTGAGTAGTAGGAGTGAAGTTCAAACTCTTCCTAAACTCCTCCTAGGCTCGGATCTTCTTCAATGGAGATAGAAACACACTTGAAGACTCTTGAAGATGAAGAACAATCTGCGGAAATGAAAGAAGGAAGCATCCAAGCTCATGAACTCAAAGGATTGCACACTTCAAAAGGAAGGAAAACTAGGTTTTCCTAAGGTTTTTGAAGGCATTCTCTTAGGTTTTCTCTCTTGGAATTTTCGGTGACTTTTGAGGGAATTGGCTGAAGTATTTGTTCAGGAATTCTCATATATTCAAAAGTGTCTTTACAAGGAGGGAAGAGATACAATTATAGGAGGCAAATTAGGTCAAGCTTGGCGGCAACCAAGTAGGCAAAGTTGGCGCCAAGTTTGAATTTCAAATTTTGAATTTGAAATTCAAACTTTGGCCACTCACATGCTTAAACCGGATTGCTACCTTCATTTAGGTGTCATTTAGGAGTGATTTGAAGTGGATTTGAGCTCACATGGCCGGAACTACTACATGCCATCCATGTGACTCAAATTCATCTCAAATTACCTCTAAATGATGCATAAATGAAACCTAATTCTCTTATTAATGTATTCTTCATATAATCCTAATCTAATGACCGAAATACATTGGTCTAATGAATACAATGAATAGGAAAAAATATAAGAAGAAGAATGAGCCCAATATTGGGTATCAAAAGCCCAAAGCTCAAGAAGCCCAAAATTAAGCCCAAGACACCTAAACCCTAATCTATGGTCAAAATACAAGACCAACAACAAAGTAAATTCCTATACTAAGAAAATACAATTAAACATGGTGTTCAATCAATTAAAACCCAAGTGAGAAGCACCCTAGGCCCACCAAGCCCATTGGGCCCACTAAGCTCTGAAGCAGTCAAATCTCCAAGTAACCTCCTGGCCATTGCTCTAGTGGTTGGGCCTTTAGCCCATGCTCTTCCATCACTTAAATTTGTAAAAAAGTTAACTTTAGTCTTTAACTCACATTAGTAGTACAAGTTTTTTTATTGTTATTTTATAGTTGAGAATAATGTTAGAAAACATTGACAGAAGCAAGTAACAATTGGTGAAGATTCAAGAAATAATAAGTTTTTAGGTTAAGTCTCCACGCTCAACCTTAACTTGGTAAAGAATCATTTGAGCAATTTCAAGTCTCATGTTGAACGTAGGAACTCACGATCAGTGTGAACCTTCCAGAGGAGAATTTGAGTTCCACGCTTAGCACCACAATCTTAGGGACTTTGTGCTGGTAGATCATTGTCTCACATCAAGCGCCATAAATGTTAACATGTCATTATGACAAAAGGTTTTATGACCTAAGTAGAGGATATTAGAGGGTAATCATTAGAGAACCTTTCTTAGAGAGTGTGTGATGATTGGAGAGTTCTTCAACTTTCAAGATCAAACTTTATCTTTTCTTCATCATTTTTAGTGTTCTACATGTCTATGTGTAGCTAAACTCTCTCTTGTTGGGGGTTTGATGTAACCTAACTCATTCTCATGTATACTTTCAAAGTTACCAATCTTAGTTGCTATTCAATTTTATTGCTCTATCTTCTTTACTTAACGTTTGTTATGATTTGATCTCCCTTAACTTGAACCTTGGATTTTAAAATGATTGGAAAATACTTGTGAACCTTTGAATTGAAGTAGAGTAACTAATGGTGCTTATCTCTAGAAATGGAGTAAGTCATTAATCTTTCTTAAGCTCTTGTTTATAAAGTTGGTTTATTGGTTAAGTTATTCAAGGAACTGATAATTAATTAAGGAGCTTAGATTCCAACTTGTAAGGATTTTAAGATTGATCATACTTGTGAGTAATTGGTAAATTCTAAATTGTAACTAGTTTAATCTTGTTTGTAAACATGAGTAGAAAATATAAGAAGTAAAAAAATATTTTAATCTTTTATTTATATATAAATTTAGAGAGAATAATAAAAAGAGTATTTTTTTTTTTGGACAAAGGAAATGAGTGATTTATGATACTACATTATAAGTGAGTGTTCACGTGACATAATAGTTTACAGAAGAGCACACGGGACAACATGGTTAATTTTTTCCGTAAGAGGTGGACGTGTTTACAGAATTCTATTTTGGGTTGGGAAGGATCCAACCACTTTGCGAGTAATAACTCTGGAAACTACGTTGGCATCGACATCTTAACTTTTCATGTGTCATGTACACTTGCAATAGTACATCTATGTATTGTACTAGCGTGTGCAAATTAATAATCCTTTGCATTCATCAAATTGGTGTGTCAGTGACAGTGTGTATGCAACCAATGTATTCAAATCGTTTTTGCCTTTGGCGACTGTCCAAATAAATGGAATGCTCCTTCACTCTTCAATTACTCTCAACTTTTTTCTTCCACTATCATTTCTTATTCAAGCCAAACTTTTGTTCCTTTTATCTTGGGGAAAAAATTGTTTCCGTCCATTATCTTTTAAAAAATGACTTTGTTCTTTTATTTTATTAGAAATTCATTTTAATTTTTTTTAAAAGATTTATTTTGATTTTTTATTTTAAAATTTAAGTAAATGTTGTCCTTTTCTTCCAACCTTCTCTGTGGAGGTAGGATATATAAGACTGTAACCTTATGTTTGCTTAAGATGATGGAAAGGAAGAAAATATAACAAAAAAATGAAATTTAAATTGAATGGAAAGTGAGGGAAGAAAAAATAATTTTGTGACCTCTTCTTAAAATGTCATATTTCTCACATTTTTTTTTTCATTTTCTCTTTATTTTTATCAATATTCATTTTCTCTAAAAAGTTATCTTTCAGCTAAAGTTTATATCTATAACTATTATAAAGGAGATATAGGAGATGTAACCGCTTTTTGGTCTCTATTTTTTAATGGACCATTATACTCCTAGATATAAAAAAAAACTTAAATTTTCTTTAAATAATTATACACAACTTTCTAATATTTTATTAGTGAATAACTATTAGAGGCACGAAGTGCCTCTACCCCTCTAGTTTTTTATAGTGAATTTGATAGTCTCTACAACTATTAAAATGTTATTTTAATGAATATAGTGTTAAAGGTGAAAAATTTCTAATGAATATCTCCTGATCCTCAATTTAACAATTAAAGTCATGATTAAACTAAATATTATTAAATTTTGACTAATCATTAAATAGATAATAATGTTTGGTTTAAAATTATTTTTATGTCTTTAACTTTATATCATGTGGTCTTGAAGTATTATTCTCTATCTATCATTTTATTTTTAAAGAAATATTTCCTCTCTATTTTTTTTTTCTTCCTACTTTCACATCTTCTCAACATAGCATAAAATGTTCGAGTGTTTGACCCGTGTTCTGGATCTGATATAAAAATTAACCTTCGTCTTCCTCACTTCGGATATATTTATACTACATGACATCGATCATAAGCCTTGAATATTTGGACATTGAACTTATGCACCTATAGTAGAACTTAATTATACACCTATATATTGTAGCAACTGTAGGTCAAAAAGAAGCTAACAAATTAAAACAATAACTTAAAGCAATGATTACATACTTTCTCATAATTTATTAATAATGCATACTAAGTTGCATTGCACAATTATAATTTGTACGTAGGACTGCATGCTTCCCTCTTCTGTGTGTGGGCGCAAATTAAATAATCGGTTGTCTTATTGCATGTAGCTAGCAATTATATGTGGTTTTCATTATATTAGGCATTCACGCCGAATGATATACTACCAAATTAATCTCCTAATCAAAGGGGTTTAATTATTCCAAAACGTTCCAATTATGAGTAGATCAACTAATATAATGGGTCATTCATTGTCCCATCGGCTTGCCAATATATACCAAATAATTCCAGCAATAATCACCAAAACAAAATAAATTTCTTACTACTAGTGATATTGATCTTCCCAAAATGATAAAAGTAAGAAAAGAGAATTGAAATTTTGTAATTATTACTAATAGATAAAAAAATAAAGAAGCAACCAAAAAAGTAGTGAATGGAGAGAGAGAAGTTACATATATTTGGTAGAATAATTAATATAGAGCTTTTATTGCTCTTGCCGGTGAGTGAGCTGTGTGGTGTCCAGAGGATGTTGAATCCAAACCTTCGAACTCATTTCCTCATTAATGCCTTCTTCAGATATTGTTTCAGCCTTTCTGAACATGCACCGAACACTTTAATTTTTTTCATTACAGCACCTACTACTGTATCATTGTTATTTTCTGAATTTCCTTCATTTCTTTTAATTGAGTAATATTTATTTATTAACTTTATATTATTGTTGATTTAATTGACATGGAAATTTTGAGTTTGAGACTGGATTGCTAATTTAATTGCGAAAGATACATGTAATTTCGTACAAAATAAATACCAGTGTGGCTATACTAATGAAAGATCGGTTTTTTTAAAGAATTAATATAAAATGTCTCATACTTTATTTTTTGTACAAAATATCTTTAATTGAGTCATTTTTCTCATACTGATTTTTGATAATCTAATTTTGTTTTTTTTAATCCATAAGAATTGAACAAAAATCTATAACAACTCACACACCTTATTCAACTAACTAAATTATACTCTTTGAAATCTAACTTTGTTCTCTATGAAGAGCTTTTTAAGAACATTGCTTTAATTCTTCAAATGCATTACTGATAAAAAATAAAACAATAAATATATCAATGATGGGTATTAAAATAATTAAAATTAATAAAAATATATTTCATTAATATTAAAAATAATTTTAGAAAAATATAAACATAGAACAAATTTAATATTACTAATTAAATAAACATTTTTTAATTATGATAAATTTATTAATCGAGTCTTATTAAAAGGACAAGAACAAATACTGTTTAAGATTTAATACATACTTTTTAGTATTTTAATTAGTTAAAATTTATAAAATAATGAGTAAGTGTCAACTGCTGACATTCAACTGAAAATAACTCAATAATTTAAATTTGAACAAGAGGGATACGGAGTCCTCTAAAGAAACAGCTTGATCTTGATGAATAACATTATTGTCCCATCGCTCTCCTTAATTTAAGTCTTAAAGCTTTCTTGTTAAAAGAAATGTGAAGCAACATAAAATAAATAGCAATTAACACGGTTGTCGTACGGATATAATGTTGTTTTCAATATTTAAACAAGGCCAACCAGAGGCAGACACTTAGAGGTTGAAGAAGCTCTGAGACAGATTCAATGGCGTCCATTGGTGCACTCAAATTCTCTCTCTACTTACTTCTATGCCTCCTCGGCTATCCCTCCATTTCTCAAGGTTCATACACAAAATGTTCCATTTCCTAGTACATATATAAACATATTCTGTTTTGTTTATCATGATAAAAAATATAGTGATGTTTTTTCTTAATTAGTAGAAAAAAAATGTAACACAACAAATTCTGCTCACTAATGTTTACTCCTTTTGTTAGTATAAAACAGTACGTACAGGTTTACATGTTATAATTTTGTTGTTGTCATCCTACACAAAATAAGGAAAAGAAAATGTTACATTATGTGTATCCTCTATGGTTTTGATGAAAAATTGATTGCAGGTAAGTATAACTGGAATGAAGGGTACCCATTTATTAGAAGAGCAAGCTCATCGGGGTCTTCACCAAAGAGTGGTTATGACTACATAATAGTGGGAGGAGGCACTGCAGGGTGTCCATTGGCTGCAACCCTGTCTCAGAAGTTCAATGTTCTGTTGCTTGAGAGAGGAGGAGTCCCTTTCAACAACCCCAATGTGTCATTTCTGCAGAACTTTCACATTACATTGGCAGACACTTCAGCAACTTCGGCTTCTCAATGCTTCATTTCAACAGATGGAGTCCTCAATGCAAGGGGAAGGGTTTTGGGAGGTGGAAGTTCCATCAACGCTGGCTTCTACACTAGAGCAAACCCAAGGTAACAAAACAACGCTCCCTTCATTCTGATCGAAGAATAGCACAACGGGACTTATGTATTGCACCTAAGTTTTGTCCAAATTTTAAGTCCAAAGATAAGGTAACAAGCCTTATTTCGAATCTTGTGACGTCATTTTAAGATAAAATAATATATTTTTCTTCTGTCTTAATATAAGTATTGTTTACAAAGATTAAAGGAATCTTAAGTTCCATAATTGCTCACTAAAATTGACTTAGTTTAAGGCAACAACAACATAGAATAGTCATGTTCCTCTAAAACATGGAATATTTGCTTAACTAACATATTCTATACTAAAATGCAGGTTTATAAGGAAGGTGGGGTGGGATATAAAGCTAGTGAATGAGTCATATCCTTGGGTTGAGAAGCAGGTTGTTCACCGGCCAAAGTTTTCAGATTGGCAGAGAGCAGTTAGGGACGGGCTTCTAGAAGCTGGAGTGTCTCCTTTTAATGGCTTCACATATGATCATAAGTATGGAACCAAAGTTGGTGGAACCATTTTTGACAGATTTGGCCGTCGCCACACAGCTGCTGAACTGCTTGCTTCTGCGAATCCGAGCAAACTTACTGTTTTGATCCATGCCACTGTCCAAAAGATTGTTTTTGATACAACAGGTATGTATATATAAGAAACATCTTTTACAATCAAATTTGTCTGCTTGATGGTCATGGGAGTATATCCTTTCTTGTGAACTTTTATGTATAGATAAGGAGTATACTCTTTATTATTGACCGAAGTTTATTGGAAATCACAAATTTTGCAATGAATTTCATTTAATAAGTGTCGTGATTTAACGGTAGGACCTACAAAAACCTGTGATCTTGCAAGTCTTGAATTTCATTTAATAAGTCTCCTGATTTAACAGTAGGACCTACAAAAACCTGTGATTTTCAACCAATAATAAAGAGTATTAGTAAAAAAATGTTAGAGAGCATCACTAGCATTTTTTATTCTACTAGTAGCATCTATGGTACTAAATAAAAAGATAACAATAAAAAAAAATTGTTCTCAAACCATTGCAAGTAGCTTACAAGTTACAATCCCATGAGAAAAAAATGGTGATGATACTTTTGCAGGTAAAAGACCAAAAGCTAAGGGGGTTATTTTCAAGGATGAAAATGGGAAGCAGCATGAGGCATTTCTTGGAACTGACAGGCAGAGTGAGGTGATTGTGTCTAGTGGGGCAATTGGAACTCCTCAATTGCTATTGCTCAGTGGAATTGGCCCCAAATCTGATCTTCAGAAATTGAACATCCCTGTGGTGCTTGACAACCAATTTGTTGGGAAAGGCATGGCTGATAACCCCATGAACACAATTTTCATTCCTTCTAAGAGACCAGTTCAGCAGTCGCTCATAGAAACTGTTGGTATAACCAATTTGGGTGTGTACATCGAGACTAGTAGTGGGTTTGGCCAGTCCAAAGACAGCATTCACTGCCACCATGGTATCATGTCAGCTGAGGTATGCAATATATTCGCTAAATTTACTTTTGGTGCAAATAATATTATAGCACATTGAAATGCTTAACAATTGAGTCTTATTGCAAGTCATTATCTCATACATATAGTAAAAATTGAGGTGCATGGCTTTCTCTTACTTGATGTTTATATATATGTCTTAAGTCTCATTTTCTGACATATAACAATCGCTTTTATTAGCAACTTTCTCTTTTTAATGCAATATTCTCTTCCTTCTACATTGATAACTTTAACCCTGTAATTCACGATGTAGCAGTAGCTTAATTTTAAGTAACTCCTACTACAGATAGATACTAAAGAATAAAGATGCTCTTAGGATCTAAATTGCATTTAGCTTAATAAATTAATCATGACCAAAAAACGCTCTGCTAACTAACTAGAAATTGATCTTAAATTGCATGTATAACAAGAAGGTCCCTAGAGCAATGCTAAACATAAAACACGATCCCAAAGTTTGCATAGAAAATTAGCAACTAGTTAGCAATATCCATCAGAAATCATTTTTTCTTTTTACATGATAAACCAGATTGGACAGCTGTCCACTATTCCACCAAAGCAAAGATCACGAGAAGCTGTAGAGGCTTTTGTGAAGAGCAAGAGAGACATACCAGTTGAAGCATTCAAGGGAGGGTTCATTTTGTCAAAAGTTGCCGATCCATGGTCAACAGGTGAACTCAAGTTGAAAAACACCAACGTGGAGGACAACCCTGCTGTCACCTTCAACTACTTCAGTCACCCTTATGATCTTAAGCGCTGTGTGGAGGGGATTCGCTTGGCAATAAAGGTTGTCCAGTCAGAGCATGTCACCAACTACACTTTGTGTGACAAAGAAAATGCAGAGAAAATGCTTAACATCAGTGTGAAGGCTAATGTGAACCTCATTCCCAAGCACCCTAATGACACAAAATCACTAGAGCAGTTTTGTAGAGACTCTGTGATCACTATTTGGCACTACCATGGTGGGTGTCATGTGGGGAAGGTTGTAAACTCTGAGCATAAAGTTCTTGGTGTTGACAGACTCCGTGTGGTAGATGGCTCAACATTCACTGAGTCTCCAGGAACTAATCCTCAAGCTACTGTCATGATGATGGGCAGGTATGTACATAAACAACATAACACTAACTAAACATTATAGAACTTTGTCATTACCATCAAATAATAATGTTCTCCTTCTGCATGCTAATGATGTATTTATGTTTTGTCACAGGTACATGGGGCTGAAGATTTTAAGGGATAGATTGGGGAAATTGGCTGGTATTTAAGGATGAGTATGCAATATGAAAATTGTCCCAAGAGAAATGGAGAAAAGGGGTGCACCTGAAAGACAAGAAGAACTATTCGTTGTAGCATCTAGGACAGGAAATTGATGTATTTTATTTGTTAATTGTGTGAACTGTGAAGAGTGGTTATCAAATTATCGAGTAAGTTTTAGATTTTCTAGAAACAAAAATTGTTGCAACTCCTCAAGACCGGGTTTAAACTTCAAGCCATTTTCCATAGTCCAATATTACTATAAGCCATATATTGTTAAATTTATTTATTTTCATTATAATAATTAATTTTAAAATCCATATATATTTTTACACAGTAAATTCCGCAAAAATCCAATATTTTTAGCTTGAAAGTTTTGATTTTTTTTGCTCTTGTATTAATTCCACCAAAATTTGAAGTAGTTGTACGATATTTCCTCACTTCCAAAGAAAGTTGAAGAGTGTGATTCTGCGGTTTTGTCTCCCCCTCCACTGAAACGTGAAGCTAAAAAGCAAAGAAGAATTGAGAGAATTGTGGTAGGGAATAGGGATAGAATGTATTTGTAGGATGGACACTGCACAGGGCAGTTAAATTCTGTGACAGACACAATGGCGTCCATTGGAGCACTAAAATTGTGTGTCTTGTTAGTTGTATGCCTCCTCAAGTATGTAGGCCTTTCTGAGGGTCGATATGCAAAAGAAGAATACTCATTTATCAAAAGCGCAAGTTCATGGGGAAAGGGTGATTATGACTATATAATAGTGGGAGGAGGGGCAGCAGGGTGTGCATTGGCTGCAACCCTCTCTGAGAAGTACAATGTGCTGCTGCTTGAGAGAGGAGGAGTCCCTTTCAACAATCCCAATGTGACCTTTAAGTCAAACTTTCACATTGGATTGTTAGACAAAACGGTTTGTCATAACTTCATTTCAACAGACGGAGTCATCAATGGAAGGGCTAAAATTTTGGGAGGTGGAACTTCCATCAACGCTGGCTTCTACACTAGAGCAAACCCAGAGTACACCTCCACTTCCACTTTTTATTAGCTTTTATTTTTTTTCTTAAAAGAATACTAAGTTGTTTTATGTTTTATTTTTCAACCACAACAACAAAATTTAAAAATAAAACTTTTATGAATTATTTACTACCTTCATTTGTAGTCCGACGATAATTTTAGAAAAAGATAAAATTTAAATGTAATATCATATATTTTATTTTATTAAAGTCATTTTCTAATAAAGTTTAAAGTTTTATTAAAATAGTACAATTTAATATTTAAAGATATTATTTACTAAACTCTAATTTTGATTAAAAAATCAATTATCTAAATTTTTCTATTGAAAAATTAAGTTGGCAATTAAATAGGACTAAAGGAGTTTGGGTCTATCTGGGCAAATCTAATTCTAAATATGATGGAAGCTGAAGTAATCTAAGGATCCTGTCAATTTAGTGTAATGCTAAAAAAAAAAAGTATGACATGACGTGTTTCATTTATTATGGAGAGAAACACGTAAAAATGATAGTTATAGAATTTTTTTGTTGTTGTAAATACTACTAATCAAGTTATAGAGACGATATTTATGAATGGGTGATATATTCTCATGAAATTGCCATTTCATCTCACTTAAATGCTCTGGGTGGGTTCCTTCCTAACCTTATTATATGTCATGAAAGTGGTTAGGTGAGAGTGTCGGATCTCAGGAAAAGGAAACACACGCACACGCACACGCTATAGTCATTGAATTTGATTTTGGGTAATGTAGTTTTGTTTTTTGGTAAAATCATTTAGTTGAGGTGCTCGTTCGATCCTTGTTCCTTTACAACCCTTGGAAAACCTACTCTTAGAATAGTGGATTAAATCTAACTCAACCCTACAAAATTGACTTGTAAGGTGAGTGTTGCTTTGCACTTATATACTATTTAATTATCTAATTTAGACTTTTTAATGATCTAGGATTGGCGGGACTTGAATTTTTCTCAATACACCCCCTCATGCCTATGAGGCATGTATCAATGGTGGGTGCAGTGACGGATCCAGAAATTTTAAGTAGTGGGGCAATATTTAAATACATATATTTGTCTAAATATAAAATAAAATTTTTATAAAGAAAAATATATATCATAATTGTTCTCTACGAGTTTTCATAATTTAAAAATATTGAATGATTTGCTCATTTTCAATATTATTAAAAATCTCTCTCTCTATAAGTAACTAAACAATCATTTAATCATTCATCTCCCATACGATTTCGCATCCAATTCTTGATGATATTTATAGTAGAAAAAACTCTTTCAACTAATGTAGTTGTCACTAGTAGTATCAAGGTTAGTTCTAAAAGCAAATACTACAATGGATACAACATGTTTTCTTATCTCCACAAGCTTCATAGAAAGATCATCAATCCCTTCTAATTTTGAAAAAACACTATCAAAACATACATCCATGAAATAATTTTCAAGTTGGTTATTTAATGCCAAAAGTTCAACCGGAGAAAATTCAGAAGAATAAAATTAGCAAAATGAATCAACTTCTTCTTGTCAAATGAAAAAAATGAATTTCTTGAATTTAAACATGTTACACAAAGAAGCAACTCAATATTTGCTTCTGTGAAATAGTTGTTTAACTCTTGAAGTTGTTAATCAATCACTTGAAAAAATAATTAATTTGAAAATGATGTAGATTAGTAACTTGTTATACCCTACGCCTTGACCTTCCTTGTGTTTAAAAAGTGTCATTTATATTTAGAATCACAATGTTATGTTTTTCACAAAATGATGAAACATTATTGAGCAAAGAAGACCAACATCATCTCTCATTGCTTGTAATCTTTGTTTGGACACTGAAACTAATTTCATAGCATTTATAATATCTTGATCACTTTTTTGCAATGCTTGAGATAACTCATGAGTAATTCCTAAAATATTTTTCATCAAGTGCAAGGTGAAAACAAATTCAAAATTTTGCATAGAATTCAATAAAGCGCATGCTTCACCTTTTTGCGCTAAACTTATGTCATCTTCCTCAACTATTTCAAGCACATCACTTTAAATAAAGTAATATAAAAATAAAACTTTAAATACACTGACCTCAAATATCACTTTAAATATATAGTTTAGTTATTGAAACATGAAGGAGTAGAGATGGAAGAAGAATTTTTTTTTTTCAATTTCACTCTTCTACACTTTAAAATACGTTAGAGGTAGAGAGGAACTTCAAAATATGAATAGAATTGAAAAAGTAAAAATAAAATAGGAAAAAGATATAAAATATCCAAAAAGAAATTAATAACAACTTATGATTTTTTTTACTTAAAATACATACATTATTAATTTATAATTTTTTTATCTTGATTTACAATTTAAATGCATAACAACTTTTTTTCTTTTTTTAAAATATGTAATTTGTTGTTAATTTTTATAACATATTAAAATATTTTTTTAAAATCTTTCTTCTCACACAAAAATAATTACAATAAAATTTAAATTCAATTTTAATTTTGTAACTTTTTTTATTTTTTTTTTCTATTTTTAGATTTCAAATAGAAATAATATAATATTATATATTATAAAAAAATAATAACTCAAAAGTTAGTGGGGGCAACTGCCCCCACAAGCCACTAAGTAGATCCGTCATTGGGTGGGTGGCTTATTTAAAGTGGATCTAAATGGCTCTAGTATAGGATAGTAGATTAAGTCTAACTCAACCCTACAAAACCGGTTTGTAAAGTGAGGATTGCTTTCCACTTATATATTATTTAATTACCTAATCTCTAGTTGACGTACAACTTAGTTTTTCCCGATAGCTACCTTCACATGTTGCGAATCACAATTACTCTGTTTCCACTCATTTTGTGACCAGAATGCATTCAAATTATGAGTGTTTGCTGTATATTGAAATTATGAGTGTTACGCATATTTGAAGTTATAAAATAATATAGAACTAGTGATGTTCCTCAAAAACATTTATTTCTTTAATGAGAAAATAAGAGATGAATTGTCATAATAGTTTTACATTATGGATGAATCAAAAAACCCCATAAATTATTAATTTTGTAATAAATTAATAAAAAGTCATATAAAAGTAGTGCTTGATTAATTGATAGTATAAAACTCTTTATAGTATTGATGTATGTTTTGTTGGGATATAAATAAAATCTCATATTTTATAAACTGTTTTTTAAAATACAAAGTCTTACATTATTGAATTAAAAGGATAAATATGAATTTATAAGTAAATACAAAATCTCTATTAATATGAAATTTTTTAAATAATGATAAAAAATTAAATTTATAAAAAATTAAATTTAAAGTAGAAAATATTATACCAACGTAAAAATGTGAATCTCAGTTGCCAAAGTTTTCATATTAATAGAATATGAGAACTTTTGGCTTTTGGATGATGTAAAAAAAATAAATTCACAAGGATTTAAGGTTAAAATATACAATATCATACGATCTGCTGCTTGTAAACGCTAGTGTATGACCATCCTTAATTTACATTTTCTATACTATAATGCAGATTTATAAGAAAATTGGAGTCACGGGGGTGGGACACAAAGCTAATGAACGAGTCATATCTTTGGATTGAGAAGCAGCTTGTTCACTGGCCAAAGTTTTCAGGTTGGCAGAGAGCAGTTAAGGACGCGCTTCTAGATGCTGGAGTGTCTCCTTTTAATGGCTTCACATATGAGCATTTGTATGGAACCAAAGTTGGTGGAACCACTTATGACAGCTCTGGCCGTCGCCACTCAGCTGCTGAACTACTTGCTTCTGCGAATCCGAGCAAACTTACTGTTTTGACCCATGCCACTGTCCAAAAGATTGTTTTTGATACAACAGGTACATATATATAAGAAAGATCTTTTTAATCAAATTGGTCTACTTGATGGCCATGGGAGTGTATGCTTTCATGTGAAATTTTATGTTGGAGGGTTAGTTTGAGTTTGAATTTAATTTTTTTTCAGTGATTATTTTAATAAATGATCTTAGATATACTTGATTCATTATACAAAATAAGTTTAATTTATATGATGGAGAATCAGTGTGCATTTGAATAGAATTATTTTTTTTGTGATAATTTTTATATTTAAAGTTAGAATTTAGATCTACTAATAGAGTGACCTCAGTGATTTCCAATAAGAACATCTCTAGTAGTATATAAAAAAGTTGCATTAAAAGATAGTTATTCCCAAATTGGGGGCCATTGCCAGTGGCTTACAAGTTACAATCACATGAATGAAAAATGGTGATGATATGGTTGTAGGAAAAGCACCAAAAGCTAAGGGGGTTATTTTCAAGGATGAAAATGGGAAGCAGCATGAGGCATTTCTTGGAACTTACAGTCAGAGTGAGGTGATTGTGTCTAGTGGGGCTATTGGGAGTCCTCAATTGCTAATGATCAGTGGAATTGGCCCCAAATCTGATCTTCAGAAATTGAACATCCCTGTGGTGCTTGACAACCAATTTGTTGGGAAAGGCATGGCTGATAGCCCCATGAACACAATTCTTATTCCCTTCAAGAGACCAGTTGAGCAGTCACTCATAGAAGTTGCTGGTATAACAAAATTTGGTGTGTACATTGAGGCTACTAGTGGGTATGGCCAGACCAGAGACAGCATTCACTACCGCCATGGTACCTCGTCAGCTGAGGTATGCAATCTATTCGCTAAATTTACTTATTCTGGGTGCAAGTGATGTTATAGCACGTTGGAATGCTTAACAATTGAGTAAGATGTTTAGACCGTTTTTCAATTCTCTTTTTAGCTTTCTGAAATTGTACTGTTAAGGCATGAAATGAATTATCCAATTTCTACCTTTCTTAGAGTAATTGCTTAGTGCAGCTCTAGTTCTGTGTAGCCATCATCTATAACTCTCAGAATCTAATTTGCATTTAGCTTAATAACTTAATCATAACCAAAAAACACTGGGCAACTAACTAGAAATTGATCTTAAATTGCATGTATAATCACAAGGTCCCTAGAGCAATGCTAAACATAAAACATGATCATAGTAAATTAGCAACTAGTTAGCAATGTCCACACACAATCATTTTTTCCATTTACATGATACACCAGGAAGAACAGCCGTCCACAACTCCACCAAAGCAAAGACCAGGAGAAGGTGTAGAACCTATTGTGAATAGCAACAAAGACGTACCATATGAAGAATTCATGGGAGGTTTCATATTGTCAAAAGTTGCCTACCCTATGTCAACAGGTGAGCTCAGGTTGGTAAACACGAACGTGGAGGACAACCCTACTGTCACCTTCAACTACTTAAGGCACCCTGATGATCTTAAGCGCTGTGTGGATGGGGTTCGCTTGGTAATAAAGGTTGGCCAATCAGAGCATATCACAAACTACACTTCGAGTGAAAGACAAAATGCAGATAAAATGCTTGAGCTCGGTCTGAAGGCTAATATCAACTTCATTCCCAAGCAACCCAATAACACAAAGTCACTAGAGCAGTATTGTCGAGACTCTGTGACCACTATTTGGCACTACTATGGTGGGTGCCGTGTGGAGCAGGTAGTGAACTCTGAGCATAAAGTTCTTGGTGTTGACGGACTCCGCATAGTAGATGGCTCAACATTTACTGAGTCTCCAGGAACTAATCCTCAGGCTACTGTCATGATGATGGGCAGGTATGTACATAGACAACATAACACCCACTAAACATTTTTTTATTAACTTTGTCATTATACAAGTTAGGCTGCCAAATTACCATTGAATAATAATCTTCAGCTTTTGCATGCTAATGATATATTTATGTTTTGTCACAGGTACACGGCACTGAAGATTTTACAGAATAGGTTGGGGAATAAGGCCGGTATTTAAGGATGAGTACGTAATATGAAAATTGTCCCAAGAGAAATGGAGAAAAGGGGTGCACTTGGAAGACAAGAACTATTGGTTGTAGCATGTAGGACTGGAAATTGTTGTATTTTATTTGTTAATTGAGTGAACTGGGAAGAGTGATTATTAAATTATCGAGAAAGTTTTGGGTTTTTAGAAATAAAAATTGTTGCAACCCCTCAAGGAGGTATTTTTTTGTTTTTCCTTCCTTAGAGATACCTCAAAGAGTGGGATAGTTGGCTCCAAGATTTAACGCGGCTACATACACAAGACAGGATTCAAACCCCTGACCTTGCTTAAGGGTAGATCAACTCCTATTGCTGAACTACACGTTTGAGAAAATTTAAATTTTGGATAAATTAAGTGAGTAAAGATTTAAGGAGTTATTTTAAGAATTTATAATTTTTATGATATTATTTAAATTTATAGATTTTTATTAATTTATTTTGTAAGATCTATTAGATTAGAATTTTAAAAGATTTTTCATTATAAAAAGTTGTAGTATCTAATCAAAGAAAAAATTAAAATAAAAAAGTAATATAGTATTCAATCAAGATAATAATTTTTTTTAAGAGTTCGTTAAAATCTAGTGTAATTCAATTAAGATAATTAAGATATTTTAAGAATCTATTAAAACCTAGTGGTATTTAATTAAGATTTTTTGTTAAAATTTTTTATTAGTATTTAAAAATATAGAGATTTTAATAGATTATTTTAAATATTAAATTTTGTAAGATTTTTTAATATAATTTACATATAATTTATTCATTAAAGAATTTTACTAAAATTTTTGAGATTTTGCATAACTTTATTTTTTTTTCTATTTCTATTTTTTTTCTTAAATCTTTTCTTCCGCCTTTCTTATTTCTCTCTCATGTTCTTTTTTTTTTCTTTGTCTCCCCTCTGGCCATTCTTGTTTTTTTTTCTCTTCTTTTCTTCTTATCATATTTTCTCTCTCTCTCTCTTTTCTTTTTCTCTTTTTATTCATCTCTTATTTATCTTTTCTTCTTCTTTTCCTATCTTTTTTTTATCTATCAATTGATGTATAATTTATTAATATTTTTTCATTATTAAATATTTGAAATGATTTTTGTATTATTAAATACTATTCATTGTTAAAAAATTTAAATTGTTAAAATTTAACTATTTATTTTTAATAAAATTTAATATTGAAACATATATTAAAAATAATTTTGAAGGTTATGATAATAACCTTTATAATAAAAATAAAGCTTTCAATTTACGTCATACATCCTTAATAAATATGATCAAGTGAATATTTAATATTTTTAAATCATATTTTTACAATTTTTAAGTCAAGATCTCTATTTTTATTTAAGATACAAATTAAACTTGTGTTAATATGTAGCACTACGTAATTTTTTTCGCAAAAAATATCGTTTAGATAAATTTTTAATTAAATTAATGAATGAATCTTCATCTTTAATGCAACCAGTTAATGAAGAAACTTTAAACATATTATTCATACTTAAGTGTATGAAAGATTAATATAACTTTATAAATATGAAAAAATGTTAGTTAGAAAGACATTAAATTCAATTATTTATCAAAAGATAAAGATAATTATTTATCAAAATATAGAAAAAATTGTGTTGATTTTACTTTTCTTTATTATTTATGTTATATATATTTTTAATTAAATCTTATAGTATTAATCCACATTTTCCCATAAAATCTATAAAATCGTTTAAAATCTTATGATATAAATTCATCAAAATCTATTAAAATCTAAATTATGAAGTCTCGATTAAAATTCCCTTAAAAGTCTTTCAAAAAATTTCTTAAAAAGTCATAACATTTTTACAAAATCTTTTAAAATTCATAAGATTTTTTCATGCTAAAATTATTGTCTTTTATAATCCTAATCCAATACACCCTTTAATATCTTTTAGGGACTTGTTTCAATTTTTTAGAAAGATTATAGTATTCAAATTTTGTATTTTAGTTTTACTATATATATATGTTGGGATTCAAACAAGTCTCACATCGATAAAATAATACAACAAATAACAACTTATATAATACAAACATACTTCAATGATTGAGAGGCCTTTTGGATGATGACCAAAAGCAAAACCGCGAGGGCTAAGGCCCAAAGCGGACAATATCTCATAAAAATAACCTCATCTCTGATATCAGAGCCGCACCGCTGCATGAAAGGTTAGGTCCCTTGCTTGAGAGGAGGATTGTTGGGATTCAAACAAGTCCCACATCGATAAAATAATACAACAAATAACAACTTATATAATACAAACATACTTCAATGATTGAGAGGCCTTTTGGGTGATGACCAAAAAGCAAAACCGTGAGGGCTAAGTCCCAAAGCTGATAATATCTCATCATTGTGGAGTATGTTTGTGTAATAATATCCTCTCAGACAAATACCATAAAAATAACTCCCATCATATATATATTGAGCAAAGAAATAAAATTATTTCTTTTTAAAATATTTGGACATGTAAAAGATCTTACTGTATAAGGAGAAGTTTTTCCATCATCTTAAAGTACAGTTGGGTGTGAAAAAATACAACATTGCTTGTTGGTTTGCCTTCAAAATTTTTAAAATAGAAAATTAAGTGATATTTTTGCAAGGATAAAATATATTTTTGATTACTCACCTTTATGAACATTTGAATAAAGATTACAGAAATACTCACGTTTCTCTTCATTTCGTCGAGTGATTACTGTACTATTACCTATACTGTTTCTGCTTTGCACCAGTTTGATGTCAAATTTTTTCTTCAACTGCCGAAGAAACAATAGATCATAAATTTTTCTACTCTAACGTAACAATTAACAAGAACATATTACTTCATTTCTGTTAGGATACTGACAAGATTTCAAATCGATAAAATAAAAGAAAAAAAGAAAAATATATAAAATACACATATATGAGTCTTTTGAAATGATAATCAAAATGTAATGGATAATATCTCACTGTTATGAAATTATGTAACCTCGCATAAATATCATAAAATAATTCAAACAATTTCAAGGACAGGTTTTACTCGTTTTTCTCCGGAAGGTTGAGTCTTTGACACCAACTTGCAATCCTTTGCTAATGAGTAACAATAAATATATTTGCCTTGTCAATAGAATTTCCATTCTGGCTATGGCAAAAGCTTAATGGGATCCAGGACATTATTTAATTAAAATATCATGCTCACTCTTCAAAAACATCCTGAACGACTCAAATTTCTTGCCCAACGTACTGAACATCTCTTATGATGATAATTCTACCTGGGTTCTCGACTAGGTTGATAACCAGGCTGAGGCAGGGGTTTGTTACACTCAGAAAAGTCCACTCTTTCACCAAGAACACTGGAGAATTTCCCTTCTACATTAGTTACAAGACCATCTCCTAGAGAACCTTTTGGTCTCACATAACTTGTTTCCTCAAACTCACTGCATACCAGCTTCAAGGCCTGAACAACTTCACCCATGAAAGGACGTTGAGGGGCTTCTGGTTGCACACACATGGATGCAATCGCTGCTACTTTTACCATGGTATCATCAGAAACACTAGGCTTTATAACTGGGTCTATGATCTTCTGCAAACCCCCCTTACTTGTAAGGAATGGACGAGCCCATGCAACAAGGTTTTCTTGACCTGTTGGCTGTGACAAATCCACTGGCTTTCTTCCAGTTAGGAGCTCAAGGAGTACAACTCCATAGCTGTAGACATCACTTTTGACAAGAAGATGGCCAGTCATTGCATATTCAGGAGCAAGGTAGCTGCAAAATAAGATGTCAGCGAAACAAAATCAGTTTTCATGTTGAGGAAATGCACAAAAGTGATACATCTGTTTTTTTTATATTTATATCTCGAATAATATTTTTTAGAAAGTTGTTGTGATGCATAAAAGCATTAAGTATCAATATAAAAGGTCTAGGAAGGGATTGTTACCCAAATGTTCCAATAACATGAGTTGGGATGTGCTTTCTTCCCTCGTTCAGTGCTGTTCTAGCTAATCCAAAATCTGAAACTTTGGGTGTAAAATCATATTCCAATAAGATGTTGCTGGATTTGAAGTCCCTATGTATGACACATGGATTACAATCTTCATGCAGATAAGCCAAACCCCTAGCTGCACCAAGTGCAATCTTCATCCGGGAATCCCAATCAAGTGGCTCAATTTCCTTGTCAGCACCTAGGAACAAGTTAGAGCTTTCAAAAGTTAAAACTCTTGTGAATTGGCTGCCATAAGTGTTTATGACTTTCATCATCAGTGACTTTGCTTAATGCTTACCATGTAAGTGAGATTCCACACTGCCATTAGGGACAAGCTCATAGACTAGGCAGCGAGTCTGTTTCTCTGTGCATACACCTATCAATTTAACTAAATTTCTATGGTGCAAGCGACTAAGCATATCGGCTTCTGCAAAGAATTGACGGTCACCATGCTGGTCATCTCTTTTGAGAATCTTCACTGCCACATCCCTGCCATCTTGTAGGCCACCTTTATAAACAAGACCGAAGCCACCTTCTCCTAATATTCTTGAAGAATTGAAGTTATTTGTTGCTTTCTCTATTTCATTCAAAGTGAATATTTTAGCTGATCCTGTGTACATTATTGTTCCAGAACTGAAGGACATTGATCTAGAACCCGGCATGCTCCCATAAGTCAATGACCTAGTACTGGCAGTCCCTGCTTTGAACATATTCAGTTTTATATTTTTAGTGAATTTCATGTGCAACTACTTGTACTTGAAGATGAAGACTCTCAAATACATAGCTAAGATGTAGATTTTCAAAGCAAAAGCTTCCCTACAACTGTATCTAAAGTACCATCAAGATTTTGACAGAATCAGTACTTTTAAGTTACCTGATTGTTTCGAAGAAGATGGAATTTGAACATCTGGAACTTGTTCAGGTTCAAGATTACAGAAACTGCATTTCAAGAGACAAAGCCAGGCAACTCCCATGAATAGAACAAAGACAGTAAAGGATGTTAGCACGATCATAATAACCACCCTTCCACCATTCTCTTCTTTTTTCTTCCTTGAGACATCTACTCCAAAAGGTTTCACCATTGTTCCATTGTTGCCACGACCAGGGTACGGTTCAGCATCTATACCATAAACATTTGAAGGAGGCGATGGTGGAAGACCTGCGTGTGTTATACAAAAGGATAAATGAAACCAAATATACTATACTTATTGACTTCATTAGCACAAACACAAATGAGCTTAAGAAACTAATGTTAATATCTAACCTGGATAATGAACATAGAGTACTTCATAGGCACCAAAGGCAGAAGCATCATTGAGAATCTCTCTTTGCCAGAATTTCTTATATATTAAAAATGCTGTTGTTTCATCAAATTTCACTCCTTGGGGTACCAAGTTTATGAGAACATTGGTTTTCTCGAGCTGGTGGTGGCTTATTGCATCAGCTTCCACGATGCGTACTTGATTACGGTTCAGCAAAACACTGGCTGCAATTTCTTTTGCCAGCTCGGAAACCAAAGGAAAAAACTTGTATATTGCAATGCTGATGCGAAGTTTAACTTGAAGAGGCCATACACAACCACAAGGTGATCCAGGAGGTGTATATGTCAAGGGCTCAGAGCAAGTCAAAGACATGCAATCTAAAGGTCAGGTAGGAATAGGATCAATACACATATATCACATAACTCGGAGATTATTGAAAAAAAAGGAACCAAATTTTACAGTTGAGGATTCTAGACTCTAGAATAATACCTTTGTTAGGTGGTGGAGATGGTAGAACCAAAGCATATGCTGGTGGTGGAGTCTTTGTCTTCTTTAATGATGGACCTAGAGGTGAAATTCTAGGTGAAGGAGAGGGCACTGATGGTGATGGATAAAGCATCCCACAGAGTGGGGTGTTAAATCTAGTTAGCTATCAGGGTAGAAAAGATATAATAACACAACATGTAAAGGAAATGACCAAAATGAATGTTTAATACCATTCAACTGGTGTGATAGAATTGCGGGTGCTGGTGCTGGTGCTGGTGCATGAAAATCCCAGCTCATGGGTGAAGAGAATGGATGTTCTGATTTGAAGACTGGAGGACCTTCATTTTCAAGAGAAATTTACAGAATAAATGTAATTTATTTTGGGCTGTTCAAGTCAAGAAATGTTAAAATTGTGCAAGGAACTTTATTTTTCAGAGAATCAAACCTTGATGAGTATGAGGATGGACTGGAAAGATTGGCCCAGGAACTTGGTTGGTGGACTTGCTTTTGGAATAGTGATGCTTATGCTTATGCTTATGTTTATGATGGTGTGATATTGGAGAGTCCACATAATTGTGCATCCATTTCATTATGGGAATTTTGAAGAATGATTTGGAAGGTGAAAGTGGAATATTTCCAGGAACTCTAGAAGATGCCTTGGAAGGTGGAAGTCCAATACTAGCAGGAACTCCAGAAGATGACTCTAATGGTGGGAATGCAATGCTTGAAGGGCCTCTGATTCTCCAACGGTGCAGATTGGTGGCTACAGAATTTAAATTTAAATTTGGATAATTGTGAGTTTGAACATTGTGGAGAGGAAGTTATAAATATAAACTATTAACTAAGTTGGTATAATAAAATTGCCCAGCTGGCTCTAACTTTTGTGAATAATGGGGCTAGTTTTGTGAAAGTACTTCGACTGCATTGCTTGTTTAAAGCCTTTCAAAGCAGAGAGAAAATGCATCACCTACCCTGTATATCTTACTCAAAAATAATATTTTAATCGATTTCATCGATTGTCTCTACTCTATTCATGATCTTCAACCTGTGCCAAGGATGTAGCGAGTTACTAAGAAAGCTAACTTACCAAGACTATTTAGATTCATATATCTGAAACTCTTTTTATCTTCCCTAGGCAATTCTAAAACCATAACAAAAGAACTAGTTTCCTGCCTATTACTTGCATATATTGTAAAAAATGCTAAATTATTGACATGGTGCCCCCCAAAAAAAGTAAGAGACTCGCTGCTTCTACAATTCATAGCATGGTGTCCTATTAATGATTGCACAACCATTTTCAACAAGGGAACAGTTCCCCAAGCAAACAAATATGCAGAATAGTTATTGTGATTATAGTTAGTAAGCTACTATTGTGATATAGTTTCATTTTCAACAAGGGAACAGTTCCCCAAACAAACAAATGCCCTACATATTACTACATGAACAACGAACCACACTTCATATTCATTAATAAATTATGGGGCTACTCAAATGGATCATACATGCTAGTATACTAACTAAGAACATCTAAATTAAGCACATACCAGCATATTCATGAAACTGGGGTGTACATATAACAAAATGTAGCTTAATTAGCAGGAAAATAAGTTGCAATCTCATTGTGAAGATCTTTCACCGACAAGTGACAAGCCAAGGAGAGAATAAAATTGAAGAGAGTTTGAAGATAGAAGCAGCATAATATGGTGAAGGCACTGTAAGGGACAGCTACCTATGAGAAAGACTAGAATAAAAGCAGACCGACAATGCTAACCAAATTAATAGGAAACCAGATTAATGGTTTAGGAAGGAGACACACATGCTTCCTCCTTTTCTTAATTAATGATTGCGAAATGACACTTTCATTGTTCTTCAGAATCACTGAGCAGTGAGAACTAAGAAGAGATAAAACCAAAAAAGAAACACCACAGTACAATCTGAACAGCAAAGCAAAGAAGAGAGTAACTTCTTTGTAAGAGGGTTGGTGGGGTTGGATTTGTGTTAGTGTGCTTCATTTTGAGAGAGAGAGAAAGAGTGAGCGACACAAACATTGAATGAAGGAGAGAGACTAGTTGAATTAACCGTGTGAATGTGAACTGCATGTGCATTGGTTGAACGGAAGAGAGTAATTGAAATTGAATTACCATAATGTTTGACTTTGCATATAGTTTATCGAGGCAAAATCATTGACCAAGGACTTATGATTCTTGGTTTAATTTAAGAGTTAATCATTCATGTACGGGCAATATAAAATTTTGGCTTAATTGCGTTTTTGATTCTTCAAGTATTGTAATTGTGCAATTTTGATCCCTAAAATTTTAATTAGGTAATTTTAATCCCTAAAGAATTGTAATTGTGTGATTTTGGTTCTTCAATTTTTAATTGAACAATTTTAGTCTCTCAAATATCATAATTGTATGATTTTAGTCTCTCCCATTAAAAATTTAATAATTTTAATATATATATATATAATGTTTTAAAATTATACAATTATTTATCTATTCAAATTAACGCATATTATAATTTTCTTCAATGTATCAAATGATATATATTTATTTTTAATAAATAAATAAAATTTATATATTATTATTTTTATAATATTACTGATAAATTAATATCAATAATATTATTAGTATATTTATAGATAAACTAATAATTTGATAAATATAAATTATTATATATTAATATACTTTTACAAAATATAAGTATATTAATTAGAAATATGTCTATCTCTTAATATATAAATTTTATTTATTTATTAAAAATAAATATATATCATTTAATACATTGAATAAAATTATAATATGTGTTAACTTAAATAGACAAATAATTGTATAATTTTAAAACATTATATATATATATATATATTAAAATTATTAAATTTTTAATGGGAGAGACTAAAATTGTACAATTATGATATTTGATGGACTAAAATTGTTCAATTAAAAATTGAAAGACCAAAATCACACAATTGCAATTCTTTAGGGACTAAAATTACCCAATTAAAATTTTGGGATCAAAATTGCACAATTGTAATACTTGAGAGATAAAAAATGCAATTAAGCCTAAAATATTTTACATTGATAATCAATCATATCTTTTAAATTATTTTATTTTATTTTTATTTCATTAAATAAAAATCTAACATGACACTATTAAAAGATATGTTGGTTGCCAACAATGACTGATCCATGTATATCCGTGTGGGGGCAGTTGCCCCCACTAACTTTTCCGTTTTTCCTTTTTAATATATATAATATTATATTATTTTTATTTAAAATCTAAAAATAGAAATAAAAAATTAAAAAAAATAAAAAGTTATAAAATTACAACTGAATTTAAGTTTTGTTACACTTATTTTTGTGTGAGAAGAAAGATTTAAAATAATATATTTTAATATGTTATAAAAATTAACAATAAATTATATTTTTCAAAAAAAAAAGTTGTTATTATTTAAATTATAAATCAAGATAAAAAATTATAAAATAATAATATATATATTTTAAGTAAAAAAAATAGTAAGTTGTTATTAATTTCTTTTTTGGATGTTTTATATCTTTTTTCTATCTTATTTTTACTTTTTTCAATTCTATTCATATTTTGAGATTCTCCTCTACCTCTAACATAATTTAAAGTGTAAAGATGTGAAATTGGAAAATAAAAAATAAAAACAAACAAACTTCTTCATTCATCTCTACTCCTTCATGTTTCAATAGATAAACTATATATTTAAAATGATCTTTGAGGTTAGTGTATTTAAAGTTATTATTTTTATATTACTTTATTTGAATTATTTTTTATTTTCAATGAGAAATTCAGTATTTTAATTTTTATTTACTCATTCTATTTTTATGTTTAGAAAAAACATTGTATGTTATGAACATTACATTAATTAAAATTATATTGCTTTTAGTTATAGTAATGAAAAAGTATTTTAAAAGAAAATCATCTTCAGAGCAACTATCTTCTCCTTTAATACATGTTGAAAAAGAAGTCAAATTGGGTCCATCAACCAAAAAGAGATTTATAGAATGTGATTTGGAAAGACTTCCTGATGATCCTTGTCTAAGGTCAAAAATTTCAAATTATCATCCAAGTGATAGAGATGAAGTTAGAAGGGATTGGTGATCTTTAATTTCTATAAAGTTTGTGAAGACAAGAAAATATGTTGTATATCCATTGGTATATTTACTTTTAAAGCTAGCCTTGATACTACTAGTGACAACTGCATTAGTTGAAATAGCTTTTTCTGCTATGAATATCATCAAGAATCGGATGCGAAATCATATGAGAGATGAATGATTAAATGATTGTTTAGTTACTTATATAAAGAGAGATATTTTTTATAGTATTGAAAATGAGTAAATCATTCAATATTTTTGAACTATGAAAACTCGTAAAGAACAATTATGATATGTATTTGTCTTTATAGAAATTTTATTTTATATTTTGACAAATTTATATATTTAAATATTACCCCACTACTTAAATTTTCTGGATCCGTCACTGGTTGCCAATGTAAAAAAAACTTACTGACAGTGTATAAGTGATTAACTCTTAATTTAATATACACCACTAAAGTAGTACAAGTAAAAAACTTGGGTTGCATTAAAATTTGAGAACAATAAATAAAAAGGCTTTAGATTTAAGATTAATGAAGTGGGATTTCTTATTTGTTTTTTTGGTAATGGTCTATTTTGCTTATGAATTAGATACTACAAGTGTGAGGACCACTTGATTTGATCTTCACTTTTGATGTTAAACACATTTTGAATAATAAGATAACTATAACCACAGGTCAAAAAAAAAACTTCAACTTCCTTTATGATGTTAAACACATTTGAGATAACTTTACACAATAATGATGACATTAATGTCTTTTGGTAAGTGATAAGAATTGATTTTGCTCTTAAATAAGATCTTCTGTTCCAATATTATTGTATTATAAATGGGGAAAAAAAGTATTGAGAGAGTTTAAGTCTTTTTTAATTGGTCTATCCGAATTGACTCAAATTAGTCAAGGTTTAATATGTTGGCCAATATTTATTAGACAGTATTTCAATTATTGACAATATTTTAATATGTTGGCCAATATTTGTTAGACAATGCTTCGGGTAAGCAATGTATCGACCAAAGATCGACAAAACCCTATCAAAATCGAATAAAAACTTATGGTCAAAATCAATTTAAACCAGTATTTTTTATTATTCGAAAACATTTTTATATAATTAAGTAATCATATATAAGGTCTATATACGAATTGTTATCATTTACCTATTAATTATAAGCTTTGCATGGAGTAACACACGTAATATAATCATTTTTTGCTATAACTTAAAAATTTACCCAAATTAATGTTCTATAATTTATATTAATTTATTATTGAATATAATCTCTAATAAGTAATATGTACTTATCATGAGTAATATTTAGTTTGTTTATCTAAACTCAAAATAAATGTTTCTAAGCGAATGGTTTAAAAAATAATAATTTTTTAAGAAATAAATAGGAGTTGTGTTTTTTAAAAAATAAAAATTCTTTAAAAAAATAAATTTAGAGAAACACTTAAAAAAAGTATTTATTTTATTAAAAAGAAGTTCTTTTAGAAGAAAGAAATTTAAATAAATAGACTCATTTTAAAAAAATAGATCCTCTGTTACATCATTTTTCATAAAAGAGTTAATTATAAAATTAATTTTTTAAAATTATTGTTTATTTATTTATCAATTTATCTTTATTTGTGTTAAATAATTTAAGACAACATTTATTATGGGATGGAGATAATATTATTTTTATATGAAGTTTTTAATGATAAATGGGAACCAAAATTTCAATTGTGCATGAACATCATCGACGCATAAACAATAAAATAATATTTTTAGATATATTATAGTGTAGGTTAAATAATAAACAGAGAACAGTAGTAATTTCTTAAAATTTTACTCTCCTTAAAGTTTTCCAAGATAATCTACTAGAAAAATCCTCAAGGAAGAAAAACAGATAAATAAATGAGTTCTTAAACTAACTACCTTAATATTTTAGGAACCCAACTTTAGGTTTTATCAATATTTTTTTTTACTCAAATTATCAAATATGTAATAGAGTGTTTAATGTTGTAATATATATATATAAACAAGACCCACAAGATTTGGTAGTTGCTTTAAAATGGTTGTCAGATTTTGTATCTAACTTCTCACCTTCTACCCTCCATCAAAATAATGTTCCCAAGGAATGGGCACTTGGTACCCACGAACAGATAAAATAATGCTAATATCAATAAAATAATAATAAATTTTAACATGTGTCGGTGAAGTTGTATTCTTTTGTTTCAGCAATTTTTTAATACATTATAAGTCAGAAAAAAAAAAAAAAAAAAAAAACTACGCAATGAAGAAAGGTAAAGGGTTTCTTATAAGTATATATAAAAATTTAAAATAATGAAGAAGGTTTAATACGAACTACTTAATTATACGAGATTGTTGATTAATAAATGATCCATCAAATCAAACATTTGCAATCAAGAGCAGGTAAAGGAAGCAACAGACTCTAACCCGGCCCAGAGTTGAAGGAACTAAAAAAATTATAGGTAAAAATATAATAATTAATTCATTTTCATATTTACCTTTAATGTGAATAACTTGCTGTGTAAGTTTTTAAAATCTAATGTTTTTAAGTTCTAATTTTTACAGTATTTAATTATTGTAGTTAATCACTCAATTGTAGCAGGTCGCGTGATCATTTTTCAGTTTTCTTTATGTAGTAAAATAAATTGATTATTATTTATTATTGTTATAAAAACTCATTACTTATTCGTTGTATCTTTGTATTACAGAGGGCAAAGAGTCTATATATATATAAAGTATTTATTAAAAATATATTTTTCTATTTCTTAATGTTATGTTATTCTTAGTGATTTTTTTTTAACAATCATCCTCCGCTTGAAACAATCTTGTTTAAGTATGATAAAACCATTATGATCAATAAAACTCTTATTATAATAATTTTTATGTTAATTATAATGTTCAAGTAATGATAATTCATGTATTTTTATTTTGAGGTGATGTGATAATTTTACAAATATTTTTTTTCAATAATAAATAATGATGATATTTACTTATAAATTATTTAATATATTTAACTTTATCTGATGTAGGAATCATATTTAAATTCTTATTATATATATATATTAGTGTTAGTTAGGTAAAAAATCACTAGCACGGCACTAATAATCTTGAAAAAAGAATGAGATAATATACATAATACGTATACTATTTAAGGGTGGGTAAATGGATCTCGGTCTGCGGACCGGTCTGTAAGCTCGTAAATTTTACGGATAACGAACTCATTTTTTTTAAATCTATATAATTATGTTTAATTTTTGAATCCAGTTCGTGAAGTTCGCGGACTTGATAGATTTAATCTGCGGGCTCGCAGGCTAGTCCGCGGACTTTACTTATTAATATTTTTAAATATTATGATTTTAATAATAAGTTGTGTATTTAATTTTTTAAATTATTATGACATTAAAATTATGTTTAGTTGGTATGTATTTGTCATTTGAATTATTTTCATGACATTTTGATACTTTTATTATTGAAAGTTTGGTACTATTATTTAAATATTTGTAATTATTTTTATTTTAATATTTTAATATTTAGTATTTTAAATTATTTTAGCTATTGATAAATTTTAGTATTATAAAATTTAACTTATAAATAAAACAAATATTTTTTTCTTTTAATTTGATGTATTTTTATTTTTAAAAAATTTATTTTTTTGAACTATTATTTAGGTCCGCGGACCGGTCCGTTATCCGCGAATTTTGGCAAGCTGAATACGAACTTAAAAAATTAGTCCATTTATTTTACGAATCGGACTTATCCAACCCGTATAAAACATTGATTTTACGGACCAGATCTTTAACGAGGCAGACCGATCCGTATACCCACCCCTAGTATTATTCATATTGAGGGTGTTAAAAAAGGTTAAATTAAACTAAATTATTTATTAATTAAATTGAACTAAAAAAGGAGTTTATTTAAACTAAGCTATAAAATATTTAAGAAAAATTAAACTAAACCATTTTTTAATTTAGTAAATTATGATTCCAAAAAATTTGAACTGCATTATAATTTGCATTTAACAAAACTTTTTTTAACCATAAATTTAATTAATCACATCTACACATGCATCAAAACTATTGTCTTACCAAGGCAAGTTTAACTAGACATAATTGAAGATAATTAATCCATATCAAAAATTTCATCAACTTAACTAATGAAGAACATAAATTAACCAAAATCGTTTATCAAAAATTAAGATAAAATAGTTAAAACTTACATAAAATAGTAATTGTAGAACTATTATTTAAACTATATATCGAATTAAATTATTTTCATACTTTAAATAAAAAATTAAAAATAATTTAAATTGAGTCAAATTGATTTTTATAATAATTTAGTTCTTAAAATTGAGCTTAAGTTTAATTTAATTTTTATATAAAAAAAAATAGTTAAATGATTTTTATAATCTAGTTAAGTTTAGTTTTCTAATAATTTAATTTGAAATAAACAATAAAAATTTGTTATAACTAAATCAATTATCTCGAACTTGAGTTATAAATATGTAATTATGTTAAATATTTAAAGAAAAAAACATATAGACTTAAGAGAAATATCATTTTTCTTCTTCTTTATATTTAACTAAAACTAATAGAGACAAGCCATACATAAATAAGACAAAATGAAAAAAATGATTTAAAATTACTGTAATATTTTTTAAATGTTAAATAATTTGATTTATAATGACGTGTTTTAACAAAAAGTTTATTTTTAATATATTATTTACACTGTCGAATCGATTGGATAATATCATTAAATATTATCTATCAAATAATTATTAAAAGGTTAATATTTTAATTATTTTATGCTAATATATAATTAGATACCAATATTAAAAAAATATTTAAAATATATAGTCATATTTATAATAAAATTCATTACCTGTGTAAATTGAATATAAAAATTATGCAAAATTTATTATGAAAAAAAAAGTTATTACTAAAGTGTATTAAACTATATTTTATAGCAAATTAGTTTTTTATACTAAACTTAAAATATAGTTTAATTTTTATAAATAAAAAAAATTAGTTTAATTTTTTATAGTTAATTTAATTTAATTTTTAAAATATTTTTTTAACACCCTGCCTAAAACTTGAACATGACAAAACTAATGTCATTTCTCAGAACTCAAGCACAGATAATCGGATCAGGTTTCTCTACCATTGCATAAAATATAGGCCATAGATAATATTATTTCATATAATTTTAATTTTAAAAATACATTTTTAAATTTCACACATCCAACGGATGCAACTGCACCACCGTTCAGTTATTTATTTTCCTAAACTGCAGGTGACCCTCCCACATAATCTATCCAAACTGAATAAACTTGTGAACAAATTGTCTTAAAGTGCGTAGTACTTTTGGATTAATTATTTTGTCATTTTCTTTCGGTGTTTATTTGCATAGGTCTTTTTACTGAAAAATATTTTAAATACTACTATTGTGGTCGTGCCTTTCTCATATCCTATAACACCTATGATAATAATAATACTTAAAAAAAAAGGTTATTGTGTCTAAAACACGTAATCTAAATCAGCTTTGTCCACTTACGCTCAATTGCAAATAAATTTATTTTTACCATGAACGCCATATGTCCAATACAAAGTGTTGTTTTAGAATTACAACATTTTCGTTGCCAAACGAATTAAGAAACTCTGACTTTTGCAACTCCCGCAAAAAAGAAAATCTCCGAGTGGGAGTTCTAAAAAATAAATGTCATTTGCTTTCAATGAATAAACGAAAAAGACTTAACAACCTCCTTCTTTTTGCTGTTAATTATTATTATAATTATTATAAACAAATTTTTAATTACTATACATAGATATTCTTACCGTTTGAAAAGCGCATTAAGGTTAGAGTTAATCATTTATATATTATCAGTGTAAAAAATTTTTACACTGACAACCAATTATATCTTTTAATTGTGTCATGTTAATAAAATTTTTTTACACAATGTATAAGTGATTAACTCTTAAGGTTAATATAACCCCTTAAATCAAAATCATAACATTTAAAAGTATAAATTTGTCCATCCTTATTTTAGGAATATAATTTTTATAATTGATTATCATGGGTTTATGAATCTCGAAAATTTTGGAATTGGATAGGATAATTAATTACTTATTATTAAGTATTATATATTAGTTGTGATCTTAGTTATTAATGATAAAATATTATTCTGAATATAGTCAGATATATTTTGATTGGTTCAACACCATAAGTTCAATTGTGAAATGTTAGAGTTAGACAATTCTAATTGTTCTCAAGCAAGTGTGTGATAGATGCATGAATAAGGTTAATCCCAATTAAACCAATGTCAATTTGGTTGGCTATGTGTTGACTATAGAGGTTGGATTATTGCCAACCTATTATCGATGTATGCTCTTAACCTTCATCTAGCAATACCAACTCAATAAACATTTTGGGGATATATTTGTCTACCAATCCTGAGCCTAAAAAGCTTGAGAATTAGTATGAAGCATTTTTTTCGAATAAACAATGTGTGTATCCTATCATAATGTTATCAGGAGGGTACACTTGTCTATTAGTTTTGAACCTAATAGGTGTAGGGATTAGTACAAAATATTTTTCAAGTAAACAATGTTAGTATATCTTATTAGAATATTCTCGGAAGAGTATACTAGTTTATCAGCTCTTAGTCAAATAGACAATGTTGTATATCCATTCATAATATCCTTCGAATGATACACTTGTCTATTAGTTTTGAACCTAATAGGTCCAAGGATTAGTACAAAACATTTTTCAAGTAAACAATGTTAGTATACTCTATCAAAATATTATCGAAATAATATATTTGTCTATCAACTCTGAGTCTAAAAAGGCATAAAGGTTAGTATGAAGTATTTTCTAGATAAAAAATGTCAATATACCTTATTAGAAAATTTTCAGGAGGGTACAAATATAAATCAAGATAAGTCACATGTTCTTCTTTGCAATTTGTAAAAAAGATAAATGTATAAATGATAGGTTGGTGATTATATAATTATGCTCACAAAATTGCAGCGTGTTAACTTTTATAAGTTGATGCGAAAAATTAAAGAAAAATTTCAATTCTTACGTTAAAAAAATTAATATAGAATATAAATTATTATATATTATTGATTCTATATATAAGTTTTTTAGGATATTTTTTAAAAAATTGAATTATTGATAAATTGAATATTATTAATATTATTAATTAATTTTAGAAAAAGTAATAGAATTGAATTGAAAGAGGGTTGCAGATAAAATTATGACGTTTTTGTATATTTGAGTAATGGATGGAATGATTTGGTAGTATAGGAAGTAGCGCATAGTCCTAAAGAGGAATACTCGTTCAGAACACTCGTTCGGCCTTCAGAATACAAGAAGATCATTGGTGTATCCTTATACAGGTACATTTGGCGCCCACCGTGGGGCCGAACGAAGCTAATTGGAAGTTTAACTAAGAAGAACAATGCCGGTAACTCGGAGAACAAACACTCAGGATCGTCCCAATGAAGAGCATGTTGAAGTCGTGGATGAAACCGATCTTTCTGAAACGGTGCGATTGTTGAAGCAAGAAATGGAGTTGATGAAGCAACAAAGAGAGAGAGATGCAAGGGAGCTTTCGGCCTTGAGAGCTGAGAATGAGGTGTTGAAAAGTCAAGATAATTCTTGGAAACCTACTCATGCCACCAACACACAAACTCAAGGGTCGTATCAATCTCACGCGATACATACTTCGGTTCCCCATGCTTCGGCAGCAGTCCCTGAGAAGTTCCCCTCGGCTTTACCAATTGTGGGTCGTCCTGCAGATATGATGACTGTTGGATCGCATCGACACTCTTTTACCCCCTCCATTATGCAACTCCCCTTAATGGATAATTGGAAAGCTTTACCTATTGATAAATACGATGGTACGACAGATCCTGATGAGCATTTGGATGTTTTTCTTACGCAGGTAACTCTGAGCACAACGGATGATGCTGCGTTATGTAGGATCTTTCCTACGTCTCTCAAAGGCAGAGCCCTCAGTTGGTTTACTCGTCTTCCACCCAATTCAATCGACTCGTTCAACACATTGTCTTCACAATTCGCTATTCAATTTGCAACAAGTCGTCCTCATAATCTAACGTCTTTATCTTTGGTTGGTATTAGGCAGGACAAGAAGGAATCTTTGTGGGCATTTATGGATCGGTTTAACAAGGCTACTCTGGAAATTCGAGATCTTAACCCCGCTGTAGCATTGCATCATCTCACAACAACCTTAAAACCGGGGCCGTTTGTCAATAGTATTTGTAAAAAGCCTCCTTTGGACATGAGTGATTTAAGGAGAAGGGCTGATAAGTATATGCAAATGGAAGAGTTGGCAGAATATCGTAATCAGGCCCGAGCTGAGTCGTCGAGCAAGGTAGAAAAGCAAGCAGAACAGTCATACAGGGGGAGAGGAAAGGAGATATCTCTTCGGGATCGGCCTAGTCGGGGTCCGAAGTACAATCAATATACTCACCTCAACACTAGCCGTTCGGCGGTACTTGAACAAGCTTTAGCTTCGGAAGTATTGACAATTCCAAAAAGAGCAGCTACACCACCACGTGCGGATACTAGTAAATCTTGTCGGTATCATCGCAATCGTGGACATTCTACTGATGAATGTGCAGCCCTTAGAGACAGAATTGAAGATTTGATTAAGCAAGGCAAGTTGCATAATTTTGTGGATCGAACAGGGTCGTCGCAAACTCGCTCATATCAACCCAGGTATCAAGATCGGCGCAGACAAGACCGTTCCGATAGAGCCCCTCGTGAAAGAAGCAGGTCACGAGAAAGAAGTAGGTCGCGAGAAAGAAAGGATACCTCGGCACCATCACATAGGAGGGTGATCAATACTATTGCAGGAGGGTTTGCTGGTGGAGGCTCAACTTCATCGGCTCAAAAGAGGCATCTTAGAGCAATTCGATCGGTTAACGTTGTTCATAGACAGTCTTCACGGAGGTTACCAGCAATAACCTTCACCGATGCTGATTTCAAGGGCATTGATCCAGAGCAAGATGACCCGATGGTTATTAGCGTGGAAATTCACAATTGCATTGTCAAGAAAACATTGGTTGATCAGGGTAGTTCAGCAGACATATTATATTGGAATACTTTCAAGCAGTTGGCCATTTCGAAAAAAGAATTGCTCCCTTATGATGACCCGTTGGTCGGTTTTGCAAGAGAAAGGGTCAGTACCCGAGGTTATATTAAACTCTTTACACGTTTTTGTTTTGACGAACAACAGAGTAGAGAGGTTCAAGTGAAGTATATCGTGGTGGAAGCTAGCACTTCATATAATATCCTCCTTGGCAGGCCGTCCTTGAATGCATTAGGGGCTATCGTTTCAACACCTCATTTAGCGATGAAGTTTTCATCTGATCAAGGGACAATAATTACGATTCATGCCGATCAAAAGGCTACTAGGGAGTGTTATTATGCTAGCTTACGGATCGCGCCGTTGGAAGAGAAAAAATCAAAATCAAAAAGGGTTCATACTGTTAACACTTCGGCACTCGGGGAGGAACCTGTTTGGGATCTTGATCCAAGAATGAACAATGAGGAACGGGTGGAGCCAGTAGAATCTAAAGTACAATTTCAAATCGGTGTACATCCTATTCAGGTTACATACATCGGTGCCGATATGACCGAAGAGGGTCGTTCTGCCCTGTGCAAGGTTATATTGAAAAATAAAGATCTTTTTGCATGGACCCCTTCGGATATGCCTGGTGTGGATCCTGAGGTCATGTGTCATAAATTATCAGTTTGTACTGAAGCAAGACCAATTGCACAACGAAAACGAAAAATGGGAACGGAAAGGAAGCTTGCAGTGGAAACGGAGGTTGCCAAATTGCTAGATGCTGGTTTCATTCGGGAGGTTCATTATACCACTTGGTTGGCGAATGTGGTGATGGTGAAAAAGTCAAATGGGAAATGGAGAATGTGTACTGATTATACTAGCCTCAACAAGGCATGCCCTAAGGATGCCTACCCGCTCCCGAATATAGATCGGTTAGTTGATGGTGCGTCGGATCATGGAGTTTTATCTTTCCTTGATGCTTACTCGGGGTATAACCAAATTCCCATGCATCCCCGTGACGAGGAAAAGACGGCCTTCATAACCGATTCGGCCAATTACTGCTATTAGGTAATGCCGTTTGAATTGAAAAATGCAGGGGCAACGTATCAAAGATTGATGAACAAGGTTTTTCAACGCCAAATAGGCAAGAATATGGAGGTGTACGTGGATGATATGGTCGTAAAATCCAGAAACATTGATCGGCATGTCACGGATCTTTCGGAAGTGTTCCAACAGTTGCGCAAGTATGATATGAGGCTCAATCCGGAGAAGTGCGTGTTTGGGGTTTCCGGGGGCAAATTCCTTGGCTTCATGCTTTCGGCGAGGGGTATTGAAGCTAATCCTGACAAATGTATGGCAATCGTCAACATGATAAGCCCTCAGAACCTTAAACAAGTTCAACAGCTAGCAGGTCGGCTTACAGCATTGTCACGATTCCTTCCGTGTTTGGCTGAAATAACGAAACCTATGGTGGGATTGTTGAGAAAAGCGAAAAAATTCGAATGGTCTGTTGAATGTGAAGAGGCTTTTCGGACTTTAAAGGAGCGTCTCGGTTCGCCGCCTATACTTTCTAAGCCTGATCCAGAAGTACCAATTGTGGTCTATTTGTGTGTATCAAACGATACAATAAGTACAGTTTTAATTCAAGAAAAGGAAGGACAACAACCTATTTACTTCATCAGTCGCATGCTACAAGAGGCTGAGATAAGGTACCAGCTCTTGGAAAAAGTGGCACTGGGGCTAGTCCACACCGCTCGGCGCCTCCGGCAGTATTTTCAGAGTCACCAAATTGTCGTTCGAACTGATTGCCTGATAGCTAAAGTGTTGCGTAAACCTGAGTTGGCAGGAAGAATGATGGCTTGGTGTATTGAGTTATCGGAGTTCGACATTGGTTTTCAGCCTAGAGGGCCGATCAGGTCCCAGTACTTGGTGGATTTTATCAATGAGTTGCAGCCGAGAGGTTGTTTTGTCAATGATTTGTGGACGATACACGTGGATGGTTCCTCAAACAATCAGGGTAGTGGAGCTGGTATAATTTTGGAAGGACCAACAGGATTGATTCTAGAGCAATCATTACGGTTTGCGTTTAAAGCTTCAAATAATCAGGCCGAGTATGAAGCGTTGTTGGCAGGTTTAAGGCTTGCACGAGAGATCGGAGTTAGCCGATTGGAATGCTGGACCGATTCAAAGGTTGTAGCCGAGCAGGTGAACGATAATTTTTAAGTAAAAGATGCAAACTTGTTAAAGTATTATCATTTGTTTCAAAAAATGCGTGATATGTTTGAAGAAGTTCAAGTAAAGCACACACCAAGAGAACACAATGCGAGGGCGGATCAGTTGGCTCGGTTGGCAAGCAGTACCAGAAAACCTGGACAGTTGAGAACCACGCTTCACTTGGATCTTGAAGCACCAAGTGTGGTAGCTGCCGAATGTTTGGTAGTGGAGGAGTCTGCTCGAACATGGATCACTGAGATAATGGAGCATCTTGAACATGGTAAATTACCGTCTGATCCAACGGCTGCTAAAAAGCTCCGAACGTAGGCTGCCATATATATTGTGGTTGGAGGAGAGCTATATAGAAGAGGATTCCCGGTTCCGTTGCTGAAATGCGTTGATAAAGAGCAAGCTAATTATATATTGAGAGAGATGCATGAAGGGATATGCGGTTTTCACTCGGGAGGACGAACTTTAGCCACTAAGGTGCTTCGGGCAGGATACTATTGGCCTACTCTTAGGGAAGATTGTGTAAAGTTCGTAAAACATTGTGTATCATGCCAACGGCACGGTAACCTTATTCACGCTTCAGCTGAAGAACTTCATGATATTAGTTCACCATGGCCGTTTGCAATGTGGGGTATGGATATTTTCCCGATTGCCAAGGGTCAGTGCAAATTTTTGCTAGTTGCTGTAGATTATTTCACGAAATGGGTCGAGGCCGAGCCACTTGCCAGTATCACAGCTGCCAATGTTCAAAAGTTTTTATGGAAAAACATCATTACTCGCTTCGGCATTCCATATGCACTCGTAACTGATAATGGTTTGCAATTCACCGATCAAAAACTTAATCGGTTCATTCAGGATCTCGGCATCAAGCACAGGTTTTCATCGGTAGAACACCTGCAAGCTAACGGGCAGGCCGAAGCAGCAAACAAAGTAATACTTGGTGAATTGAAGAAAAGATTGGGAGACGCTAAGGGAGCTTGGGCGGAAGAATTATTAGAGGTTTTATGGGCTTATCGGTGCACGCCTCAGTCCACGACTAAAGAAACACCTTTTCGGCTAACATATGGCACTGATGCCATGATACCTGTTGAGGTAGGAGAACCATCTTTTCGGCGACAATATTTTGATGAAAATACCAATGATATATCTCTCCGAACTGAGGTTGACATGGTCGATGAAGTACGTGTCAGAACAGAGATTATAGCTGAAGCTTGTAAACAGAGGATGGCTCGTAGGTTTAATTCCAACCTTATTAAAAGAAGTTTCAAGGAAGGCGACTTAGTGTGGAGAGTGCAAGGATCGGCAAGGCGTAATTCGAAAAAAGGCAAGTTGGCTGCTAATTGGGATGGCCCATTTCGGGTCTGACATAATTTGGAAAACGGTGCATACAAATTGGAAGAACTCTCAGGCAAGGTCATTCCCAGAACTTGGAACGCTTCTCATTTGAATACATATTATAGCTAGTATACATTGTAAAAAGACCTTGTGTAAACAGAGGGTGTACTCTTTTCCTTGATCGGTCTTTTCTCCCCTTGTAAAAAAGTGAAAAGGGGTTTTGGCCGACAAGATTTTTAACGAGGCACCCATTAATGAAATTACTTCAGTTCTTCCATTCTATTGTGTTAGTTTGTCAATTCTTAACAGCTGCTCAAATCTCGCAACAGGCTTCCCTCCCGAGTTGTTCAATTCGGCAAAGGATGCGCCTTGAAAATCTCGCAACAGGCTTCCCTCCCGAGTTGTTCAACTCGGCTAAGGATGCGCCTTAAAAATCTCGCAACAGGCTTCCCTCCCGAGTTGTTCAACTCGGCTAAGGATGCGCCTTAAAAATCTCGTAACAGGCTTCCCTCCCGAGTTGTTCAAACCGGCTAAGGACGTACCTTAAAAATTTCGCAACAGGCTTCCCTCCCGAGTTGATCAACTTGCCTAAGGACAAATCCGAAGCAAGTCTGTTCGGACTTGTCAAAAAAGAGCACAAATCTGAAACAAGTCTGTTTGGTTTTGTCAAACCAGAGTACAAATCCAAAGCAAACCTATTCGGATTGGTCAAAAAAGAGTACAAATCTGAAACAAGTCTGTTCGGTTTTGTCAAAAAAGAGTGCAAATCCGAAGCAAACCTGTTCGGATTTGTCAAAGAAGAGCACAAATCTGAAACAAGTCTACCTTAAAAATTTCGCAACAGGCTTCCCTCCCGAGTTGATCAACTTGCCTAAGGACAAATCCGAAGCAAGTCTGTTCGGACTTGTCAAAAAAGAGCACAAATCTGAAACAAGTCTGTTTGGTTTTGTCAAACCAGAGTACAAATCCAAAGCAAACCTATTCAGATTGGTCAAAAAAGAGTACAAATCCGAAACAAGTCTGTTCGGTTTTGTCAAAAAAGAGTGCAAATCCGAAGCAAACCTGTTCGGATTTGTCAAAGAAGAGCACAAATCCGAAACAAGTCTACCTTAAAAATTTCGCAACAGGCTTCCCTCCCGAGTTGATCAACTTGCCTAAGGACAAATCCGAAGCAAGTCTGTTCGGACTTGTCAAAAAAGAGCACAAATCTGAAACAAGTCTGTTTGGTTTTGTCAAACCAGAGTACAAATCCAAAGCAAACCTGTTCGGATTGGTCAAAAAAGAGTACAAATCCGAAACAAGTCTGTTCGGTTTTGTCAAAAAAGAGTGCAAATCCGAAGCAAACCTGTTCGGATTTGTCAAAGAAGAGCACAAATCCGAAACAAGTCTATTCGGTTTTGTCAAAAAAGAGTACAAATCCGAAACAAGTCTGTTCGGATTTGTCAAAAAAGAGTGTAAATCCGAAGCAAACCTGTGCGGATTTGTTAAAGAAGAGCACAAATCCGAAACAAGTCTGTTCGGATTTGTCAAAAAAGAGTGTAAATTCGAAGCAAACCTGTTCGGATTTGTTAAAGAAGAGCACAAATCCGAAACAAGTCTGTTTGGTTTTGTCAAACCAGAGTACAAATCCGAAGCAAACCTGTCCGGATTGGTCAAAAAAGAGTACAAATCCGATGCAAATCTCTTCGGTTTTACCAACAAAATATATATTTGAAGCAAAGTCGTTCGGTTTTGTTTAGAAAGGAGTACATTCGAGGCAAAGTCGTTCGGCTTTGTTTAAAAAGTAACTGAGATAAAAATTTGAAGTACGAATGGTTTATTGTTAATTATAGACAAATACTTGAAAATTAATTGAGTAAGGCAAATTTTTGAAGAGCAATATCATTTCATTCAAAAGAAGGAGGCTCTATTGGCCTCTGTTAAGTCTCAATTTTACCTCTTTTTGGATGAGACTTATTGAACAAATTCCACTCATCCTTTGAACCATTGCAATATAATTGTTCTCTTTTTGGTTCATTTTGTGTGCAGATATAACTAACCCAAATTCAGCTAACAATACCTTAATACACCTCATTTTTTGTGCAGGTATTGAGCTAGTGACTTGAGGATTGAAGACTCTTAGGATTGGAAACCTAAGAAGCTAAGGAGCAGAGAAGAGGTTCTGCGCCGGGCTCAATATAACCTGCGCTGGGCGTGACAAAAACATAGTATTTCATCTCTGCCAGTTATATTGCGCCGGGCGCAAAAGGAATTAAGCCGGGCGCAAAAGGAATTAAGCCGGGCGCAAAAAGAATTGCGCCGGGCTTGTGTTGAGACAGAGAGTGCTTGACTTCTCTGGAAGAACTTGCGCCGGGCGCGAAGAATTGTGCGCCGGGCGCGGAACCCTAATCTGGTCTCCCAGGCTCGTATTTGAAGCCATTTTCGGGGATCTTTCTCTCGATTCTCACATTGGGCGTCTCTAGGAGCTGCGAAAGGGATTCCCAGGGCTTGGGATCGTCCGTGTGCAGATCTTTCCTTCGGTTCTTCATCCTCCTTTCATCTCTATTTTGTATTTGCCCTCTTTGTTGAGTGGTTTCACCCATTTTGTGGGGTTAGATGTAACCAACGTACTCTATTGTAATCTTTACGGTTTTAATGATATATATACATGTTGTTTTATTCTTTGTTGTGTTTGTTTCTATTCGTAATGCTTGCTTTGGATTGATCACCCTTTGCATGATTTAAGGTTCCATGGGTATTGGAAAATAACCTTTGAAACTAGTTCTGAAACATATGCCTAGTGGTGATTTTATCTAGGGATAGAGCTTGACCCATTAGTAGTCTTAAACCCTAGCCCGTAATGCGGGTGTAGATATTGGGTACTCAAGGGATTGATATTCAATATCCGCACCTAGGCTCTTTCTCTAAGGGATTAGGTTTGAGTAAACTCTTGGGTTGACTAAACAATGAATTCAACAAGAGATTAAGGATACATTAGTGTTACGTTTGGTGAAATCTGACCCCCACAACCTCACAATACCACAATACCATTCCTTACCTTTTCCACTCACAAAACAATATTTATTTACAGCTTTCATTCCAATAGTCACAACTTTGCATTCACTGCACAAACTATGAAATTGGAATTATTCTTTAGTCACGAATAGTCAATAAATGCTTATATTACCTTCTAATCCCTGTGGATACGATATTTTTACTACTTGAACGGCCGGTATACTTGCCGTGTTTGAGACCGTTGATAGAATTAAACGAATTTATAAATATTAACAAAAGTGTTTCAACGGAAATCTCAACAAGTTTTTGGCGCCGTTGCCGGGGATTAGAATGGCGATTTAGTATTTGTAGCTATTTGTGACTTATTCTTTGTTTTTATTGTTATTTTTATTTGTGTGTTGGTAATGAATTGTTGAAGCTAACCCGTGCGCTCTAGTCCTCTGCTTTCTCTTGTATGCAAGGAACTGTGAACTAGATTGACCAATTCCTCTGAGCAGTTGCTGAGCAATCCTCAGATTGAGCACAAAGCAAGGAGGAACAAGAGCAACAGGAGGAGAAGGAGAGTAGAGCACTTCAAGTTGGTCACTGTCAGGCTCGGGACAGTAAACAAGCGCTTCCTGGGAGGCAACCCAGAGATCTGAACTGTGTTTTAGATTTTTGTTGCATGTTGTTCTGTGTTATAAGTGTTGTTTTGTATTATGTGTTGTGTTTTGTGTTATATGTTTTGTGGTATATGTTGTTTGTGTTATGTGTTAGTTGTTAGAATCATGTTTGAATGGGTAAATATAGGGTACATTTTGTTTGGAATGTGAGGAATGAGGCAATTCTGTGTCTAGGTGGAAATAAGGCCTGATTCTAATTTAAAACCTGGGCAAATTGACCTTTTAAAGTGACTACGCGCCGGGCGTGACTCTTTTGCGCCCGGCCTAATACTCAATTTTTGGTCTCTGGAACCACCACGCCGGGCGCGTTTAACGCACGCCCGGCGCGATATCAGATTTTGAAACCTCGTTGATTTTTACTGATATTAAGCCCGGCGCATCTGTGTTAAGCCCGGCGCACCACATTCCTGACAGCCCATATTTATCTGTTTTCAATCATGTTTCTTTATGTTCTGTTGTATGTTGTATGTTTGTGTGCTTTATGTTGCATTGTTATAGTTCATTTCCGTGTGCATGCATGTTGTGCTTAATTTTGGTCTAAGGATATTCTCCATTTTTGCTATATTTGCTTGGTCATCACTGTGTATAATTTTTGTGCTCACCATGTTCTTTCATGAGTACACTCTGCAATCACTTATGGTTACCAGGACTTTCAGGCGTATACTGGTTGGCCTGGGGACCAGGCTCCTAAGTTTGGGGGAGTGGAGCTGCTGAGGTTGATGGAGTTGATGATGGTGGAGCAGCTCTTGGAGATGATGATGACCAGACCCCATAGATGGAAACAGATGGAGCCTACCTTAGTTTACCTTTGTCTATTGCAATTTATTCTTCTGTCTTTTATTTTCAGTATTTAACTGTTTTTATATATAGTTTTTTTTGTGATTACTTTGTTGGTTCTTTTTGTGAATATTCTGCTTTAGCATGGTTTTTAATCTTGTTGATACTTGCTTTGCTTGTGGTTGATTCTGGATTGTAGTTTGCTTGATGTTTATAGTGCTTGTACCCTAGACATTTTCAAGTCACATTAGATCTTTAGTTCATGACTAGTTGCATACGGGTTTCAATGTTGATCATAGAACTGAGCTGAGCTTGATAGTTTGTGGATGCATAGCCGGGTGAGGTTTGAGCCTAAAACACTTATGAGTGAACTACGCTTAAGTTGCATGATAGACTTTGCTTGAGTTTCCCTGGTGGTTTGCTTATGTTGTGCACTTATATGATCAAGGCATTCATACTCCTCTATTTTGTAACCATCTAAGCCAAAAAGCCATCTCCACTCTTCACTTGACCCATACCTTTCTAAGCCTAAACACCACACCTTCCACTTGTCCCAAACCATGAAAAATTAACCATAACCCTTGCTTTGGTTAAGAGAGCAAACTGATGACATCAAATAAGTTTGGGGGAGTTGAAGAATGGGGAATTTTGGGAAGAAGAAAGTATGTGGTCAGCCATTACAAAACAAAAAAAAAAGAAAAAAAAAAAGAGAAAAACAAAGCAAAACAAAAACAAAAATATTAAGATGCAAAAATATAAATATGCATCTCATAAAGGCTAATGGCTTGGATCAGGTAAAGGGCATATGCCAAATTGTTGTAATGGGGTATGGAGAGGGACATCATTGTAAAATCTTATTTGCTCTCTTAAGCTATAGCACCTTCAATCCTTGAAAAACCATAAAACTGCTACCGCTTGACCCTGCTTGACCCAGATTGCCCTAATAAAGACCTTGTGATAAGTGTCTGCAATTGTTTTACCACTGGTTTCATTTGGAAACGAAGAGCAAAGTTGAATTATGTGGCGTGAGTAGTAGACTAGAGAGAAACACTCACCCTGATACACTAGTGTGCATAGAGAAAAACATTTTCCTAGTGAGGATGCATACACAGATAGTCATTACTCTTCTCAGCTCTTTGATCTCTTTTGAAACCTTTGTTTGCACCTTGTCATGTTCTATTGCAATAATTGTGATTGAAAATTCATCTGAGGTTCATGCTTGCGAAAAGAAGATACAAGTGAACTAGGATGTAGAAATTGACTCACTTGCATTGCTTGTTATCTGCTAGATTAATTACCTTTTGCTTGAGGACAAGCAAGGTTCTAAGTTTGGGGGAGTTGTTAAGTCTCAATTTTACCTCTTTTTGGATGAGACTTATTGAACAAATTCCACTCATCCTTTGAACCATTGCAATATAATTGTTCTCTTTTTGGTTCATTTTGTGTGCAGATATAACTAACCCAAATTCAGCTAACAATACCTTAATACACCTCATTTTTTGTGCAGGTATTGAGCTAGTGACTTGAGGATTGAAGACTCTTAGGATTGGAAACCTAAGAAGCTAAGGAGCAGAGAAGAGGTTCTGCGCCGGGCTCAATATAACCTGCGCTGGGCGTGACAAAAACATAGTATTTCATCTCTGCCAGTTATATTGCGCCGGGCGCAAAAGGAATTAAGCCGGGCGCAAAAGGAATTAAGCCGGGCGCAAAAAGAATTGCGCCGGGCTTGTGTTGAGACAGAGAGTGCTTGACTTCTCTGGAAGAACTTGCGCCGGGCGCGAAGAATTGTGCGCCGGGCGCGGAACCCTAATCTGGTCTCCCAGGCTCGTATTTGAAGCCATTTTCGGGGATCTTTCTCTCGATTCTCACATTGGGCGTCTCTAGGAGCTGCGAAAGGGATTCCCAGGGCTTGGGATCGTCCGTGTGCGGATCTTTCCTTCGGTTCTTCATCCTCCTTTCATCTCTATTTTGTATTTGCCCTCTTTGTTGAGTGGTTTCACCCATTTTGTGGGGTTAGATGTAACCAACGTACTCTATTGTAATCTTTACGGTTTTAATGATATATATACATGTTGTTTTATTCTTTGTTGTGTTTGTTTCTATTCGTAATGCTTGCTTTGGATTGATCACCCTTTGCATGATTTAAGGTTCCATGGGTATTGGAAAATAACCTTTGAAACTAGTTCTGAAACATATGCCTAGTGGTGATTGTATCTAGGGATAGAGCTTGACCCATTAGTAGTCTTAAACCCTAGCCCGTAATGCGGGTGTAGATATTGGGTACTCAAGGGATTGATATTCAATATCCGCACCTAGGCTCTTTCTCTAAGGGATTAGGTTTGAGTAAACTCTTGGGTTGACTAAGCAATGAATTCAACAAGAGATTAAGGATACATTAGTGTTACGTTTGGTGAAATCTGACCCCCACAACCTCACAATACCACAATACCATTCCTTACCTTTTCCACTCACAAAACAATATTTATTTACAGCTTTCATTCCAATAGTCACAACTTTGCATTCACTGCACAAACTATGAAATTGGAATTATTCTTTAGTCACGAATAGTCAATAAATGCTTATATTACCTTCTAATCCCTGTGGATACGATATTTTTACTACTTGAACGGCCGGTATACTTGCCGTGTTTGAGACCGTTGATAGAATTAAACGAATTTATAAATATTAACAAAAGTGTTTCAACGGAAATCTCAACAGCCTCCAAATTACAGAAGTTTAAAAATTGCATTAACGAAAAACCTAAACGCTACTCTTCAGGAGTGTGGGTTGAATCAGCTTGGATGACGGTTTTGGGATTTCCCTCGATTTCATTATCGGGCCCAGGGTTCTCTTCGTCCATCGTGTTCTCTTTAGAGGTTTCAGCATCATCCTCTGCTCGGGGGCAACACCTGGGTCAGCATCGTCAGGCTCACCTTCCTCAGGCATATCAGCAAAAGACATGAGGGACCCTTGATAGAAATCTTGAGTCATGTCAAACTCAAAACCTTCTTCAAATTGGCCGAAGTGCTTAGCCTGCCGAACGACCTGTTTAAACCCCGCTTCATGTTGAGAAATTATCTTCTCTTTAGCTTGCTCTTTGAGGGCATTATACGCAGCCTCAGCTTCTTCCACCCGGCGACGTCCTTCATTAGTCATTTTTTGAAGATCCAAGCGCAGAGTATCATTGTCTCGCTGAACGACATCTAACTCGGCAGCTATATCCTTATTTTTAGCAATCACCTCTTCATTGGCCGAAATTGCTTCGGCTGCAGTCTTCTCGGCTTCCTCGAGACTTTGCTTCAAATTCATGACCTCGCCGAGAGGCTCCATGGCAAGGTGATGAGCTAAAGCCAATGAGCGAGTTTGTACCTCGCAGAATAACCTCCATTTAGCTCTCACATCTAAGCTGGCCAAAAATTCTTGCCCGAATGGAGAAACAATATCAGGCCGAATCATCGATTCCGCCGGAGCATCTTCACTGAGAAAGGCCCGAGACATCAGTTGAGGAGGCACCACTATAATGGTACGATTGGGGGATGACTCAGGCATTGACTTGGCTTTCTTTGATTGCTCTGGTTGATCATCAGAGCTCTTCCTTTTGGTGTGCTCTTGGTTAGTTTCTTTCCCTTTTTTGCCTTTCTTCTTTTTGCGTTCTGGAGGAGGGGGCAGACGACTATTAGTGTTGGGACAAGGGGAGGATGCAACAGCCAAAGTGCCCATTTCCCCCGATTGCCGAGCCTCCTTCACTCTTGCAGCAAGAAGATGGCGAATGTTCAAGTCATCAACACCACTCTTAACCATGATTCCTGCAAAAAAGGTTAAGTAAACATCAATAGGAATTAAGATGGTAAAGGAGATAGGATAGACAGCATACCTATCAGGTCGGCCCACCAATGAGGAGACACTATCAAATTGATAACAGATCTAGTTGGCAAACGCCGAGGAAGGCACATTAATAATTTTAAATTTGTTCGTTCTTCGGCTGTCAGCATCTTTTTCGGTACTACGTCGTAGGGCCGAGGGGTACGGGTCCAGTATAAAGGGAATAAACTCTTCCCATCCTTATCAAAGAAGAAGCGTCGCCCGTTCGGCCGTATGGTCACTCGGAAGAATCCGGCCTTGAAATTCTTGTATGATGAAGTAAAACTATCCAACAATAGTCGATCACTTACTCGGCTTAAGGAGTGCCATTTTGCCAAAATAGTCGGCCGGGACGAATAGAAGTATAGAAAGAGAAGTGGAGAAGGCTTAATATGGAGACATTTACACAAGTGTTTAAAGCCCTGTAATTGCGCCCAGCTGTTAGGATGCAATTGAGTAGGGGCCACGTTCAACACTCTCAGCACTCCTATAGTAAACTCATCAAATGGCAATTTGACTTTGAGATCCCGAAGAAGACAGTCATACATGTAAAATGATTCCATCTTCCCACCACTTTGATCAAGGCAGACCATGTCAGGATTTGGAAAGGCATTATTTCGGCATGACCGAATCCCAATCGGGTAGGGATTTTCGTGGGTGTTAAAGTTCAGACAGTTAGTGTAGTCCAGAAGATTAGTGATCATTTGTGTATCCTGATACCGAGAATAATAGGAAGTGACTTCCCCGTTCACCCACTCGTATCCAGGCACATCAGAGGGACCGTGTCGTTGACGAGTTGCTACCCGTTTTGTTTTTTCTTCGACTTCACTTCCACTAGTAGAGGTTTCTTCTGAAAAATCGTCACCTTCATCTGGCCTTTCGGCATCAATAGGGGACTGAAACAATTTGGAGTGACTTGATGTACTGGACGAGGACCCCTCGGAGGACGATGACCGAGAGCTGCCAGCCGAAGAACTTGAAGAAGTATCAACCATGGTAATAGAAACTTACCAATTTCTTCACAAAAGCACAATGGATAATCGGATCGGCCTCTAAGCGTTCGGACTAGCACAAGTCGGATTAGAATAATACATGCGAATGGCCCTACCATCTAACCTATTTATAGAATCGAAGAGAAGCGGGAAAATTTAAAGTGTTGGAAAATTGTAACCGTTGGATTTCCGAGATCCAACGGTTATAAACGCGCGCCTCTTCATCTTGCCCTAACCGCCATCTCCAATTTACCCTTAAAGAAAGTTTCGCCTTTCTTCAAGGCTGGGGGGCAGTGTACGGGTAGGGGCGTTCAGCCACCCTCTTATCGGCCGCCGAATGGCCGAACCAGGTGGCCGATTGCCAATCGGTCACCTGGTTCGGCTTATCTTTATTAATTATCTTTAATAAATGATTAAGGGTTAATTAGCTGATTAAGAAATATTACCTAATACGGTAAGTATGTTACAGAGCCCATAAGGTCCAGGGCCCACGATTGTCAGTATAAATAGCTCAGGTCAAAAGGTAACGTCACTGTTCATTAATTACTCTAGATTTCCGTGCTTGTGCTGACTTGAGCATCGGAGTGCCTTTTGCAGGTACAAACCCGTCTACTCACGTTGGATCGGAATACTCGTTCAGAACACTCGTTCGACCTTCAGAATACAAGAAGATCATTGGTGTATCCTTATACAGGTACAAATTCTATATATAAGTTTTTTAGGATATTTTTTAAAAAATTGAATTATTGATAAATTGAATATTATTAATATTATTAATTAATTTTAGAAAAAGTAATAGAATTGAATTGAAAGAGGGTTGCAGATAAAATTATGACGTTTTTGTATATTTGAGTAATGGATAGAATGATTTGGTAGTATAGGAAGTAGCGCATAGTCCTAAAGAGGAATTCCGGGTGTGAAGATAAGTGTTGTAAATTGTAATTAACTGAGAGAAAGATAATTAAGTTAATGAAGTCACCGGCATACACATGTTCGGAGTAGGAGAAGAGGTAGCATCTCACATCACATATACACTGATAGATCCACTCTCAACATACGCGCGTTCCTTCACTTCAACTAATATATAAAACCCATTATTGTGGAGGTGTGTTCATTCTTCTAGCTGTAATCACAAGTCAATCATCCACACTTATAAAAGTTATTATATTATGAATACGAGTATACAACTCACGTCCCTCGCAAAGGACAATTCTCCTAATAAAATTAGGTTAAAGATCCTAAATTATTTCCAAATAATTAAAAGATTAAGTGATGAATTCGCAAATGAATGTTAAATTTATATACATTTAATATTTATTGAACTAGCTACCAACTTCATGCTCGATTGGCAAGTGGGTGAGTAATTTAAAAATGGAAATCGATCTGTAATAAACTAATTCGTAAATGTCATTTAATTTGGATGTTAGAAATACTAAGGAGTATACTAGTCAGTAGATAACCCATTTTTTTTAAAACTATAATGCAGGAGTTTAATTTCCAACTGAATAAATTATCAATTTAGTTTTTTTTTTCTGTTCTATTTAGTTTTTAAAATAATAAAATTATATAATTATTTCTTCAGGTATTTGATATTTACTAGTCTAAGTCTCTAAATTAGTATATTTCACTATTTTTTTTATCTATTGAAAGACTATTTATTATAATTTATAATGTTAAAAAATTACTTATTTTAAATTTTTTATTTCATATTACCATTTAAGAGAGAGTGAAATATTTTAGTGATCTAGTAGATGGAATGATCACTTAAGAATCCCGATGAAACTTAATTATTATTCTAACCTAGAATATTTAGTATTCTTAAAACCTTTTTAAGATTACATATATTAATTTCATTTTCTAAACAAAGATATATTGTTTCTTATCTTAATTCTATAAATTATGTTGTGTCTTTAATTATATTAATGACCCATAAATCTTAGTCAATATGATTGTTATTGTAATTGTTTTGTAAATATATTTAATTAGATTATCTTACATACAAATAATCTTCGTTATCATTTGAAAAGGCTTGATGTTCGAAACAAGCAACTCTACTATAATTTAAAATTTTGACCTAATATATAAGAGATGAGAATAATACAAGTTAAATTTGTAATATTAACAATACAAGTTAAGTGATAAAATAATATTTTTTATCACTTGAAAGACTATTTATTATAATTTATAATATTAAAAAATTACTCATTTAAATTTCTTATTTCATATTATCATTCAAGAGAGAGAGAGTGAAATATTTTAATTATCTGGTAAATATAACGGTCACTTAAGAATTTCGATGAAACTTAATTATTATTTTGATGTAGAATATTCACTAGGGTTAACCTATATTCTTAGAACCTTTTCGGATAACATATATTAATTTCATCTTTTAAACAAAGATATATTGTTTCTTATCTCAATATATTGTGTCTTTAATGATATTAATGATCCATAAATCTTAATCATTATAATCATTATTGTAACCATTTTATAAATATATTTAATTAAATTATTTTATATGCAAATAATCTTAGTTATCACCTAAAGAGATTTTATGTCCGAAACAAGTAACTTTACAATATTTAAAATTTTGGCCTATAAAAACAATACAAGTTAAATTCAGAATATTAACATTATTTCGACTCATCATAAACAACAAATTCTCTTAAACTGGATTAAAAGAAAAATACTAGAATGGAAGAATACATTTAGGAAGTAGTTGGTTTGTTTTGTCAAAGACGAATTGAAATATTTATTTGGTTGGAAGAAAAAACAAGTTGACCTTAAACTTAAAGTCTTAAAGCATGATAAATGAGAGTGAGAATTGGAGCATGAGGAGAAATTTGGGGATTTTGTACGTAGGGGAGAGCATAGAGCTGGATACAGCTAAACGCAGCGGTTAGAAGGTTAGCATCTGAAATCTCTCCAACTTCTAATCACTGTTGATTCCATACAAATACAAAACCTCATAATAACCTAATAAACTCACACAGACACACACAAACTGCTCCACCACTTTCTCTCTCTAGTAAACAAAACAAAAAAGCAACCCCCTTTTAAGTTTTCCCTCATTCTCTCTCACAACACAACCCTCACCGACAACAACGTAAGCTAAACAAACCAAAACACACTAACACCGCCATGACCGACAGAGTCTACCCTTCCGCCAAGCCCCTCCCCAACGCCAACGCTGCCGCCACCGCCAACCCATCTTTCCCGGCGACCAAGGCCCAGCTCTACGGCGCCACCCGCCCCACCTACCGCCCCCAGCCCCACCACCGTCGCCGGAGCCGCCGCGGCTGCTGCTGCACCTTCTTCTTCTGGCTGACCCTCACCATCCTCGTCCTCCTCCTTCTGGCGGGTGTCGCCGGCACCGTCTTCTACCTCCTGTACCGCCCCCACCGCCCCTCCTTCACCGTCACCTCCCTGAAACTGTCGTACCTGAACCTCACATCCTCCTCCACCCTCAACTCCCGCTTCGACCTCGCCGTCTCCGCCACCAACCCCAACAAGAACATCCTCTTCGCCTACGACCCCACCGCCGTCACCGTCCTCTCCGGCGACGTCGACATCGGCGACGCCACCGTCCCCGCCTTCCGCCACCCGAAGAAGAACACGACGCTGATCAAGACCTCCATGGTGGCCGCCGGGCACGCCCTCAGCGGCGACGAGGCCTCGACCCTGAAGGGCTCAATGAAGAGCAAGAAGGGTTTGGCTCTGAAGGTGAATTTGGAAACGAAGGTGAAGGCCACCATGGGGAAGTTGAAAACCCCCAAGGTCGGAATCAGAGTCTCCTGCGACGGAATCAGAGTCACCCTCCCCGCCGGCAAGAAACCGGCGACGGCCTCCACTTCTAACGCCAAGTGTCACGTCGATGTTCGCTTCAAGATCTGGAAGTGGACCGTTTGAATTTCATCCACTTTACAGAACTTAGGTGTGTTCTGTTCTTTCTTGGCTTTGGTTTTAATTTTAATTTTAATTTTGGTATATTTTTGGAGAATTTGTCCATACTCATAAATCATAATTACTTGAATGCATGTAAATGGCAACGAGGGCTGCCGGGGTTTCAGTCGGTGACAGTTGTTACCATCTTTTGTATACTATATATCTTTTTTTGCTAGACACAGTTGTATTTTTCTATTCTATTTTCTCTGCACTTTTATTCTTTTGCATTGCATGATGGCTGATGGCACCATTATTTTAATCTGCTGCATTTATATAATGTTAAAAGGGTACGCACTGGTTGTAATTATTATATATTTCTAGGGGGATCGCACAAGTTATTGTTTAATAAAAAGGACGGGTTTAATACTTGAAGCGGGTAGAAATTTACATTTTTTTGTTCTTTTGTTTTTCAACGACTTGTTTGTTTACTTACGTGGCTTGTACCGACAATGAAGTTTGATCTTGACAAAATTAATTTTAATTGTGTAGTGGTATTCCGGCGTACACTTGTTACTTGGATCTTGGCTTTTATACGAAGAGTGTAATTATGTTGACCCGAAATAAACAAGATTGATTTAAGATGGTAGGAAGGAATAGACAGAAAAGGACTGAGTAACCATGTTTTTTTTTTACTGACTTAAAGATTGATCATTTTGATTAGCTAAGTACAGTAGTAATTTAAATTGGAATAAAATGAGAAGTGATTTGAGTGGGTGAGGTGTGTGGTCACGTCGTGTTGTATGGCGATGCCACGAAATACAAATAATGGAAATCGCTTTCGCTTTGAAAAGCGCGAATGGTGGGTGCGCTGATTATTGTGTTCAACTTACTTCATAAATTTCCGCATAATTTTGTTGTATTTTACATGGTTGTCGCTACATACACTCTTTCCCTCTTTATCGGGCTTCAATTATTGACCTCTTCATCGTCTTCCTACCTAATTCCAAACGGGACCACCTTCCCATTCAGGTGCCCTTTTCCTTCCGCGCCACTAACTTTACAAAATTCTTTAAAATTAGCATGTACACAAAGTGCAAAGATGTAATTATCTATCTCTTCTATTTTATTTCACATTTCAACAAAAGTAAAATTGTTTTATTTCATATTTTTTGATATTGAATGCTCTAATTAAAATATCAAAAACTCAAAGAGGTTCTAAGTAAAATATCAAGAACTCATTTTTTTTAAAGAATATTCTTAACTAGCAGGAGACTGTTTTAACTTAGATAAAATATAATGAGAGTTCACAAATAAAAATTAGATTATCGCATTTTTAGTATTTAGTTAACGGAAACTTCTTATTGAATATAAAGACAGCCTTATCTACCTAATATGAGAATCTCATCTAATATTGGATGATAGTAAACATTTACAACCCTGCCAAAAGAAACGGAAATGGATGAATGATCCAATTTACAAATCTCGTCGTACAGGTGGTATAAAATCGACAAACTGTATTCTCGTCGTACTAAAAGGCAATAACTGTACTGCTCTTCCAACCAAATGCTTTGTTACTAACTTATGGATTATCCATGATTGGAGAAAAAGCTTTTAAATTTTTTTGGTGGGAAATTTAAGAGGAATGAGGCATTTTAATCTAGAGCAAGAGAAAAGGCTTTAGGTCTAAAAGAACACTAATGCTTTAGGTGTTTCGAAGCCATCCATCCTAATTCCTAAAATATGGAATGAAATAAACTCATTGCTGATATCATTGTCATTCCAAATAAAGGAATGGAAACTATTCTGCACCATCATGAAATATCGAAACAATAATATGATAATATTTTAACTCATTTATTAAATAAATGAATCTACAGTGAGACTTGTGTATTGGGCCTTGTAAATGGGCCAGAGAGAACCCAAACAAGCACCTCCTATTCCCTGAAAAGTGAAAACCCCGCCTTCAAAGTGGTTGATCTGTGTAGTGTGAGAGAGTAACAGAGTTCAAAAGCTTCATTCATGCTCAATGCAGCCTCTGAGCCTTCAAAGTGGTTGATCTGTGTAGTGTGAGAGAGTAACAGAGTTCAAAAGCTTCATTCATGCTCAATGCAGCCTCTGAGCGCTTCCGCTTTCTCTCTTCACGATTCCAACCCTTTTTTCTCATCTCTCGTTCAATCTGCCGCGTCCACAATGACGACTTTCTTGATTCCTTCGACGCCTTTTTTCAACGTTGCTTCACTCTCCAACAAGCTCGCCAACTTCACTCCCAATTGGTTCTCACCGCCGCGCACCGTTTACCCTTCTTGGCCGCCAGGCTCATAGCGGTTTACGCTCGATTTGGCTTTCTCTCCGACGCTCGGAAAGTGTTTGATGCAATACCAATTGAGGGGCTCCACCATCTTCTTTTGTGGAATTCAATTATCAGAGCCAATGTCTCTCACGCTTACCACGAACACGCGCTTCAACTTTATGTTGAAATGCGAAAGCTTGGATTTTTGCCCGATGGGTTCACTCTTCCGTTGATAATTCGCGCTTGCTCGAATCTGGGTGGCGCTGACCTCTGCAGGGTTGTCCATTGTCATGCTCTGCAAATGGGGTTTCGGAATCATCTTCATATTGTGAACGAGCTCGTGGGGATGTATGGGAAGCTTGGGCGAATGGAGGATGCGCGCCAACTGTTTGATGGAATGTTTGTGAGAAGTGTCGTGTCGTGGAATACTATGGTTTCGGGTTATGCCTTCAACTGTGATTCTCTTGGTGCTTCTGGGGTTTTTAAGCGGATGGAGTTGGAAGGTTTGCAGCCGAACTCTGTGACGTGGACCTCGCTCTTGTCGAGCCATGCTAGATGTGGGCTTTATGATGAGACTCTTGAGATGTTTAAGAGGATGAGGAAAAGGAGAGTTGAAATCAGTGCTGAAGCAGTGGCTGTGGTGTTATCGGTTTGTGCTGATATGGCTGAAGTCGACTGGGGTAAAGAAATCCATGGTTTTGTTGTTAAAGGTGGATATGAAGATTATTTGTTTGTGAAAAATGCACTGATAGGTACTTATGGGAAGCACCGGCATCTGGGGGATGCTCATAAAGTGTTTTTGGAAATAAAGAACAAGAATATGGTAAGTTGGAATGCTTTGATATCGTCATATGCTGAATCTGGGTTATGTGAGGAGGCCTATGCAGCATTTTTACAGATGGAGAAATCAGGTTCAGATGGTCAGTCCCCTGTGAGGCCCAATGTCATAAGTTGGAGTGCAGTGATCGGTGGTTTTGCTTGTAAGGGGCATGGTGAGAAGTCACTGGAACTTTTTAGGCAAATGCAGCTTGCAAAAGTAATGGCCAATTGTGTGACAATTTCCAGCGTTTTATCAGTTTGTGCAGAGTTAGCAGCATTGAACCTTGGCAGGGAGCTCCATGGTTTTGCCGTTAGGAATTTGATGGTTGACAATATTTTGGTGGGCAATGGTCTGATAAACATGTATATGAAGTGTGGGGATTTCAGGGAAGGACACTTGGTGTTTGATAACATAAAGGGTAGAGATTTAATCTCATGGAACTCATTAATTGGGGGTTATGGAATGCATGGGCTTGGTGAGAACGCTTTAAGAACTTTTGATGAGATGATTAGAGCCGGAATGAAGCCAGACAACATCACTTTCGTTGCTATTCTATCTGCTTGCAGTCATGCTGGACTTGTTGCCGCTGGTCGAAACCTTTTTGACAAGATGGTCAGAGAGTTTAGGATTGAATCTAATGTAGAGCACTACGCGTGCATGGTTGATCTCCTTGGTCGTGCGGGACTTTTGAAAGAAGCAACTGATATCGTGCGAAACATGCCAATTGAACCTAATGAATATGTTTGGGGGGCTCTTCTAAACTCATGTAGAATGTACAGACACACAGACAATGTAGAAGAAACAGCATCACAAATTCTAAGCCTGAAGTCAAAAATAACTGGGAGCTTCATGCTGCTGTCCAATATTTATGCTGCTAATGGAAGATGGGATGATTCTGCAAGAGTGAGAGTGTCGGCAAGGACAAAAGGTCTGAAAAAAATACCTGGTCAAAGTTGGATTGAGGTGAGAAAGAAAGTTTACACATTCTCGGCAGGGAATCTAGTCCATTTGGGTCTGGAAGAAGTTTATACGATCCTTGAAGAATTGGCACTTCACATGGGGAGTGAAAATTATAAACTCAATAGTTGCTTTAGTCAAGAATTTGTTTACGACCAATCAAAGCACTTGTTGCAAACTGAGACCCGAGAGGCTAGATATTATGTCATGCCATGACTTATTTCTTTGATAACTCTGAATCCGAGTTATCAAGAAAACTAAAAAAAACAAAATTGTAATTCATTATCACGCATCACATGTAATAGTATCATATATGGAAAGATACCTGGCTTTTAGGAGTTCCTCCACCCATTCACGTGATTCCAACTGATTGAAGGACATGAAAAGAAAGCAGTAATTAATTTCCTTTTTGCTAAGAAAAAGGTGATTGGCCATGCAGCCTTATACATTGTGTTGATTCACATGCATGCACGGATATATCACGACGACACTTTCTTTTCCTTCAACCCTCACAAGAAAACCGCTTTAAACCATACCCTTTCTTCTCCAATATTAATTCCTCCATCTCTATATTCATCATCACTTATATATCACTCCAACCAGCTCACACTCTATCACCATCCTCCCTTCCTTCCATGGCAACCACCGAAGCAGAAGAAGCAGCCAAAAGGGTCCAATACCCCCTGGACTCTTCCTCCTACAAGCTACTCAACGAGATCGGTGCCGGCGTGAGTGCCGTCGTCTACAAAGCACTGTGCATCCCCATGAACTCCACCGCCGTAGCAATCAAATCCATAGACCTTGACCGTTCCCGGCTCGACTTGGACGATGTTCGGCGCGAAGCCAAGACCCTATCCCTCCTTTCTCACCCTAACATTCTCAAAGCACACTGTTCCTTCACTGTTGACCGCCGCCTCTGGGTGGTGATGCCATTCATGGCTGCAGGATCACTGCAATCCATCATCTCTCACTCCTTCCCCAACGGCCTAATCGAACCCTGCATTGCAGTAGTTCTCAAAGATTCCCTCAACGCACTCTCTTACCTCCACGCTCAGGGCCATCTGCACAGAGACATAAAAGCTGGCAACATTCTCGTTGACTCAAACGGCCAAGTCAAGCTTGCAGATTTTGGTGTCTCTGCTTCCATCTACGAGTCCACATGTTCCTCTCTCAAGTTCACTGATGTTGCAGGCACTCCCTATTGGATGGCTCCTGAGGTGATCCATTCCCACACGGGGTACAGTTTCAAGGCTGATATATGGTCCTTTGGGATAACAGCTTTGGAGCTTGCACATGGAAGGCCTCCTCTCTCTCACCTCCCACCTTCCAAGTCCATGATGCTCAAGATCACAAAACGCTTTCGTTTTTCTGATTTTGACAAGTATAGGAAGGGAAATGGGAAGAAATTCTCCAAGGCTTTCAAGGACATGGTTGCTTCTTGCCTCGACCAAGACCCTTCTAAGAGACCTACTGCTGACAAGTTGCTCAAACACCCCTTCTTTAAGAACTGCAAGGGCTCTGAGTGTTTGGTGAAGAATGTGCTCCAAGGGTTGCCCAGTGTGGAGAAGAGGTATAAGGAGAGCAAGGTTTGTAGTGTGCATGAAGATGGGGAGAAAGGTGGTGATAATGATGGTGATGGTGATGATGATGACCCTTCCGTGCAGGGGAAGCAGAGAAGGATAAGTGGGTGGAACTTCAACGAAGAGGGGTTGGAGCTTGAGCCTGTGTTCCCGAATGATGAGGTTAAAGAGGTTCGGTTTGGAGGGGAAACGGTTGTCCAACAAACGGGGGAGCATGTTGTGAACAGGGAAGGAATGTTGGCGACTCTGAATGTGTTGAAGGGGAGTTTGGAGCAAGAGCTGTGGCAAGTTAAGTTTCTGGTGAGCACGATACAAGGAGAGGAGACTCATCATCAAGTTCAAGTGGTTGGTGGTGATCATAGCGAGGAGCAAGAAATTTCTAGGCTGAGGGCTGAGTTGGAGAATGAGAGGAGGAAGAACACGCAGTTGGAGTTGCAGCTCCACACCTGCAAGCTCCACCTTTCTTCTCTTAGTACTTCCAAGTAAAATCTGATTCAACTTCTCAACTTTTCTTATGCTCGTGTACTTGTTCTTATGTACTTGCTTGTTGCTCATGCTAGGGTGGTACAAGATTATTTAAAGAATTTTAATATTATTCTTGCAATAAAATTTATATAGTATTTTTTCTTTTTATCACCTTAGTAATCATCTTACTCTAAATTTTATAAAATATAAACATGAATATATTTACTCTAATGAAAGGATTAAATTTGTGACGGATAGGGTGTATTATGATATTCCTCTTTTATTATACTCATCTTAATTTAGAATGAATTGAGGTGAAAATAAAGAAATTAATAAAGGAAAAAAAATGATAAAGTAATGGGTGATAATGATGGAAATAAAAGTGAGATAAAAGAGAAAATAAGATAAATAATACGGGTCAATAATATATATGATTTGACCTTAGGTAATAAGTGATTAAAATGGCTGATCACACAGTCGAGTGATTAATAGATAAAATAATTGTAATCAATTAATTAGATAACAATATATTCTCTGTAAAAAGAAATAAAGGAGAGAAATAGTCATACATTCAAAGCTACTTTTTTAATATTTTTTTTACAGAAAATATAATTCAGATTGTTAATTAATTAGATTAAAAAATTATTTAAAATTAAGACAAATTTATGTTACGAGTGAAATAATTAATATACGTATAAATTTCAAACATATGTACCTATACATAATTTATGTTTATATATAAAGAGGATTGATGAATTTATAACTTTTTTATCTCTGTTTTTTAAACAATATTATCTTTAAATTATCTCTATTTAAAAAAAAATATTATCTTCAAATCTTTAAATAATAAAAATTAATATTGAAAGTTACATTTATTTTGATTGTTCAAATAGGTTAATTATTCAAATTCTTAAATTGTTAACCATTTATTTTATTACTTCTATTCTTTTATTGAATTTTAAATTTTAAATTTATATATATCTTATTATATGCATGATGGAGATAAATTAGTTTATGATCGATTTTTATCTTCACTTTTATTTTTGATGATTTTATATTTAAATCTTTAAATAATAAAAAAATGATTTTGAAAGTTATTTCTATTTTAACCACTCAATAAGTTAATTATTCAAATCTTCAAATTATTAACCACTCATTTTATTACTTAATCTTATATATTTTATTTATTTATTTATTTGTTTTTTTTAATATTTATACTTCTATATTTCTATAACTATTATTAATGATAATTAACTAAAATGTTTAGCATTTGAATATTGATCTTAGGTATGACGTAAAACTAATGTTAAAAGGAAAATCTTTATCTTGTGGGTGTTTATGATTCCTCACAAAGATTAACCGCTACTTATGATGATAGATATTTCATATCAATATCATGATTATCAAAAAAGTAATAATAATAAAGAGAATACTCTTCTTAACAACCACTTTTGTCTTTATTTTTCTTTAACTTTTTTACCCACTCAATTACAGAACAACATCTTTTTAACAATATATTTGATAATATACCGTGTAATTTATGTCAAATTCACTTTAATTATATTATTTATTTATTTAAGTTTATCCAATCAAATTCGAACACGTTCTTTGTGTGTAGTTTATACTAAATATATTTATATTATTTAACAGTGTTCCTTATGAAAATAAAACTAATTTAAAATAACAAGTAAAGAATACTTAAATAAAAAATAAAAAGTTAATATAAAAAATTACAAGTAATTTGAGAAAATTAGGATTTGAGATAAAAAAATGTTTAAACATAAAATTTGAAAGTAATTGATAATTTATTTTAAAAAAATACAAAAATAAGTATTTTAAAATTTTAATTTAAAGTCGAATTAGAATGGTTTGAATTTTAATAGTGATGTTTGAAAATAATAAAAATACAAAAGAATAACATGTATGATACCACATGCAAGAAAAAGAAAATAAATCTTGAAATTCTTTTTGCTTTGGCTGTAAATACTTATATTTAAAAGTGTTCTTTATGAAAAAAAAAATTAATTTAAATAATAATTAAATAAGATTTAAATAAAAAAGAAACTTTTAATATAAAAAAAGTTATAAGTAATTTGAAATAATTAAAGATTTGAGATATAAAAAAGAAAAGTTTAAACGCAAAATTTGAAAGTAATTGATAATTTAAAATTTCGTAAAAATATACAAAAATAAGTATTTTAAAACTGTAATTTAATGTCTAATTAGAATGGTCTGAATTTGAACAATAAAATTTGAAAATAATAAAAAATACAAAAGAATAACATGAGAGATACTACATACAAGAAAAAGAAAATAAATCTTGAAATTATTTTTTCTTTGATCGTAAATACTTACCATTAATGAATGGAGATTGACTTATTTAAAATCAAATTAGAATGATCAACAATTTTCTTGACTTAAAAACATAAAAGATTTGTCCATAAATCAAAATTATTATGCAACGAATAGGAACTTAATGAAGACATGATTAAAATCATGATATGGATCAACGAACAAAATAAGAGATGAAAAGAAAAGACAAACCAGATTCATTGCCAACAAAATCAAAAGAAAGAAAAAAACTTAAAACATGGCACCAATGTGTGAACATAGGTTGTCGCTGCGCATAATGATCTTTGATATTTGGATAGATTAGACATTATATTTTCCTTCGGTGTCTGCTTCATATAACACAAATTTATGTTAGAAAGAAGCAAGACACCGAAGGAAAAGGTGAAGTCAAAACCTTTTTTCTTCCAAGAACGTGAAGATGTAGTGAGTAGTGACCTCCTACAAGACTTTAGAGTGAAATTTATGATTCATACTTTAACCCAACCCATCACTCTTATACTTATTTTATGATCAAGAACAATAACAACCTATAACAATATATTCTTTTGTTGTATAGACCCAATACAAGTTGGGTTGAGCCTTATTCAACCCATTCTTGTTCAGTTTTATCTCATAAGACATTGGGCTTCAAAGCCTTCTTTTGAGCCAAAGGTTAATGGTGTTAAATTAACATAACCTAATATATTTTATTTATTTATTTATTTTTTATATTTTTTTAATATTTATACTTCTATATTTCTATAACTATTATTAATGATAATTAACTAAAATATTTAGAATTTGAATCTTAATCTTAGCTATGAAGTAAACTAATGTTAAAAGGAAAATCTTTATCTTGTGTGCGTTTATGAGCCCTAACAAAGATTAACCGCTACTTATGATGATAGATATTTCATATCAATATCATGATTATCAAAAATGTAATAATAATAAAGAGAATACTCTTCTTAATAATCACTTTTGTCTTTATTTTTCTTTAACTTTTTTACCCACTCAATTATACAACAACTTCTTTTTAACAATATATTTGCAGAGAATAAAATGAAAAAAATTATTTATATAAAAAAGAATCTAACTTCATATGTAACTATTACATATAGATATAAGGTGTAATCTACTAATTTATACTATATATAAAAGGGATACATCCCTTCGATTTTTACATTTTAAAAATATTTATATCTTTTTATTATATATATATATATATATATATTTTTTTTTTCTTTCTTTCTACTATCATAGTAAAATAGAAGTAAAAAATATGTATGATTTCTATCAATACTAACTACTTGCTTATTTTGTAATTTCATTTGATCTCTAATTTTATTTAAAATTATTTTACTTTTTTCAATTATATATTATCTCGATTTATATTTTTTAACTTTTATTATTATTATTTTTTATTTTTTATTATTTTTAAACAAACTACATGGAAATACGAAATATCACAAATCCTACTATTATTTTAACAACAATCAAATAAGTCACCGATTCGAATTCTCAAATTCACTTTTATTATACGATAATATACCGTGTAATTTATGTCAAATTCACTTTAATTATATTATTTATTTATTTAAGTTTGTCCAATCAAATGCGAACACGTCCTTTCTGTGTAGTTCATACTAAATATATTCTAACTATTTAACAGTGTTCCTTATGAAAATAAAAAATAATTTAAAATAATAAGTAAAGAATATTTAAATAAAAAAATCAATATAAAAAATTACAAGTAATTTGAGAAAATTAGGATTTGAGATAAAAAAAAATGTTTAAACATAAAATTTGAAAGTAATTGTAAATTTATTTTTTAAAAAATACAAAAATAAATATTTTAAAATTTTAATTTAAAGTCGAATTAGAATTGTTTCAATTTCAATAGTAATGTTTGAAAATAATAAAAATATAAAAGAATAATATGTGAGATATCACGTACAAGAAAAAGAAAATAAATCTTGAAATTCTTTTTGCTTTGGCTGTAAATACTTACATTTTAAAAGTGTTCTTTATGAAAATAAGAAAATGAATTTAAATAATATGTAAAGAAGATTTAAATAAAAAATAAACTGTTAATATAAAAAAGTTATAAGATTTGAGATATAAAAAAGAAAAGCTTAAACGCAAAATTTGAAAGTAATTGATAATTTGAAATTTCGTAAAAATATACAAAAATAAGTATTTTAAAATTGTAATTTAATGTCTAATTAGAATGGTCTGAATTTGAACAATAAAATTTGAAAATAAAAAATACAAAAGAATAACATGAGAGATACTACGTACAAGAAAAAGAAAATAAATCTTGAAATTCTTTTTCTTTGATTGTAAATACTTACCATTAATAAATGGAGATTGACTTATTTAAAATCAAATTAGAATGATCAACAATTTTCTTGACTTAAAAACATAAAAGATTTGTCCATAAATCAAAATTATTATGCAACGAATAGGAACTTAATGAAGACATGATTAAAATCATGATATGGATCAACGAACAAAATAAGAGATGAAAAGAAAAGACAAACCAGATTCATTGCCAACAAAATCAAAAGAAAGAAAAAAACTTGATGTTTATACGTACGTAACATGGCACCAAGGTGTGAACATAGGTTGTCGTTGCGCTTGATTATCTTTGATATTTGGAAAGATTAGACATTACATTTTCCTTCGGTGTCTGCTTCATATAACACAAATTTATGTTAGAAAGAAGCAAGACACCAAAGGAAAAGGTGAAGTCAAAACCTTTTTTTTTTTCCAAGAACGTGAATATGTAGTGAGTAGTGACCTCCTACAAGACTTTAGAGTGAAATTTATGATTCATACTTTAACCCAACCCATCACTCTTATACTTATTTTATGACCAAGAACAATAACAACTTATAACAATATCTTCTTTTGTTATATAGACCCAATACAAGTTGGGTTGAGCCTTAGCCCATTCTTGTTCAGTTTTATCTCATAAGACATTGGGCTTCAAAGCCTTCTTTTAAGCCCAAAGTTAATGGTGTTAAATTAACATAACCTAATATATTTTATTTATTTATTTTATATTTTTTTAATATTTATACTTCTATATTTCTATAACTATTATTAATGATAATTAACTAAAATATTTAGAATTTTAATCTTAATCTTAGCTATGAAGTAAACTAATGTTAAAAGGAAAATCTTTATCTTGTGTGCATTTATGAGCCCTAACAAACATTAACCGCTACTTATGATGATAGATATTTCATATCAATATCATGATTATCAAAAATGTAATAATAATAAAGAGAATACTCTTCTTAATAATCACTTTTGTCTTTATTTTTCTTTAACTTTTTTACCCACTCAATTATACAACAACTTCTTTTTAACAATATATTTGCAGAGAATAAAATGAAAAAAATTATTTATATAAAAAAGAATCTAACTTCATATGTAACTATTACATACAGATATAAGGTGTAATCTACTAATTTATACTATATATAAAAGGGATACATCCCTTTGATTTTTACATTTTTAAAAATATTTATATCTTTTTATTATATATATATATATTTTTTTTTTCTTTCTTTCTACTATCATAGTAAAATAGAAGTAAAAAATATGTATGAAAAAATTAACCAACTCTATCAATACTAACTACTCGCTTATTTTGTAATTTCATTTGATCTCTAATTTCATTTAAAATTATTTTCCTTTTTTCAATTATATATTATCTCGATTTACATTTATTATTATTATTATTATTTTTTATTTTATATTATTTTTAAACAAACTACATAGAAATACAAAATATTACAAATCCTACTATTATTTTAACAACAATCAAATAAGTTAACGATTCGAATTCTCAAATTCACTTTTATTATATTATACAATAATATATCGTATAATTTATGTCAAATTCACTTTAATTATATTATTTATTTATTTAAGTTTGTCCAATCAAATGCGAACACGTCCTTTTTGTGTAGTTCATACTAAATATATTCTAACTATTTAACAGTGTTCCTTATGAAAATAAAAAATAATTTAAAATAATAAGTAAAGAATATTTAAATAAAAAAATCAATATAAAAAATTACAAGTAATTTGAGAAAATTAGGATTTGAGATAAAAAAAAATGTTTAAACATAAAATTTGAAAGTAATTGTAAATTTATTTTAAAAAAAATACAAAAATAAGTATTTTAAAATTTTAAGTTAAAGTCGAATTAGAATTGTTTCAATTTCAATAGTAATGTTTGAAAATAATAAAAATATAAAAGAATAATATGTGAGATACCACGTACAAGAAAAAGAAAATAAATCTTGAAATTCTTTTTGCTTTGGCTGTAAATACTTACATTTTAAAAGTGTTCTTTATGAAAATAAGAAAATGAATTTAAATAATAAGTAAAGAAGATTTAAATAAAAAATAAACTGTTAATATAAAAAAGTTATAAGATTTGAGATGAATAAGATTTGAGATATAAAAAAGAAAAGCTTAAACGCAAAATTTGAAAGTAATTAATTTGAAATTTCGTAAAAATATACAAAAATAAGTATTTTAAAACTGTTATTTAATGTCTAATTAGAATGGTATGAATTTGAACAATAAAATTTGAAAATAATAAAAATTACAAAAGAATATCATGAGAGATACTACGTACAACAAAAAGAAAATAAATCTTGAAATTCTTTTTACTTTGGGTGTAAATACTTATGTTTAATGAATGGAGATTGACTTTTTAAAAATCAAATTAGAATGATCAACAATTTTATTGACTTAAAAACGTAAAAGATTTGTCCATAAATCAAAATTATTATGAAACAAAGAGGAATTAATGAAAACATGACTAAAATCATGATATGGATCAGCGAACAAATAAGAGATGAAAAGAAAAGACAAACCAAATTTATTGCCATCAAAATCGAAAGAAAGAAAAAAACTTAATGTTTCTACCTACGTAACGTGGCACCAAGGTGTGAACATAGGTTATCGCTTCGCATGATGATCTTTGATATTTAGAAAGATTAGACATTACATTTTCCTTCGGTGTCTGCTTCTTAGAACACAAATTTATGTTAGAAAGAAGCAAGACACCGAAGGAAAAGGTGAAGTCAAAACCTTTTCTGTTTCCAAAAACGTAGTAGTGACCTCCTACAAGACTTTAGAGTGAAATTTATGATTCATACTTTAACCCAATCCATCACTCTTATACTTATTTTATGATCAAGAACAATAACAACCTATAATAATATCTTCTTTTATTGTATAGACCCAATACAGGTTGGGTTGAGCCTTATTCAGCCCATTCTTGTTCAATTTTATCTCATTAGACATTGGGCTTCAAAGCCTTCTTTTGAGCCCAAGATTAATAGTGTTAAATTAACCTAACCTAATATTTTAGAAAATACTTATTAATAATATTCAATAGAATTAATCTCTAAATTAGCCTAAATCAAGCTACCATTTTATTTTTAAACTCTTATTCTTACTCTTCTATTGAGATTCAATTTATGAAAGCCCATTGGTACCAAATAATCTTTTAGCATTGATCAGATTCATGCATTCTGATTTATTTGTTGTAGCATTGATTGTTAAATAATAAATTGGTAGTTTAGTTAAATTAGATGATAGTAAAAATATTTATTCTAAAAATAATTATTTGTTAAATTATTTTAATAGATCTAAATTATTATATCTTAAATATGTTATGACGATACGATTTCTTGTGAAAATGATGATATAGAGATCACTTATGGTTAGAGTACATAAGATAAATATTAAACCTGTATTGTATAGACCCAATACAGGTTGGGTTGAGCCTTATTCAGCCCATTCTTGTTCAATTTTATCTCATTAGACATTGGGCTTCAAAGCCTTCTTTTGAGCCCAAGATTAATAGTGTTAAATTAACCTAACCTAATATTTTAGAAAATACTTATTAATAATATTCAATAGAATTAATCTCTAAATTAGCCTAAATCAAGCTACCTTTTTATTTTTAAACTCTTATTCTTACTCTTCTATTGAGATTCAATTTATGAAAGCCCATTGGTACCAAATAATCTTTTAGCATTGATCAGATTCATGCATTCTGATTTATTTGTTGTAGCATTGATTGTTAAATAATAAATTGGTAGTTTAGTTAAATTAGATGATAGTAAAAATATTTATTCTAAAAATAATTATTTGTTAAATTATTTTAATAGATCTAAATTATTATATCTTAAATATGTTATGACGATACGATTTCTTGTGAAAATGATGATATAGAGATCACTTATGGTTAGAGTACATAAGATAAATATTAAACCTGTATTGTATAGACCCAATACAGGTTGGGTTGAGCCTTATTCAGCCCATTCTTGTTCAATTTTATCTCATTAGACATTGGGCTTCAAAGCCTTCTTTTGAGCCCAAGATTAATAGTGTTAAATTAACCTAACCTAATATTTTAGAAAATACTTATTAATAATATTCAATAGAATTAATCTCTAAATTAGCCTAAATCAAGCTACCTTTTTATTTTTAAACTCTTATTCTTACTCTTCTATTGAGATTCAATTTATGAAAGCCCATTGGTACCAAATAATCTTTTAGCATTGATCAGATTCATGCATTCTGATTTATTTGTTGTAGCATTGATTGTTAAATAATAAATTGGTAGTTTAGTTAAATTAGATGATAGTAAAAATATTTATTCTAAAAATAATTATTTGTTAAATTATTTTAATAGATCTAAATTATTATATCTTAAATATGTTATGACGATACGATTTCTTGTGAAAATGATGATATAGAGATCACTTATGGTTAGAGTACATAAGATAAATATTAAAGCTAGAGTGTGAAAAATTAAAATTATTTTTCCATAATTATATGAGCAGTATTTTTAATAAGTCATTTAATTAACTTATAACTTTGTTTCCTTAAAATAAAATTGTATAATAAACAAACTCATATTACTAATTTATTATAAATTATGAGGTAAAAGAAAAAGTGACAAACGTGTCATTTTGGTCCAAGTCACCCTAAGTTTTACTTGTTTGAAGTGGGTCAGACCAAATTCATTTTAGGCTTAAATATGTTTTTAGTCCACAAATTTAAGTGAAATTTGTTTTTGGTTCCTCAAATTTAAAACTATTATTTTTAATCTTTATAATTTTAAAAAATCTTATTTTAGTCCCTCAGATCACCAATAACATATTTGAAAGTGACAAATTAAGACGGTTATACAATATCAACTAGATTTAAGGTAATATTTTTACTAATAAAGACACTAATAGGTATATTTTATGCAATAATGTTTGATAAATTTCTTAACAAAATTTGAATATAAGAATTAAAACAAGATTTTTAAAAATTACAGAGACTAAAATTAACAATTTTAAATTTGAGGGAACAAAGTCAAATTTGTCTTAAATTTGCGGGACTAAAAATATATTTAAACCTTCATTTTATAACATTTTTTTATAATTATTAAGATAATAAATGATATTTTTAATATTATATATTGTTAATATCCATTTTAAAGTTAACATTATATGCATATTGAATTTTTTCTAATTATTAATTTTTAGCATACACGAGTACACAAAAAAATAAAAAATAAAATAATATATATATATATAGAGAGAGAGAAATAAAAAGACAAACTACCCTTTGCTATCCTTGAGAAAGAGAGTCTCTAGGTGAGGAGAAGGAAATTCTAAAAAAATACAAAGCTGTCGAGGATTTAGCACCCAATTAACAAGAAGAAAATTAGTTACCCTATAACTCCTCTATACTCATAACTAAGAGATTGACAAAGATGCACTCGAATTTATAGTTTGAACTATAAATTTATGTATTATTACAAATTAATATACTTTATTCTACTCCTCTGAATCTATATATAAATAAAAAATATTATTATTTTATTTAAATATAAATAAATTTTAACAAAGTTAACTTTATTTAATACTCTTAATTTAAAAATATTTTTAACACAATAAATGAGAATATCATATACCGTGTATGACATTAATGATATTTTAGTAAATGTAATATATATTTTATATGAAATTGTGAAAATTAAATATATTTCACTATTTTTTTAATGTGTATGATTCTTTTTTGCTTATGATTTAGAGGGAGTAACATTTGACATTCACGTACTTCTTCAATTAATATACTTTATTTTATTTTTACTATCATGTATTATCTTTTGTTATTTTACGGTATAAACAAAAATACATATTTTCTTATTTTAGTTTATAGTGATTAAAAAATAATTTATTAACTTATTATAAAAAACTATTTATTTTTATATTTTTAAAATTGACTAATTCATAAATTGGTATATTTGACTCACAACTTTTTATGAGCTGGATTATATCAAAATTATTTTTGTTCAATGTCAAATTTGTTGATACAATCCAATCCAAAAAGGCTCATGATATATACACCTTTTTTTTTATAAGTACACCTCCTTTATTTTTTTTAAATTATAAAATATTATAATTTTTTTAGTTTTTTTAATTTTACACCTCCAACTTTTAATTTTTTACTTTCTTCTTTTATTTCACACATTTTTTTTTCTCTTTTAGTTTTCACATGCTACCAAAATAGGTGGGGTGAAAAAAAAGTAAAGGAGGTGCATGAAAAAATTGAAAAAAAGAGGAATAATGTGTGAAAAAAAGTACTAAAACTAAATGTTGTGAGTGTAAAATTAAAAAGTTTAAAAAAATTAGAAATATTTTAAAAAATTAATTATTTTTTTTTGAAAGGAGGTGTACTTATAGAAAAAAAGAAGTGTATATATCATGAACCTCCAAAAATGTGTTGACTCATAATGGGTTAATCCAAATTCAAAGCTCTACTTTTGAGAATGTTATTTTTTTTTTAAATTAATATCTCACAATCAAATATATCTAGTATTTTTTTTTTTCTAAATCTATGATGTTTTAAAAAAAAATTATTAAACAAGATTTGACTCATCTGGACATTTCATCGCTTCTTCTCATCTAACACACCATAAATGTATAATAAGTTTCACAAATTTATCTTATCTTCCATCCTATTTCACTCTCACCAAACACAATGTCAAATCACATTTACACATTTCCATTTATTGCATAATGATAAGAGTGTGATCATATTTTCACCACAAATCAACATGGGACTATCATTGATAAATATACAAGTGAATATGTAATCCCACAAAAAAAAAATTTTAAGTTTTTTTTACCTAAAGGAAGCAAAAGTATGTTACTAAATGATAATTACAAACATGGTGACCCAATTACAAAATGTGTGGTCAACCATGCGCCACCTAATAAAATTCAACTTACGTTACATTTTTCACACTATGCTATTATTCTTCACAAATACATTTTTTATTATTTTCTTTTTCTTACCTAAAGTGTAGATACTAGATAGACATATTGATAGCATGTATGAAACAAGGTGTCTTCGTATCCCCAATAAAACAACCCCTTTACTACTTTGCATCTATTTTTGTATTCAAGTTTGTTCTATAAGCCAGATACACTATTATAAACAATTACTAAGGTTCATCATACAAGAAATTTTAGATAATATAATTTGTATTTAATTTCTATAATTTCAATGAGAATTTGGAAACTTACTTGTATCAATAATACAACCTTGAAGGTTCCTTTAATCAATCCTCTCTTTTCTTCTCTCCTCTCCTTCCCTTCCTTGATTCTATGGTGGCGTAGAAATCTTTGATAATTTCCTGGCCTTTTCTTTTTGTTCTCCAATGTTTATTTTTATGTGAAAGAGTTTTCAAAGAGTGTGTTACATAGAGGGTGGGACTATCTTTTCTAAGAAAAAAGAATGCCAACTTATTTGATAACTCCTTTCAAACCCTTTTTTCCCTCTTTTAATGTCAAAGAGAAGAGAAAGACTTGATTTTAGTAATTTTAAAACAATACCAACTAACAATTAATAATGAGTATTAATAAAAATATTTAGCATTTGAATCTTGATCTTAGGTATGAAGTAAAATAATGTTAAAAGGGAAATCCTCATATGTACTTATGATCCTTAACAAAGATTAATTATTATTAACGATGATAGATATTTTGTATTAATATAATGATTATAAAATAATAATAATAATAATAAAGTGAATACTCTTCTTAATAATCACTTTTGTCTTTATTTTTCTTTAATTTTTTTACCCACTCAATTATACAACAACTTCTATTTAACAATGTATTTGCATAAAATAAAATGAAAAAAAAAATTATTTATATAAAAAAAAATCTAACTTCCTATGTAACTATTAAATATAAATATAAAGTGTAACCCTACTAGTTTATACTATATATACAAGGGATACATCCATTTGATTTTCACATTTTTAAAAATATTTATATCTTTTTATTTTTTATATATATATATATATATATATATATATATATATATATATTCTCCTACTATCATAGTAAAATAGAAGAAAAAAATAATGTATGAAAAAAATTAATTACTAACTCTATCAATAATAACTATTTTGTAATCACATTTGCTTTCTAATTTTATTTAAAATTATTTTCTCTTTTTCAATTATATATTATCTCGATTTACATTTTTTAACTTTTATTATTTTTATTTTTTATATTATAATATTTTTAAACAAACTACATAGAAATACGAAATATCACAAATCCTACTATTATTTTAACACACATTATAATAAATCTTTATTTACTCTTAAATATTTAAATAATTAAAAAATAATATTAAAAATTACTTTTATTTTAACAACAATCAAATAAGTTAACAACTTGAATTCTCAAATTCACTTTTATTATATGATAATATATAGTGTAAGTTATGTCAAATTCAATTTAATTATATTATTTATTTATTTAAGTTTATCCAATCAAAAATAAAATCTAATTTAAAATAATAAGTAAAGAATATTTAAATAAAAAAATAAAAAATTAATATAAAAAAGTAATTTGAGAAAATTAGGATTTGAGATAAAAAAAATGTTTAAACATAAAATTTGAAAGTAATATATAATTTATTTTAAAAAAATACTAAAATAAGTATTTTAAAATTTTAATTTAAAGTCAAAATAGGATGGTTTGAATTTCAATAGTAATGTTTGAAAATAATAAAAAATATAAAAAAAAATAACATGTGAGATACAACGTGCAAGAAAAAGAAAATAAATCTTGAAATTCTTTTTGCTTTGGCTGTAAATACTTACATTTAAAAGTGTTCTTTATGAAAATAAAAAAATTAATTTAAATAATAAGTAAAGAATGATTTAAATAAGAAATAAACTGTTAATATAAAAAAGTTATAAGTAATTTGAGATAATTAAGATTTGAGATATAAAAAAGAAAAGTTTAAACGCAAAATTTAAAAGTAATTGATAATTTAAAATTTTATTAAAATGTACAAAAATAAGCATTTTAAAACTGTAATTTAATGTCTAATTAGAATGGTCTGAATTTGAATAATAATAATGTTTGAAAATAAAAAAATACAAAAGAATAACATGAGAGATACCACGTACAAGAAAAAGAAAAGAATTCTTGAAATTTTTTTTGCTTTGGTCATAAATACTTACCTTTAATAAATGGAGATTGGGTTGTTTAAAATCAAATTAGAATGATCAACAATTTCATGGACTGAAAAATGTAAAAGTTTTGTCCATAAATCAAAGTTATTATGCAACGAAGAGGAACTTAATGAAGACATGACTAAAATCATGATATGGATTAGCGAACAAAATAAAAGATGAAAAGAAAAGATAAACCAGATTCATTGCCAACAAAATCACAAGAAAGAAAAAAACTTAATGTTTCTACATACGTAATGTGGCACCAAGGTGTGAACATATCACTGCGCATGATGATCTTTGATATTTGGAAAGATTAGACATTACATTTTCCTTCGGTGCCTGCTTCTTAGAACACAAATTTATGTTAGAAAGAAGCAAGACACCGAAGGAAAAGGTGAAGTCAAAACCTTTTTTGCTTCCAAGAACGTGAAGATGTAGTGAGTAGTGACCTCCTACAAGACTTTAGAGTGAAATTTATGATTCATACTTTAACCCAACCCATCACTCTTATACTTATTTTATGATCAAGAATAATAACAACCTATAACAATATCTTCTTTTGTTGTATAGACCCAATACAAGTTGGGTTGAGCCTTATTCAGCCCATTCTTGTTCAGTTTTATCTCATAAGACATTGGGCTTCAAAGCCTTCTTTTGAGCCCAAGGTTAATGGTGTTAAATTAACATAACCTAATATTTTAGAAAATATTTATTAATAATATTCAATAGAATTAATCTCCAAATTAGCATAAATCAACCTACCTTTTTATTTTTAAATTTTTATTCTTACTCTTTTAATGAGATTCAATTTATGAAAGCCCATTGGTACCAAATAATCTTTTAGCATTGATTAGATTAATGCATTCTTATTTATTTGATGTAGCATTGATTGTCAAATAATCAATTGGTAGTTTAGTTAAATTAGATGATAGTAAAAATATTTATCCTAAAAATAATTATTTGTTAAATTATTTTAATAGATCTAAATTATTATATCTTAAATATGTTGTGGCAATACGATTTCTTGTGAAAACGATGATCTAGTTATGGTTGGATTACATAAGATAAATATTAAAGCTAGAGTGTGAAAAATTAAGATTATTATTTTATCATAATTGTATGCGCAGTATTTTTAATAAGTCATTATAATTAACTTATAAATTTGTTTCCTTAAAATAGAATTGTATAATAAACAAACTCATATCACTAATTTATTATGAATTATGAGGTAAAAGAAAAGTGACAGACGTGTCATTTTGGCCTAAGCCACTCGAATTTTTACTTTTTGGAAGTGGGCTAGACCAAATTTGTTAAGTCAGACGAAACAATTCCTAGCAAGGTTTTAAATATGACAAATATAATACATATTGTTATTACTAATCTGTGAAGTAGTGTTTCAGATATAGAACATGCAAAACTAAAGCATAAAGTAGAGTCGAGCAAAATAAGGATCCGACAAAACAAAGCCAAATAATAGAAGGATCAATATCAGACGGTAATACATACCATACGAAGATACGTCAAGAACAATCCAGAGCGCAGTATAAATCAAAAACAAGAGCAAAGAAAGACCAAGACAAAATTGGCTAAAACAACAAAAATAAACATCAGACGAAGTTAAAAGGTCAATCATACATACTCAAGTCAACAAAACAAGCATCAGTTGTTGGATAATCCAAGACAAAGAAGCATTTAAGACAGAATAAGAGTTGTTCATCCTCAAGACTAATTAGACGAAATGAAAAAGTTAAAGTCTAAATCTTAGACGGAGACTCATTCTCCCAGACGCAAACGAAGCATGATGAAAAGCATCTAGAATTCGCTAGTCACAACGAGGAAGATCATACATCATCTCCAATTATAAGAAAAGTGCATGGAGTTATCAAAGATATAAAAAGAAAGAAGAAAAATACAAGAGCGTGAATTCACAAGTCAAAGTTGTGTGTGTCAGGGCAAGTACACCTACTTTTCAGAGAAAGGCAACGCCTCCACAACTACAACGACAAAAAAAATGACAAACATACTTAGGTCATGATTGAAGTCAGAAATAAAAGGAAACAAATTATGCAAAGAACTTCACGTGACACAGATTAAACAAGCAAAGCATTTAATGCAAAATCAAATGCATTAAATGAAGAAGATCTTTGTAGCCATGAACGAATGCTTATCTGCACCAACGGAAAGCACTGCCTCAATGAACACATTCAAATTCAAATAACGGGCAGATCTATCACAAGGCTATAAATATCAAGACTCGAAAAGAAAAGAAGTAGAAGAGAGCAACAACAAACAAAAAAAAGGGGGCAAAACAAGTGTCAAAACAACCTTACTTCTCTTCTTATGAAAAAGTTGAATATTAGTGTAAAACTAAGATAGTCTATCTTAGTGAGTGTAGAAATCATTTTATCCTCTCTGTGAGAGTTACATACACACTTTAAACACATTTTTGTAAAACTAGGGTTGAAAACCTTAGTGAGTGTTGAAACTATTTCATTCTCTTTGTGAGAGTTACAAACAAACTCAAAATAATTATCGTCTGTAAAGCCTGAAGAGGCTAGCGAAAGAATATTTGGGTAACTAGAAGTGGTTTAAGAATACTAGCGTCAGCAAGTGAAGTTGACGAACCAAGAGTGGTTGAGAATACTTGTGTAACCAGAAGTGGTTTAAGAATACTAGCGTCAGTAAGTGATGTTGACGAATCAGAAGTGATTAAGAATACTTGTAATCCGTTGTGATTAGTGGAACCCTTCAGTTGAATGAGACTGGACGTAGCTCAGAACGAGTGAACCAGTATAAAAACTGTGCATTATTATCTATGTTAAAAAAAACCGTAGTTTTTGCTTATACTGATCTATCAAAATTTGTTTATTACTTCTTAATTTTTAAATCATATATAAACCAAGTTATATTTGTTGAGTTCAAGAAACCATTCTTGAGCAGAAGATAGATCTTTAGACGCAAGGCTTCTGTTAACCAATTCTGCATTCTCGTCAAAGCATTTATAACCTTACTTTCAGACGGAAAGAAGCACGTTTGTGAAAACGATTTTAAAATCTTTCGTTCACACACATTCAACCCCCCTTCTGTGTGTTTTCATTAAACTTCAAAATTCACTTTATAACAATTTTTTTTAATAATTATTAAGATAATAAATTATATATTTAATATTATATATAATTTTAATATCCATTTTAAAGTTAACATTATATGCATATTAAATTTTATTTTTAATTATTAATTTTTAGCATATATATTTTTTAATTCTCTAGAAGAATAAAAAGACAAACTACCCTATGCTATCCTTGAGAAGGAGATTCTCTAGGTGAGGAGAATAAAATTCTCAAAAGTACAAAGTGGTTGAGGATTAAGCACCCAATGAACAGGTAGGAAATTAGTTACTTTATAGCTCCTCTATACGCATGACTAAGAGATTGATAAGGATGCACTCCAATTTATAGTTTAGACTATAAATTTATGTATTATTACATATTAATATACTTTATTATACTCCTTCTAAATCTATATATAAATAAAAAATATTGGATTTTTTATATTTAAATATAAGTAAATTTCAACAAAATTAACTTTATTTAATGCTCTTAATTAAAAAATATTTTTAATACAATAAATGAGAAATATATACAATAAATGAGATTAGTGATATTTTAGTAAATGTAATATATATTTTATATGAAAATTTGAAAATTAAATACATTTAACTACTTTTTTTTAATGTGTATGATATTTTTTTTTGCTTATATATAGGTTTAGAGGGAGTAACATTTGACATTCACGTATTGCTTCAATTAATATATTTTATTTTATTTTTATTATCATGTATTATCTTTTGTTATTTTATGGTATAAACAAAAATTCATATTTTTTTATTTTAGTTTATAGTGATTTAAAAATATTTTATTAGCTTATTATAAAAAACTAATTTATTTATATATTTTGAAAATTGACTAATTCATAAGTTGATATTTGTCTTACAACTTGTTATAGGTAGGACTATATCAAAATTATTTTAGTCCAATGTCAAATTAATTAGTTTAATCCAATCCAAAAATATGTTGACTCATAATGGACTAGCTCAAATTGACACCTTTACTTTTAAAAAAGTGAAAGTTTTTAAAAGTAATATCCCGCAATCAAATATATCTAGTGTTCTTTCTTTTTTAAATCTATGATGTTTTAAAAGAAATTTATTGAACAAGATTCGACTCAACTTTACATTTCATTGCTTCTTCTCATCTAAACACATCATGAATGTATAATAAGTTTCACAAATTTATCTTATCTTCCATCCTATTTCACTCTCACCAAACACAACATCAAACCACATTTACACATTTCCATTACATTTATTGCATAATGATAAGTGCGATTACATTTTCAACACAAGTTAAAATGGGACTATCATTGATATATACAAGTGAATATGTAATTTTACAAAAAAATTCAATTTTTTTTGAATCAAATATATCTAGTGTTTTTTCTTTTTGAATCTATGATGTTTTAAAAGAAATTTATTGAACAAGATTCGACTCAACTTTACATTTCATTGCTTCTTCTCATCTAAACACATCATGAATGTATAATAAGTTTCACAAATTTATCTTATCTTCCATCCTATTTCACTCTCACCAAACACAACATCAAACCACATTTACACATTTCCATTACATTTATTGCATAATGATAAGTGCGATTACATTTTCAACACAAGTTAAAATGGGACTATCATTGATATATACAAGTGAATATGTAATTTTACAAAAAAATTCAATTTTTTTTGAATCAAATATATCTAGTGTTTTTTCTTTTTGAATCTATGATGTTTTAAAAGAAATTTATTGAACAAGATTCGACTCAACTTTACATTTCATTGCTTCTTCTCATCTAAACACATCATGAATGTATAATAAGTTTCACAAATTTATCTTATCTTCCATCCTATTTCACTCTCACCAAACACAACATCAAACCACATTTACACATTTCCATTACATTTATTGCATAATGATAAGTGTGATTACATTTTCAACACAAGTTAAAATGGGACTATCATTGATATATACAAGTGAATATGTAATTTTACAAAAAAATTCAATTTTTTTTCTAAAGGAAACAAAATTATGTTATTAAATGATAATTACAAACATGGTGACCCAATTACAAAAATGTGTGGTCAACCTAATAAAATTCAACTTACTTTACACTTTTCACACTATGCTATTATTCTTTACAAATATAATTTTTTTTTCTCTTTTTCTTTCCCAAAGTGCAGATACTAGATAATGTTAGTATATGATAGTTGTCAAGGGAATAGTTGGAGGAATAATAGAAACTTATTTGTATTTAGAGAGTAGTAGTAGTTGTGGTAATTGTTGTTGATGTTGTTGTTATTATAATGAAGTCCCAATTTGCCTATTTATAGGCATGGTGCTCCATCTCTAGATGATGGTGGAAATATCTAGAATTTTCTATACTATTTAAGTCTCTACACTCTTTTAGTTTTTTCTAGAGACTTATACATCTTATCTTTATCTTTCTAGATTTTTCTTCTTCTTTCTTATACAAATTATCTTATGTTTCTAGAATACTCTTTTCTTTTCTAGAATTTGCATCATAATTTAACACTCCTCCTTGATGCAAATTTCAGTAATTCCAAGCATAGTTCGTAGTTGTTCAAACTTTGCTCTTGGTAGTGCCTTTGTAAATATTTCTGCAACTTGATCTTCTGTTGAGTAGTATTCAAGTTGAATTTGCTTAGTTGTCTCTGCTTCTCTGATGAAGTGATATTTGATGGCTATGTGTTTCGTTCTTTGATGATGAACTGGATTCTTTGCCATTGTTATTGCTGATTTGTTGTCACAGTATATAATTGTCGGTCCATCTTGTTGTTCACTCATTTCTTCAAGTATTCTTCGTAGCCATATTGCTTGACTTGTAGTTTCAGCAGCTGCTATGTACTCTGCTTCTACTGTTGATTGTGCAACTGTTGGTTGCTTCTTTGATGCCCAAGAGAAAAATCTAGATCCTAGTGAGAAGGCATATCCTGATGTACTCTTCATGTCATCTATTGATCCTGCCCAATCACTGTCGGTATAGCCAATCATCCTTGATTTGGTCATGGTTTTATACCATATACCAAACTCCCTTGTGCCTTGTAGATATCTCAATATTCTTTTTCCTGTTCCATAGTGAATTTGACTTGGCTTTTGCATGAATCTTGATAGAAGACTTGTAGCAAACATGATGTCTGGTCGTATAGCTGTCAAATAAAGTAAACTTCCAACTAGACTCCTATATTGGGATGCATCAGCTTCTGGTGCTCCATCCACCTTTTGTAATTTCTCATTCGTCACTAGCGGCGTACTTACAGGTTTGCATCCGTACATATTAAATTTCTTTAGTAAAGCTTCTGTATATTTCTTTTTTAAGATGAATATTCCATCATTTCTCTGACTTACCTCTATACCGAGGAAGTAACTCATCAAGCCAAGATCAGTCATCTCAAAGGTCTTCATCATGTCTTTTTTAAACTCCATCATCATGTTTGTATTGGTTCCAGTATAAATAAGATCATCTACATACAGAGAGAGTAAGAGAGTATGCTGACCTTGAGTCTTGATGTATAGTGTAGGCTCACTCTTACTCCTCCTGAATCCATGATCAGTGAAGTACTGGTCGATCTTTCTATACCATGCTCGAGGAGCTTGCTTCAGGCCATATGAAGCTTTCTTCAGTCTCAACACTTTGCCTTCATGGCCTTTCATCACAAATCCTGGTGGTTGCTCCACATAGATTTCTTCTTCGAGTACGCCATTGAGGAATGCAGACTTGACATTCAGTTGATAGATGTTCCATCCTTTATGTGCTGCAAGAGCTATTAGAGCTCTTATTGTTTCTAGGCGTGCGACTGGAGCAAATGTCTCATTGTAGTCCACTCCTGGTTGTTGTAAGTATCCCTTAGCGACCAATCTTGCTTTGTGTTTTTGTATAGTCCCATCAAGATTAAGCTTTGTTTTATATACCCATTTTACTCCAATGATATCTTTTCCATGAGGGCAATCTACGAGCTCCCATGTATTATTCTTCTCAATCATTTTAATCTCTTCTTCCATAGCCTTGACCCATACTTCTTGGTTTGTTGCCTCTTCAAAGCTTCCTGGTTCAAGTATGGCCAAGTTGTAGGTTTCATATATATCTACTAGTGATCTAACTCGTCTTGGAGTAGACTCAGGTGATGATTCTTCTTGTAGTGGAACTATTATTGAAGATTCTGGAGAGATAACAATGTCTTGATTGTTGTCTTCCAGACTTGATGTAGTTGGTTGATTGATGGGCATGTATATAGTCTTCTTTTCAATTCGTTCTTCTTCCCAGTTCCAAGTAGCATTTTCATCTACTTCAATATCTCTACTGATTGTTAGCTTTTTTGTCTGAAGATTGTAGACTCGATAGCCTTTTGATTGTGAGATGTATCCCAAGAATATGCCTCGTACGGTCTTGTCTTCTAACTTATGCCTTTTTTCATCTGGAACATGAATGTAGCAAATAGATCCAAAGATCCTTAGGTGCTTAGCTGATGGCTTCTTCCCACTCCAAGCTTCTATTGGAGTCTTGTCCCGAACTGCCTTAGTAGGACGTCTGTTGAGTAGGTAGACTGCAGTGTAGACTGCTTCAGCCCAGAATGTATTTGGCAGTCCTTTCTCCTTCAACATCGATCTTGCCATCTCCATGACTGTGCGATTCTTCCTCTCTGACACACCATTTTGTTATGGAGTATATGCGACTGTAAGTTGTCGCTCTATGCCTTCATCTTCACAAAATTTGTCAAACTTGCGAGATGTATACTCCTTGCCACGATCACTTCTAAGTACTTTTGTTTGTTTTCCACTTTGCTTTTCGATAAGGGCCTTGAATTTCTTAAATATTCCAAAGACTTCTGACTTTGTCTTCAGAAAATAGACCCACGTCATTCTAGAAAAATTATCAATGAAGAGGATGAAATACCTGTTGTTGGTGTGTGATGGTGTCCTCATCGATCCACAAACATCTGTATGAATTAGCTCCAACGAGTCCTTGGCTCTCCATGCTTTGCTTGTTGAGAACGACAATCGGTGTTGCTTGCCGAGAAGGCATCCTTCACAAGCTTCAATATTTTCTTTTAGGTTGGGTAGATCTCTCATCATACCTTTCTGATGTAGAAGCTTTAAGGCATGAATATTGAAATGGCCAAATCTCCGATGCCAGAGCCATGAGTCATCAACTTCTACCTTCATGGCAATATTAGTGCCATGGTTGAAGCTTAGAGGAAAACTTCTATTTCTCTTCTCCATTTTTACTTGGCCAATCTCTACCCTTTTACTATCATAAATTTTGCATATATCTCTTTCAAAATGAAGAGAATACCCATTTTCCATCATTTGACCAATGCTTAAAAGATTTTCTTTAAGATTGGGAACTAGTAACATGTCCTTGATGAGTCTCGTACCTTTCTTTGTCTCCACCATGACAGTTCCTTTGCCTTGAGACTCCACCATGGTGCCGTTTCCCAGTCGAACTTTGACTTTGACGGAGTTATCAATGTCTTTGAAGATGCTTTGGTCCTTGGCCATGTGATTGCTGCATCCACTATCCAAGTACCAGCTTCCATCTCCGTTGTCACAAGATTCTTGGTTAGCATAGAACAGACGTTGCTCTTGATTATGTTTTTCGGCAAAATTTGCTTGATGTTTATTTTTGTTACGACAGTACTTCTCCACGTGACCGGGTTTATTGTAATAGTGACATATTGGCTTTCCACGATGCCAACAATCTTTTTCTGCATGTCCCGGCTTATTACAAATACCACATGAAAGGTATTTATCTTTTTTGTTTCTAGAGAAATTTCTAGAATCTTTGTTTCTAGAATATTCTCCAACATTTTTCTTTCCTCCATCTTCTTTATTTCTAGACTGTAATTTAAGCTTTGATTGAAATGCATTTTCAAATGAATTTGTATCGGCACGACTATTTAATCTTGCTTCGTGCACTCCGAGGAGACCAATTAATTTATTCACTGATAGAGAAGATGGATCCGAGGAAGTTTCTATGGAAGCTACAATGGAATCATATTTTTCCGTGAGAGTGATAAGAATTTTTTCTACCACTCTCTTCTCCTTAATTTCTTTTCCATATAATTTCATTTTATTAACTATTTCTTTTATTCTTCCATAGTATTCTTCAATGGTCTCAGATTCCTTCATTTTAATGGTCTCAAATTCTCTTCTTAGATAGTGTAGCTTGACGGAGCGTACCTGTTCATTGCCTTCAAATTCTTCTTCCAAAATATCCCATGCCTTTTTTGCAGTATCTGCGTCCATGATCCTTCTAGCGATAGTTTCTCCCACAGCTTGTTGAAGAACAAATAATGCTTGGGCATCCTTTTGTTCACAATCTTCTAACTTCTTCTGCTCCTCCGTGGACAGAGTGATAGTATTATCTGGTTTTGTATAACCAGATTGAACAATATCCTACAGTTTTTATGAGATAAAGTATGTCTTTAGTTTGAGCTTCCAAAGATCAAAATTTTCACCAGTAAAAACTGGTAAAGGGACAGATGAAAAATTAACAATATTGGAGGCCATATATCAAAGAAAAATGTTTATAAGTATAGAAGGGAATTTTAGAAGTAGTTGGGTGATTTTTCTACGCCTAGTAGATGACCGAACATAGCTCTGGTACCACTGTTAGTATATGATAGTTGTCAAGGGAATAGTTGGAGGAATAATAGAAACTTATTTGTATTTAGAGAGTAGTAGTAGTTGTGGTAATTGTTGTTGATGTTGTTGTTATTACAATGAAGTCCCAATTTGCCTATTTATAGGCATGGTGCTCCATCTCTAGATGATGGTGGAAATATCTAGAATTTTCTATACTATTTAAGTCTCTACACTCTTTTAGTTTTTTCTAGAGACTTATACATCTTATCTTTATGTTTCTAGAGATAGACATATTGATAACATGTATGAAACAAGGTGTCTTTTAGTACCCCCAATAAAACAACCCCTTTGCTACTTTGCATAATTGTCACGATCTATTTCTGTATTCAAGTTTGTTTTGTAAGCCAAATACACTGTTATAAGCAATTCTTAAGGTTCATCATACAAGAAATTTTAGATAATATAATTTGTATTTAATTTCTATAATTTCAATGAGAATTTGGAAACTTACTTGTATCGATAATACAACCTTGAAGGTTCCTTTAATCAATCCTCTCTTTTCTTCTCTCTTCTCCTTCCCTTCCTTGATTCTATGGTGGCGTAGAAATCTTTGATAATCCCCTGGCCTTTTCTTTTTTTCTTCAATGTTTTTTTTATGTGAAAGAGTTTTCAAAGAGTATGTTATATAGAGGGAACGCCAACTTCATTGATAACTTCTTTCAAACCCTTTTTTCCCTCTTTTAATGTCAAAGAGAGGAGAGTAACTTGATTTTAGTAATTCTAAAAACAACAGCTACCCACTAACTTTAATAAATTTTTTAAGCCTTACAATTATCACATTAGGCATTCTTCAGATTAAACTCGTGTCTTTCCATAATTACTAATTATTAAAATAATCTAAAATAGTACTGTATTTTTCTTGAGGTGCTAATAGTTCTGGCATCTGTGTCTTAAAACACTTCAATCAAAACAGGTTTCCGAAATCAAAATGTAACTGAGACGTTGAAGTTTTATTGGAAACTGACATTTACTCCAACCCGTCCATGTTTACTTGTGTATGAACATGTAAGTCTCATTGGCAAAACCATCCATCGATCACTTTTCATACGAATTATTTAATCTCTGTACAAAAAGAATAATAAAAAATACTGCCGCAAATCTGAATAAAAAGATGCAGTGGCAATAATTTAATTCATACAATCAATACAAAATTTTTGCTATCTAAACTAAGTGTAAGAGAAAAAAAAAGTTGCTGCACCTTTCAGAGCTGGGTTGAATTTATTTGATGCAATCAGCCTCTCTTTACAACACTGCTTTGTCTACCTTAAATAGAACCGCTTCATCATCACTGCATATTTGAGCAGAATGCCATATCATATTAGACAATGTTGTGAATCAACAAAAAGAAAGATTAATATGATTAAGGTTAGAGATGTAGGATCTTCTAACACCTTCATCCATAGATGTTTGCAAAAAGACAATTTACCAAAATGAGTTATAGACTCTAATATCATATTAAAATCAATTAACATTAAGTAAATTTGTCCAAGAGATATAAAAGAATTAAGATTGAAGATCTGGGATCTTCCAACACTCTCATCCATAGATGCTTGTGAAAAGACGATTTATCAAAATAAGTTATATACTTTAATATTATAATAAATACTAATATAATAACATATAAAAGGTATCATCATATATATAAAATATGTAAGTATAAATTTATTTTATATATAATTATATATAATTTTAGTGTTGATTTAACTAGTTATGTACGTAATTTGTCACTATGATATATACTTATTTTTTTAATAATATATTAAAATATATAATATCTATAGTATAAGTAAAAATATTTTTTAATAATATATTATATCATTATAAAATATGTATCACTACATAAAAATATTTTTGTAGTATATCATATATTAAAATCAATTGACATTAAATAAAGTTATTCAAGAGATATAAAAGAATTAAAATAGATGTGAGATCTTCCAACATCATCATCCATAGATGCTTGCAAAGGAAGGTTACAAAAATGGATTATAGACTCTAATACCATATTAAACTTTTCAAGAGATATAAAAGTTGTTTTCTCAAAATTGAGATAGACGATGTGAGATCTTCCTGCAACTTGCATCCATAGATATCTGCCGATTGACCTTCCAACATCCTCATCCATATGTGCCTATCAGAATATGCGATTGACCAAAATGGGTTATTGACTTTTATACCATATTAGATTTTATTTTAAAATTAATTGATATTAAGTTACGAAGGTAAGATCTCCTTAATTTCTCCATCTTATGGACATAAACTCATACCCTAATTGAATTCACTGCCAGCCGTTGTATGAAAACAGAAAACACAATCTAGATCACATTCATTTAAGAAACATAAGACGTGAACTTTTATACAAACAAACCTATGATGTGGATGAACGGTTGCATCTGATTCTATTTTATTCATCAATTCAAGAACAGGCTTTTGATCATAATCATAATCAACAACAGGATCTTGGTTGATGTCATCTTCTAACGATAAGGGCAACAGAGATATCGAGTTCTGAACCGCCCACAAGTTTATGTCTTCCTGTAAGGAAGGATTGTAATTAACATATTGTTGTTGTTCGAATTGTTGCTGCTGCTGCTGCTGTTCGAATTGTTGTTGTTGTTGTTGGTATTGTTGATGTTGTTCTTGAGACATTTGTTGAAGGAAAGGCTGAGAAGAAGTGACATTGGAGATGTCATTATTTTGATGTGCCTGTGCCCTAAAGAAAGCGAGATGCTGAAGAACAAGGTGAAGCTCGGCATTGGCGTATTCGATCTGAGACTGCAAGTGCTGAATGAGCTTGTAGCAGCCACCAACAGGGTCTCGAGCACGCATGTCGGATTGGTACATGATGGTGCTCATGGCGATGTCACGCTCGTTGGGATCGAGGGGCTTAAGCAGATTAGTGATCTTGCCAACGCCGAATAAGCGACGTGCATTTAGGAAGTGCTTTTGGCGATCATGAGGAAAATAAGGTGCGAGAATGCAGTTGGAACCGCACTTCCTACGTTGGAACTTACAAGCAGCGCAAGCCTGTGCGGTGCTCCTTGACATGCTGTTGTCCATTCTTCATGCAAATATTAAAGCCGTTCCCATTGCCCACGGACGCAAGCCTTTATTTTCTCACTTTTTTTTCTTTATTTCCGGAAATTACAAAAAGAGATCGCAAGCTAACAAATAGATAAAAGGGGGTTGTTACCGTACCCCTAACAAATAGATAAAATCTATATATGAAATACATCATTCCGTTATCACAAACGATATTTTTGGATCGTGGAATCCAATTTTGTTAAGCTTCTTTCTTCTTTAACTTTAATTCTTATTAAATTACCCTACAAAATATTAGACTTAGATTTGTTTTTTTAGCTTTACACTTCTTTTTTAAATTGTCTTTTTTACTTTTTCATCTTTTTTTCAAAATTTACTTTTTGCTAGGGCCTCTATCATTCAAAAGAAAATGAGGAAAAGAATGGGACATTTTGTTTAGTTGAGAGAAAAGGAGAAAATGAAAGATAACTTTTTTCTTGTTTAGTAATCACACTAGGAGAAAAAAGATTTTAAAAGCCAATTTATCTTTGTATACTTATAATTCTAAATTTAAAAACATAAGTAAGTAAAATCTTTTTCCTCTCCTCCAAATCCTCTAATATAGGAGGGAAGTTAAAATGGGGTTATGAAGGATTTTACTCCCCTTCCTTCCTAAAATTTGAACTAGAGAAAACAAATATTTTTTAAAAAACATTTCCTTCATTTCCCTTCAACTAAACATTATGTTGGGGAGTGTTTGGTACAAGAAGACTAAAAATTTATATCCAAGAATTATGGTTAATGGAAAATATAAATCCCAAGAATTATGGTTAATGGAAAATATAAATCCCAAAAATGAAATGATTAAAATTTGTTTAGTTAATCATAAATTTTTATAATATTTATAAATGTTACTTATAAATTACATATTTTCAATGCATTAAATAAGTAAATCAAGGTTACATGATATTTTCATCACAATAAACATTCCTTTTAACTTGGGTCACATGAGAACAATTTCATGAGAAATCATGATTCTTAGTTAAATTATTTTTTTTAAAATAATAATTCAAATATAAGAAATTAACATTCTCAACTTGAGATTTTGAGAAAAAAATTGTGTACACTAAACACCCCCCTTAGTCCCTAATTTCTCATGAAATTTATTTTTAGTCCTTCAACAATTTTTTGATCAATATCAATCTTTCAGTTATTGTTTTTTATTGATTTTAGCCTTCTAATCAAGTATCATCTTTAAGTGATGATGTAACAATATTTCTTATTGAGAATATGTCTAAATTTATTTAGTTTGAAAAAAGAATTCAATTTTTAGATAGTTTATTATGTTTCAAATTTTTAAGATATTGTTTAGATAATGATAAGAATGTTATTCCTATCATGTAAGTTTAAGATATTATCATTTTAATTTTAATATTAGGATGATGTTAGCATTAAAATTTTGCATTGCACTTTTGTTCTCTACATATGGAGAGACCATGAATACAAATATAACAAACCACCATTTAAAAATCTTACTAAAGGTGTTTATGGATCGATTTTTTGAAAAATCTAAACCGAATTATTTTATAAAAGGATCGGTTAATTGATCTATTTTTTATAAAGTGGATATGTTTGGTTTTTTTTAAAATATAGATTAATTTTTTTGAAATTGGATCGATTGGATATGGTGCAATTATCCATTTTTTACTCATATAAGGATCAAATTTTTTAAAAAACTGAACCGAACTGAATCAATCCACTTTATAAAAATGGGTTGGATAACTGAACTGATTTTATAAAGTGGATTGGTTCATATTTTTTATCAAAATGGATCAGATTAGTTATGGACTGATTCGAATCAATTTGAATTTTTTCACAACCCTACTTTCTACAAAATACAACATAGAAAAAAATCATTAGTGATATCAAAACTTGGTTCTCACAGACTTGTGAAGATGGAACTCAACAAAATTTTCCAAATTTGATCTCTTACCTTTGATAAAGAAAACAATGATCTTTGGGTGGTGAGATGGAACATACTTAGACTTTAGATATATCGGAAGCCATAAAAGAAAATTACGATGTTTTTACATGGCTAGACAATCTCACCATAGCTTAAATAAAAATTAACGAAGAAAGAAAAATCAAGAAGTTATCTATAGCCTTAATTGGTATCTAGATTCAAGGTTTTTACAACCTGTGTATATGGAAGGGGAAGCAAACTTTTCAAAAAAATTTCCACCTATCTTTGATGGAGAAAGTAATGATCTTGGGGTCATGAGAATGGAGGCATACTTAGAGGCTATAGATCTTTAGGAAGTCATAGAAGAAAGATTATAATGTTTCCACGTTGCCAGACAATCCCACTATAATCCAAATTAATGAAAATTCTCAAAAGGAGAAAAATCAAGAAGGTAAAGGTAAAAGTTTATCTATTTTCTTGTTTCACAAAATATTTTCACCAAAATCATGACTCTGAAATTGCCAAAAGTAATCTAGGATTACTTGAAGGAAGATTATGTAGGAGATGAAAGAATTTAAAGCATGTAAGTGCTAAATTTGATGAGAGAATTCGAGTTACAAATAATGAAGGAGTATGAGACAATCAAACAATACTTAGAGAAGTTGTTTGGCATTGTTAATCAGGTGCAATTACTAAAATGTTGAAAAAAATTATAGTAACTATACGTGAGAGATATAAAGCTTTAATGGAAGCTTTGGAGAACACAAAAGATCTAAGTAAAATCACTTTGGAGGATGTAACACCCTAATTTTTATAAAATTATATTAATATTATGTAGTATTTATTTTAATATTTTAATGTGTTTATTAGAAGGATTTTTAATATTATTTAGCTATTTGGTATGAGCTTTTTTTTATTTATATAAAACATATGTTATTTTTACTAAAAAAAAGAAGTATAGTTTATATTATTTATCTGTTTTATGTGACCTCTATTTTAATATAAAACATGATTTTTAATTAATATTTATATTATTTGCTACAAGACTATTTTTATGAAAATATGTTTTTTATCAAGAATTATATTTATGTTTTTTTAAAAGGAGGAAATATGTTTAATTATTTTATAAGAAGGGAAGGAGGGACGTAGTAGTCTTTTGCTAAATAGTATTATTATTATTATTATTTATTATTATTATTATTATTATTATTATTATTATTATCTATTTTTATGATTTTAAGAAAGAAGGTTGTCAAAAGTTATTTTCACGCTTCTCACTTTCTCCTTCTTTTCTACGCGTGTGCTCTAAAGACTCAAGAGAAGCATGAGGAGGAGGTCACCGGAGAACCGTACGTCCTTTGTCTTCTACTCATCAAGTTAAGGGGGGGAGTGAGAGACCTCACTTGGGGGGTGTGGGAATATATGTTGGGTAGTCAGATTGGCCCCCAATCCTTTGCCTGATGCAAGCCTACGAAAACAGGTACTTTATGAATGTTTTCTGTTTTGCTTTTTGACTGTTCTGTTGCGTTCCTTGTATAATTTAAGTGTAAATATGTGTTCAATTTCAAGAATAGATAAGTTTTGATATGAATTTGAGTGTTTTGTAGGTTCCTACGAGAAACCCTATGAGAAACGGACAAATTTTGAATGTTTTCTGTTTTGGCTTCTGAGTTTTCTGTTGCATTCTCTGATGATTACTGAGCATGAATGTATGTCTAATTTTGAGTTTAGATATATTTTGATATGGATTAGAGTGCTCTATGGGTTCCTACAGGAAATCCTATAAGAAATAGACAAATTTTGAATGTTTTCTGTTTTGGCTTCTAAGTTTTCTGTTGTGTTCCTTGATGTTTACTGAGTGTGAATATGTGTTTAATTTCAAAAATAGATAAGTTTTGATGTGAATTAGAGTGCTCTGTGAGTTCTTGTGGGAAATCCTATGAAGTGAAAGTAAGGATATGATCTTTGGATGAATTTTGAGCCATTATATGTAAAATTAATGATGGATTCATGTTTTGGATGATATTTGAAGTGTTTTGACCAATTGAAATATTATATTAACTGGTTGGTTGTAGAAAATGCGTGAAATTATGAAGTTGAATCTATGGCCTTTATGCTTCATATGTTATGAATTGCGAACTGAATGAGTATGATGTTGGATAATTTATTGGTATGGTTTATGTGCTATTTTGATGTATATGACTATGAAAAGTTCCTTGTATGAGACTATGTGAATATGATGTGAAAATATGAAAAGTGAACATGTGATCTGTGATATGATATTATGAGATAATGTGACATGAGATATGATGAGACGTGATAAGTAAAATATTGAGTCAATGAAATAGTGAATGTGTGACATGCATCATGCGCATATATGACTCTAAGTGTGCCGCTTAGGCCATATGTCAGTGATGTATTAAGCTATTCTAGGAGTACCTTGGGTCACTAGTGATGTATTAAGTTATTCCAGGTGTGTTACTTAGGCTGCATGCCAGTGATGTATTGAGCTATTTCAGGTTTACCTTGGGTCACCAGTGATGTATTGAGCTATTTTAGGTGTGCCGCTAGAGATGTATTGAGCTATTCTAGGTGTACCTTTGGTCACTAGTGATGTATTCATGAATGAACGTGCCCCTAGGTATTTTGCTATAGCAGTATACCAGTGATGATAAATGTGCAACTTTTGTATGACACCACATGAATGCATTGATGAGTCGAGTTCATGACATTATTGCATGATAAGTAAATGTATATGTATTCTAATGTATTTATAACTTGAGAGTTATGCTTGGTTATGTGTAACTTGTGTGGTATTTGTTATGATTGTGTGTATGTTGCCTAACATTTATTTCTACATCTGAATCAGAGCGAGATGTTTCTCACTCCTTTATTGCTTTATGTGTATTTTTATTGTATTGCAAATGATCATCAACATGGGGATATTGGTGATGAGGTTTAAGTCTCATTGTAGGATGTGCTCTGATAGGACATGTGACATCGGGACTTAGTTAGGATTAGCATTGGAGTTTCATTACTGTTATTGTGTTTTAGAAAGATTAATGTTTTATTTTGTCATCATTTCTGCATTGGACTACGATTTGTGAAATATGAATGTGAACTCTCTATCTATGTGTTTTGGAACCTTGTTTTGATTAAGAAAGTTTTATTTGCTAAGGAATGTACTTTATATTTATTGTGTATTATGTATGTGGGGTAGAGGGTGTCACAGTGGAGATGTTATATGCATTGCAAGCATTAGAGCAAAGAAGGTTTATGAGGCAAGAAGGAACTGTGGGGGGTGTATATTTAGCCAAGTAAGAACAACAATGGTGGCAAAATAATAGCACTAAAAATTTGTCATCATGTCCTTATTGTAAAGACTAGTTATCCACAACAAAGATGTTGGTGGAGCCTGACACAGATTCTTACAAGTGCAAATAATTATGACACGTGAAAAAGTATGCAAGTCTCACAAGCAACAAGAAGAAGTCAACATTGTTGAAAATTAACAAGAATAGGAAGAAGAACAACTACTCTCAATGTCATACTTTACAACCAAAAAACCCTCAAAGGTTTCTTATTGACATTTGTTACACAAACCATATGACTTATAATCAAAAGCTCTTCAAAGAACTTAAAACTGATATTTCTAAGGTACAAATGGGAAATGGAGCACACCTTGTGGAAAAAAGGAAGAGGAACAATTGCTATTAAAAGTTATTCAAGTTTGAAATTAATATATGATGTTTTATATGTTTTTGATATTAATCAAAACTATTTGAATGTTGCTCAATTGTTGGACAAAGGCTACAAAATGTTAATTCAAGATAAAAATTGTATGATTAAAGATATAAAAAATAGAGAAGTGCTCAATGTTCAAAAGTTTTGCTTTAGATTTGGTTAAAGAGAAGCTAATTATAGATGAAGGTATAAGTGAAGAATACAAATATGCATGTCTTCAGAAAAAGTTTGATGATCAGAAGGAGAAGGAAGATGATGAAAAACTACCTTGAAAAGAGAAGTTTAAATCAAATGCTAAGGTGGTCCCACTCAACAAAGATTATGAAAAAAAAAATTACAAGCAAAATAAAAGGAAGAAAACAATCAAAAAGATAAAAAGGCAGATTTTGAAATTGAAATTGAAATTGAGTAATAAATATATTTATTTAAGGAGGAGAAAAGGCCTCCAACCAATGAAGTATATATGTGCTTTATGAACTCTTATTTCTCTTCTGTTCTAATGATTTGAGATTTGCTTTGTATTCCAACAATCTTCTCCTTCAACAACAAATGACCTAACTTTCCATTCAGCAAAATCTATTTTTGTATATTATTTTTTTGTCATAATCATGGTTTATTGGTTGTCACCGAATTCAATCGATAACTTTGATACCATTGTTAGGGTTTAGGGTGAAAGGAAAAACATAAGGATGAAAGTTCAAAGTGGACAATTTCTTACTATTGTGAAGTGTGTGCAAATACCTTGACGTTGAGAATATGCATAAATATCTTTAGAAGAATAAATTAGTTTTGATAGGAATCATGTATTTATATTTCAAATATTTAAATATAATGTATTTAGATTATTTTAGGATTTGTTTTTTTATTTTTAAAATTTGATAATATCAATATTTAATTCTTGCATCACATTTTTTTCTCCATATATAGAGAGTTCATGAATAAAATTAGATTATGCTCTTTTATATAAATATATCTTTATAAAATATAAATACAAAATAACCCATCAAATTAGGACATGAAGAAATTATGCAAGTCCTATCATAAGAGACTAACATTATTGAAATTCAATAAGAAGATGAAGAAACAATTACTTTCAATATCATATTTTACAACCACAAAAGCTTGACTTTTTGATAGCAATTCTACAAAACATATGACAAATGATCAAAAGCTCTCCAAAAAGCTCAACAAAATTGACATGTCTAAAGTCAGAATGGGAAATAAAGCACATGTTGCATAGGAACAATTGCATAGGAACATATGCAATTAAAAGTAATTCATATTTGAAATTAGTATTTAATGTTTTATATATTCCTTAAATTAATCAAAATATTTGAAGTGTTGTGCAATTATTGGAAAAAGGTTAAAAAGGGTTGTTTGATGATAAAAATTATATTATTAAAAATACAAACAACATAGAATGATCAAAGTTCGAATGAAAGGCAAGAACTTTGTTGTAGTTTTGACAAAGTAAACTATAGATGGAAAATATAAAAATGAAAGACCAAAATCAAATTTAAAGCACAAAGATATGTGTTTTGAAGAAACTTAATTTTTAGGAAGAGAATATGGATGGTGAAGAACCAACTTCAAAGAAGAAGTTCAAATCAAACACTAAGGTGGTTATACTAAAAAAAAAAGATATTGATAAAAATTATAAGCAAATAAAGCAAACATTAAAAGGAGATGAGCCAAATTTTGAAGTTAAAATTCAAAGAGTTTGTTTAAAGATATTGAGTCAATGAGGGTGTTTAGTATATGTTTGAATATTTTTAGTTTGAAAAAAATAAATATTTTAGTTTTTAACAAGTTTGTTATGTTTCAAATTTTTAGGATATTGTTTATCTATACTATATATAAAGAGAATACATCCATTTGATTTTCACATTTTTTTTTAGACATTTATACTCATTTATTACATATTAATCTTTTTTCCATCATTATATCTCTTAAGATTAAAATAGAAAAAGAAACATGTAGTTAATTAAAAAAAATTAATAATCCACTCAATCAATAATAATTATTTACTTATTTTGTAATTACTTTTGGTTTTCATTTTTCTTTAATTATACATTATCATTTTCTAATTATATATTACTCACTAAATAATTTATATGTTATAACCTTCATTATTTTTATTTTTATTATTTTTAAACAAAATTTATAATGGCACGAATCATGATGTGTCTCTTTTTCATTAATAAATAATAATAAGGATGTTATTCTTATCATGTTAATTTAAGATATTATTAGTAATTTTAACATTAGAATATATTTAAATTTGAATTTTGTATTTCACTTCTGCACTCACTATATATAGAAAGACCATGAACACAAATATGATAAGTTCCTCTAGAAAATCGCTATGCAAAATACAACATAAATTATATTGTTAACATAACAAACAAATGGTAAAATATTGTTAGTTTGAGACTTTTTTTTTCTTTTTTTGCAATTCTAGTGTCATAAATTAATATTTTAGTCTATATAATGCATATGATAATTATTTATTTATATAATTAAATTATAAAATAAATATTTTTTATTAAATGTATTGTATTATAATTAAAATTTATAATAAATAAATAATTTTGAACAAAACTATATTTTAGATTTATATAAATAATTTATATTGTGATTCAAAATTAATTTTGACTATCGATAATATTTTTTGATAAAAATATTAAAATAAATATAAAAATAGTATATTAAAAATAAGAAGTTAAAAAATATTGAAATAAAAATATAAAAATGATATAAAATATAATATTTGAATTTTAAAGATAAAATATATATTTTATTTTCATATTTAATTGTTTTATTTTTTTCTGATTCATCTTGAAATTAAAGAAAGCATATTACAAGGTTTTTGTGGAAATAACCCCTACTATATCTGGGGAAAAAAAACCATATCCTGCAGATCCTGAAGGCAAATAGAATACACAATCATTGGATTTGGACCATGAAGATCAACTACTCTTTTGCCAGGCCGTCTGCAACAAAGTTTCCTTGGTATGCTGAAACTCTGAAACGTGAGGATCCAGTCTTGAGTCATAAAATCTTAATTGTGTTCTACCAAATATAGCTTGATAATTGATTACTGCATGCTAGATAATACATTGCTATAAAGAAATATAAGAGATATACCAAGGGAGTAAAATTTATTCTTTTATAAAATAAGTACTTAAATACGAGTATTTTTTTCTTTCTATAGACATAATTCATATAATGTTTCAAAGTTAATAACCAGAGATTAATCTACGCTTAGGAGACATAACTTCCGATGGTCAAATATTATTTTAATACAAACAAGAATCAAACTTGAGAGTACCAAGTCTTACAACTATTGAGTCAAGAGATTTTCAAATATATAGCTGATTTTTAGTTTTTTAAAATTTAGTTTTTTTTTCTTCTAAATTTATTTTTAAACTAATTTTTTTAAAAAATATGTTGTCATCTTTAAAATTAATTTAAAGTGTGTTTGTGTGGTAGTGGTTATGGTTAAGAGTGGTCACATATTCAAATCAATATGAAAAATTGATGAATCTAAAACAATTCAAAGTGAAAATTTTGAATTGATTCGGATAGATTGAAAAAGAAATTCAAATCCAATAAATTCTTATCATATTGGACATGGAGGTTGACCTAGTGTTTCCAAGTTGGATAAATTAGTGTTATTCCGATTGTAAGTTTATTGGTATCGTTAGAGTCACTGCGTTCAAAGTATTGTTTGTTTTGACGTTCATTGGATTATCACGTTTTTGTCTTTAAAAAGATGCTTCAATGGATTAAGGAGGGAAGACATACCGGAACAAGGCCCCTAGTCAAGGCTAAGGGACAAGAGTCACTTAAGCCCTCCTTCTAGCATCTTTGCTGGTATCATTAAGATAACCGCATCCGAGATATTATCTGTTTTGATACTTGTTGGGTCATCAGGATTTTGTCTGTTTCGACTGTAAGTCTGTTGACATCACTAGGATTACTACTTTCAAGGTATTGTCTGCTTTGACACTTATTGGATCGTTATGCTTTTATCCTTAAAAAGGTGTCTTAGTAGGTCTAGGTGAGATAATATTTATAAACTACCCTTAGTCTCAATTCTTAAGTGATGTAAGACTCTTTAGACATATTTGGTTCGTCCCTGGAGTATCCACCGCTTCTTAAGTGATGTAAGACTCTTTAGACATATTTGGTTCGTCCCTGGAGTATCCACCGCCGACAGCAGTGACTAATCTCCTCGCTACGTTGGAGGCACCTCAAAAGGTGGGATAGCTGGCCCCAAGATTTAACGCGGCTGCATACACAAGGCAGGATTCGAACCCCTGACCTTGCTTAAGCGTGGATCAACCCCTACCGCTGAACCACACGCTTGGGAACAAGTATTAACATTTTTTAAATTATTAAATTTCAAATTAAATGTAAATCTATAACTATAGATAAAAGGATACCTTTTTTCCTCAACTTCTTTTGATCTTCATTCTTAATAGAACCATTTTGTTCTTCAAATGAAAACTTCAATTAAGTAACTGCACAGTATATTCCTATTGCAAATGAGAACTTCCAACCATTCACATAATTGTCTTTTTTCCCTACCTTTTATCATGTCTTATTTTTCATTTCACTCCAAGACTTTTATCTTCTCTCACTATAGTTGATACACAATTGTCTTCAAGGTTATTTTACTATCTCAGTAATATTTCAAGAGACATTGACTAATCAACAAAAAATGAAGAGAGACACCTACAGCCTTTACGCACCTTGTGCTTAAAGTTGGAGGATAAGTGTATCGTTTCAGAAATATTCTAAGAGACCTACCTATTGTACAATGCTCAAGTTAATCGTTTGTATTCAAAAGTTGTCAAATATTTACTAAATCAATAGATTTAATATGAGAATCAACATCATTAATATACGGATTGAATGCCATAACGCAATGCCAATCATTCGAAGACTTAGGCGGAAACTACAAAAATCATGGACTCATAAATGCAGGATAAACAAGTATAAGACTTTGTTTCAAGGGTACTACACCCTAGAACTCACATTTTTAAATGTTTCAAACTTGGATAACAGCTAGGTTTTTATTAGAGCGATTTCCACACTGGAACATTTTGGCATCCACTACGATACTTCAAGAAAACTCTTCTCATGACCACTACAACTACAATCCACAATCACATGATTAAATTCCAACCCTGCCATTAGACACCTTTTGATCCCTCCAACAGGTTTATGCGATTATCATCAAGCTTGAAATAAAAGGATAAGTATCTAATTCTCACATCTCATTTTCTTAAGGTCAAATTTCATTTTACTGAAACATGTACAAATAATAATTGCATAAAAAATAGTATAATTCCAAACTTATAAAACACATAAGTACATATAATATATAAATTAGTTTTTGATAATTTTGTTTATTTGTGAACTAAGCTAAACCTAACTGATTGATGATGTACATGATGAAATCCTACATATTCAAATTGGTTTTAATTCATGTAACGTAGTCTATTATAATTTATTTGAATATTGTATTATGATTTTATTGTTATTCAGACATAAATTATAATTTTAAAATGTTTAATATGAAGAATATGGTGTTCTTTCAATGTTTTTTATGTCAATAGATAATACCTTAGATGTAATGATCCTAACAATGTCAATAGACTTACAGTCAAAACATTTGTGTTAGAAGAAGGATTTAGGTCACTCTTACCCCATAATTTTTAGATATGTCTAAAAGTCTCATATTATTTAAAAATTGAGATTAAAAATAATTTATAAACATTTTTCCTTCTTAATCCACTAAGACACATTTTAAAAAACAAAATAATGATTCGTGATGACCCAACCAACACCAAAGCAAGCAATACTTCAAAAGCAGTAATCCTAATTGAGTTCTTGATTGAGTTCTCACCTTCTATGGATAGATCAAGAGTTCTGGCCGGCTATGATTCCATCAACAAACCCGATTCGGTATAAAGGCTTAACTTCTATTACAAGAATCTATTTTGAAAAGCGTTATCCTAAAGCTTGATAGATTTTCCCAACTCTGTTTTTCATTCGAAAACCGAAAGCATATAAGGATGAGCCTTGGGCCCCCTTTCCCAAGAGTAGAGGAACGTTTAGATACTATACCTTTATGTGCGTGTAGGAGCAAGGACGAAAGGAGAACAAGTCGCAGGAGGCGTTGAAGAAGCAGTAGTTTAAGACATTGATCCAACTTATCAAAATAAGCACCAGCAAACAGAGGTAGATACTGAGCCATTGGCAAACCTTCATGATCAATAGCCTTTTAGGAATACGACCCTCGTGCTCGAGAGGCAGATCCAAAGGCAGACACTTACCGAGGAGCATACTTCGGTGTAGCGTATATAGCCGCATACCCCACTTTGACCTAGGTGGAAAAGAGATCTATTGAAATCCACCATAAGTATCTTGGGAGACAGCTGCAGATGTAGATCAAGCCTAATATGTGATCTTAATGATGTCAACAAACTTAGAGTCGAAATAAAATAATTATCGAGAAAAGATATACAGTTAATAAGATTAAGTATACACAGAGCCAAAGATTAAGTATATGTATTACGTTGCTTTAAAAGCAAATTATTAGATCAGATGGACTCAGTAACCTCCAACTTGAACAAGTATTTTCAAAGATCAAGCACATTTTATTACAGCTGATGGACACTAAAACCACATGTGAAGTCCGGCTCATCAACTGTGTGTATCACAAGTTCAGGGTCTGCTGATTCCAACTCGAGTATTACCTGTACATTGGTTGACAAAAATGTAATCACATTTGCACTACGAATCAAGTTCTGATTCTCATTTATATATACAAGTGGATTTAATTCTGACATAATTCATCATAATAAAATCAAGTTGATAAATGACAACTATAAATAGTTGGATAACAATTTGATTCAAGACGGTTAGAAGCTACGCTTAAGATTAGGATTTTCCTTGAATAGTTGCATTTATGTTAACTTAAGATAGATGAATTTACATTACATGAAACAATAACAAATGCTAGAGTTAAATAATAATGTTTCCCAAGACATACCAAAAAGTTATCTCCTTGCTTAAGGATTGGAGCAGGAACGTAGAGGTTGCATTGTGGTCCTCTCAACTATCAAAGAACCATAATTAATATTTGAAAGCAAAAAACATCAGAGTAAGAGAACTGTTTTAGTCTGTAACATAATCATAAATAGTAGTACTATGATTCATTTAAGAGAAATAAAAGACTATTTTACCGGCCAATATCTTCCTATATTGAAGTCATTAACAAACACAATGCCTTTTCCCCAATTGTTGAATGATATAAATGTATCCTTGACCTGACTTGATTTATCAATTGAGAACTTGCCAGAATAAAAAGCAGGCTCTTTTGAAGTATTCTCTGCAGAAAAAGAGACTTCGATCACAGATTTTCCTCTCAAATGATACAAAATACCATGGAAGTGATGACTGAACAAAGTACGAGATACAAAAGAGCAATGATAGAAAAATGTATTTTTTCCTCTCAAATGTATTTTTTGTACATACCATACTTATGAATCAACTTCTTTCTGGACGATGAAATTTCACTGAACGCAGAATATGCAGCTTGCTTGATGGGATTGTAGGTTGATAATTCATTCAGGTTGTGCAAAGGAATAGGGAACATTTTCCACCCTTTTACTTTTTCCTCGTCCAGATAAACAGAAGACAGAATGCCCTGTAGAAGTTGGGACAAACATCAACCAATTACAGTCAAACATTTAGCGCAGCAGCATCAACTTCAGATGTCCTTTACCTTCCTATCAAACATGAAAGGCCCGTAATTTACACGACCCATGTTTTCAACCTACAAAAGGGGGGAAGAGAGGATTCAACTAAGTTCATGTATGACATCTTGATCTACATAACTTCTAATCATAAATACTCAACTATATAACTAAGTAAGAAGTTAATTAATAAATAATGTCAACTTAAATAGATTTGAAATGTACCAGTTCAGCAACTAATTTCTGATATTGACGATGCTATTATTAGCCACAATATTTAATTACCATGACTCGCTTTACAACTAGAAATAAATAAGGAAAAAAATATATATATATATATATATATAATTAAATTATTGATTAAGTAAAATGTGATTTTGGTTCCCTAAATTTTACAATGTTGTAGTTCCTATAAAAATTTATGATTTTAGACTTCACATTTACCAAAAGTGATGATTTTAGTCTCTCGCGAGGAACTGTTGAAAATATTTTGTGAAAAATATAGAAAAATTAGATCTTGTAGACAAATTAAAATTAAAATTGAAGATGAAAAATTATCATTAAAATTACCATTGAAAATTCATAGAAGAGGATGCCTATATATAGGCTTACAATCAATTTAAAATTCCTAACAAATCTCATCTACTAACAACTCTACTTGTTAAGATTATATTGAATAACTGAAAATAAAATATAAAAAATAAAATTGTAACAATAACAAATATCTTATCTAAAATTATTCAAAATTCAAAATTTAAATAAAGAAAAATCTCATAAATCTAAAACTCCTCCTTGAGATTTTCCATGAACATCACAAATTTTAGTTTCATGAACTCCAAAAATTGAGTTTTGAAATGTTATGTCATCAAGTTGTTGCACATCAATTTCTTGACCCAAATCATTGTCTTCATAGTCATTCAATCTAACTCCTCCTCCTGTCTTTGAATACCATTTGCTGGAATTTGTCATATCAAATACATGTTGCATAAAAGTGTGACCAAATCTTCCTTGTCAAACATTACTCTCATCAATTTTAGCAATAAAATCATGATTTTCAACCAAATCAAATTTCAAATAAAAACTGTTTTTGGTCATCTTAATCTTTGCAATCTCTAAACCATGTTCATCCATGATAAAAACAATAATTCTCTTTAAAAGAGATTCCATAACCATTCCTTAGCATTTATGAAACACTAAGAACATTTTGATCCAATTTTGGAATGTAGAGAACATCTTTAACAATTATCATACCTTTCTTGGTTGCAATAGAAATTATCCTTTTCCATTGACTTGTACAATTTCACCATTTCTCATCTTGACTTTTGACTCAATTGATTTGTCAATGGAAGTAAAAAACGATAAATATTTAGTCATGTGACTAGTGCAACCACTATCAATGAGTCAAGTATTCAATTCATGTGAATTGAATTCTTGAGATGCCATAAATAAATACTCATCTTCATCATCATTTTTTTCCTTCAATCACATTTGCTTATTTTTCTAGCTGTTGTTCAGGCCGATTCTTCTTTAATCTGCAATACTTTTCACAATAACCATTTTTATTGCAAAAATTACAGTTAAAAAGTGGTTTATCTTTAAACCAACAATCTTCTTTAGAATGGTTGGTTCTTTGGCAATGAAAACAAGGCAAAAAATTCCCTTTTCTCAAAGAACCTTCATTTTTCCTTTGTTCCTGTTGAAAGTTTGTGACTTTCCAAAATTCCTTCCATTGTGCTTTGCTCGAAAGGCACCTTCAATAGCTTCATCACTTCTAATGGAGACTTTTTGCTCTTGTGCATGAAGCTTACTAGTCAATTCAGTAATTGTCAGAGTTTGCAAATCACAAGACTCTTCAATTGCAGAAATTTTGGCTTCAAATCTTTTAGGCATCGAAACCATGATTTTTTCGACAACCTTTTGATCTGTAAATGATGTTTCACCAAGAAGTCGCATTTGGTTCACAACATTCATTAATCTGCTAGAATAATCTTTGACAGATTCATTATCCTTCATCTTCATCAATTCAAATTCTCTCTTCAATGTGAGAAGTCTAACATATTTGACTTTGCTACTGCCTTCAAATTCATCTTGAATCTTGTCCCACACCTGTTTAGGTGTTTCAAAGTCCATGATTTTAGTAAAAATATGATCTGCAAGTCCTGCATATAGGCAAGTGATGGCTTTATCTTTCTTCAGCTTCTCCTCCTCATAAGCTTTGATTTGTGCAATGGTTGGATTTTCTCTCAATGGTGATGGATCAGCTTCAGAAATTATAACATTTCATAAACCTTGAGATCTTAAAACAAATTTCATCTTGACGGTCCAAATATGATAATTTTCCCCATTAAACATTGGAATTACAGGTGAATTGGTGAAAGTAGACATCCTTGCACCAAAAATTGTCTAAATAATAAATCACTCAATTTAATATTTGCACTCAATCTCAATGTGTTTAGCACTCAATAATTTTTTTTCTCACAGTCCGTAGGAAGCAAGTTCTTGATACCACTCAATAAATTTAGACTTCACATTTACCAAAAGTGATGATTTTAGTCCCTCGAGAGGAACTAAAAACATGTACTTATGTTATAACGTAAAGACTAAAAATGTGTAGAATTTTTATAGCGACTAAAACTTATATTTGAAAACATTGAAAGACTAAACATATTTTACCTTAATTTATCGTATCTTCTTTGAGTATCGTAAAGGAAAGTGTTATGAACTTGTGATTCTCTTAAAGCACCATTGAAACTAAAGTTAAAGTCCACAATAATTATTATTTAAATTCTCCGGTACTCCCTTGCATCTCAACTATGAAGGATGGGGATGAGATCATGAATTCCCACCATGCGAAACAATAAAAGCATTAATATTTGCTCTGTCCAAGACATAAGCTGTTCAACTAAAAAATGGCCAAAGTATTTTTTTGTACAAAAAGGAATAAGAATACATAAAGAAAGCAGGTACATACCAGAATAAATAAGTTGACGTTAGAATGACATTTAACATCAGGAAGATTTAGTTTGTTATTTAAACCCCTTTCAACAATTCCAACATAAGTTGGCCTTGCACCACTGTCATCAGAAGGGCATGAAATAAATACTTGAGCTCTGTCATGTAACTGCACATTCATCATTTATTGTATTTAGAGAATCTATATTCTTCTAGATAGATGAGACATTATGTAAACTTCCTAGCTATTGGGTTATAGAAATAAGATGATAGTATCTGAAGAAAATAGCTAGAAAACAAAATGAGAATTAATGAAAGAATTCAAATAGCACCTTTGGTATAAACAAAATTCTTCCACCTCCCTTTGCTTTGTATTCAGTGACATATAGTGTGAAACCAAAAAACTGAACACAAAGGCTAAGCTTTAATAATATACAAATTAGGAATCTTGCACCAGTATGAACAGCAATCACATACCTGGCCCACATACTCCATTGACATTGGAGCTTCGGATTCGAACACATTGGTAGAATTGGTTAAATCTAACATGTCGAATAAAAGCGCTTTTCTTTGTAAGTGAATTGGTCCGTATCTTGCCTTTTCAATATTAGAGGGAACAGATGGAAGAGGTACTGAGCTATATCGAGCAATAACCTTTCGAATAGCTGAAACATACACAAGCACAAATTTAAAATTTTGCTGAGATGATCATAGTGAAATAACAAAATTTAACAAATAATGAAAAAACCAGAAGGGGTTGGATCAATGAAAAGATATTCTGCAATTGAATACATAATATTTTATGACAGTACAGAAGGGATTAAAGTATTAAACATTATAGATTTTTAAGTTCCTCATAAATTGGATTCATAATATGTGAGAGGGTGACTGCTGAGAAAAGCATAACTCCTGTTGAAACTGGCTTGTCCAATGTATTTTATGGGGAGGGGGAATGTTTTCTATCTCTACACTAAAACAAATATCATATTTTCTTTTCCCTATAAAATAAGAGGAATCTCTTCATCCTGAAAGCCTAAGTTACAAAGGGTGTGGCTTTAAACCTCGACTATGCCTAAAACAACATAATAAAAATGAAAAGCATAAAACATAGAAAGACATAAGTAGAAATTAGAAGTTGTAATTTGAGTACTTAGAACTTTAAAGTTTCAACTTTCAACTAGAAGTTGCTAAACTTTCTGTATTTGTGATGGTGACATCATTTTTTTTTGCAGCAATACATAATATATGCATCTCAAACAAGTTTTGGATTCATTGCAATCTCATATACACAGCTCTTTCAAAAGTTTGAAATTATGATGCTAAAGGATTTATGTAGAGTTTTCAACTAAAGTTGATACGCATTAGAGTTCAAGAACTCCTTCGACCCTAGCACCATGTAACAATGGAGAGTAGTACATGAATTCCAGAAGTGATACACTTTACTAGGGGGAAATTAAAAATCCCTTCTTAGAAGAAGGTATACATATTACTGAAATGCCCACAGATGGAGAACTCAGAAAAGGAAATCCAGCTAGTTAAAATAAGAAAAAACAATCTTGCAAGAGAAAAAATAACTAATGAGAGTTTTTAGAGAACAAGAGTTTCAACAAAATAAAATAGAGCAAGAGTTTTTAAACCCATAACAAAATAAAAGAAAATAAAATAAAATGCAAGCAAATGGCAATGGATGAGATTCAAAGTGGGATACTTACAAAAAAAAACTGCTGAAATTATTTTAGTTTTCCAAAAACAATTTTTTTTATTAATTCTTCACAAATAATATGCTACTTATGTATTTTAAGGACGTTTATACAACTGTTTGGCCCAACTTTATTTATTAGTAAAAATTAAGTTACAAATAAGTTGTGCCAAATAAACTCTTGGACATGGGGTTTCCATTTGACTCAATTACTATAGCTTGCATACCATGAAAAAGTGGTTTGGGCTAGAGATTTGCAAAATAGTCAACATACACACAAAAATTATTAAAGATGTAAATATTAGCAACCTCAAAAATACAGTTGATAGTTTGAAAATAAGAGACAAATTCGACATCCATACCATTGAATTTTGAATTGTCAACATCACCAGATTCCCTAATTGGTGCATCCTGGATATGAGATAGTTAGTCCAGTTTATGATATGTGCATATGACAGTTCACTATGGAAGGTGCAACACATAACGGTTAAAAGATTTCTAACATAATCATATGAAGTGAGATCAGCTTTGTAGTCAGCCTCGTTTACACCAGTATTTGCTCCATTGTAAAATCCAAAGTTTGTCCCACCATGCACCATCTGAAAATTAGAAAATCCAAACCAAAAGGATTATTCAAAATGTGACTTTCAAACAGTACAAAGGTAGAGTGTGAGACGTACATAGAGGACTGCCGAACCATTTTTTTGCAAAATTTTTTCAAGTGCAGCAGCTGTAAAATCAGCATCAGTCTTAGCAAATTTCTCTCCCCAGTGTGTAAGCCACCCAGTGTAAAATTCGCTGATATGACAAGCACTTTCAGTATTTAGCATTTTATAAACAAAAATAATATTTCATAGTAGTAAACTTACGATGACAAAGGTGGTGATTTTCCTGGGGCATTGAACTCCTTTTGTAACTTGAATATAGGCCAAGGATCATCACCAGTAGAGAAGTCGACAGCTATAAAAAGAGAATATGTATTACGTTACATGATCAAATATGGTCAATGAAATGTTTGTGGCGTAAACTGATGTGAACAATAAGCAGTTACAGTAAAAATAGGTCGATCCACTTATTCGCATCAACTAATGGAAATCTCAACTATCCTAAAAATACTATAAACTTGCAAGGTTCTCGAGACTTCTAAAGATGTAATCTACCGATATATAAGAATTGAGTATTTTTTCTTGAAAGATTGTTATATTAATTCCCAATTTGAATGCCATATGTTCTTTAAGTACAAGTTTATACCTTGATAGTAAATTTATTATGCTACTCTCTATTACAAAACCCACTGCCACGTGTAATTTTTTTTAATGTATTAGCAAAATAGGGAAAAAATTGGTTTTTAACCAAGCCCAATGGTATCTTGCAATTCCAGGATAAGACTTTGTTGTTTTTGTCTCTCTTTTTGAGTTTTAACATTCTTATCTATCTTTTAGTTTTCTTAATTAATCTATATATTTTTAATATAATTCTATTATTAACAATAACTTACAACATAAATTAAATCTGGAAAGAATAAAATAAGATATATTTCAATACTTTGTTTAAATATTTATATATTTATAATATGAATGAGAAAAATAAAATATTAATAATATGATTAAGATTATCCAAGGTCTTGTTTACTTTAAGAATTTTTTTGTTTTCATTTCTTGTTTTCAATTTGTTTCTTATTTTCCAAGATTTATACAAGAATCAGAGAAACCAAAAACAAATAGTTGTTTTCATTGTTTCTTGTTCAAATCTTTGAAAACAAGATACAAATAAAAAATAAGGTGGCAGTTTAGTAATTAAAAGTGAAAATATAAAATGAAAATAGAAAACATTTCTCAAAGTAAACAGACCCTAAAATTTTGACGTAAGGCACAAGTAACTCATTAGCAAAGTATTAAATGGGAAATAAGGATGGATAAAAAAGAGAGGGGGGGGGGGGGGGTGGGGGCATAAAGGGCAAAGTCTATGCATTACATAAGTATAAAATGTATAATACTATATCAACAGCAACAGTGACATGATCACTGTGAAGCATTGATAAATTAAAATTGGAGGAATGATTCATATTGTACTGACATTTTATAAAGAAATGTGTATAGTACTCCTTAATTCAACATCCAGTTATTTTTTGGTTTTAGATTTCTTAATATGGTACAGCATTAAATTAATTTTGCTTAATGAATTGGAATCGTTAAGATATGTTATATCCTGATTTAAAAGTATTCACACATTGCCACATAAGAAACACATGTCAGTCAACAGTAAGGATAAGAAAATAAGGTTGGAGTTCACAAAAACAAATCTGTCCTGTATCACAAATTGAGTATTTTCCTCATTCACCTATCTTTACAGGGAGGGAGGGATGGAGAAAAAGAGGAGGATGAGAAAACATGTTTGTAAACCTTACAACTAACATTTATAATATCAAAATTCACCTGAAAAGACAGCATCCCCACGAATAGTTCCTTTCTCAAGATTTTCCCTAGAGCCTCCATCTGTAGTGTATCTGAAAACAGTGAATATTAGGAAAACGTTAATAAAAAAGGAGATCTCCCTCAAACTAACCTAGATATTGCTTTTTTCAAATTTTGGTTTAAATTTTGGATTTTTAGGGGTATCTTTTCCACTAAATAGAAGTTTAAAATTTGGAATTCAACTTCATGTTTCAATTATTAACCAACCCTTCCCAATAGATAAACATATCAATATCTTATTATGAAAAATATACCACTATTGCACATTATCTGATTTGTCTAAAAAGTCAACATTCAGAAGATCACTCCACCAAAAGTGTTTGTGTAGTAGACAAGAGAACTTTTACTGTCACCAAACGATTGGTTCTACAAAAAATTGCTTACATCTTTTCATTCCTTGCCCAAATTATAATATTTCTAGTCTCTAGACATGAACTCCTATGAATGAGGCTTTCAACTAAATTTGATAAAGTTAATTATGAAGATACAAGAAAATTAAAAAAAAAATGCATATTTTTTAGATACACCCATAGTAAGGGGTGCAGGACATGTATGGATGTCTTCCTTGAAGGATGTATTGGATAAAGTAAGATTAAGTGTAGAAAAATGAAACAAGAACTAGGAACACTTATGATGTTCCTAATTATTGATTTAATTGTTTGACTAGAAACTTGTCCTCATGCCAGGATTTAATAATAGCTCAAAATTGGGACTATTTGGGGTTGAAATTCTCTTTATTCAATAGAAATAGGACTACTAAAATGTTCCTATACAGAGATTATTACATAATCAGAGAGTCTTGAATGACTTCTTTTTGTCTCTCTCCTTAGCTTCTCCCACTACATCCTCCTCTTTTTATAACCTGTCTCTCTTTTATTCCAATTATGTCCATTTCTTATCACTATCTTCTTTGCATTGAAATTTTGGCAATAAATCACTATCAGACTGATAGATATAGACAGAAAAAGGAGAACTAAAACCTATGAGCCAACTCTTCAAATGACCGTACACCTACAATGACAAGGATGGCACACTAGAGCATTAGACCAATTAAATTGGCTGAAATGATTGTGTTTAGATAAATTGATAACAAACCAACATCTTTTACTATAACATCTACATCATATTACGGCAGGATATTTCATTTTAAAAACAATGATATGAGAGGGTTTAAAAACTAAACAACTCTTACAAAATAACTTCATGACCGAGATGACCTCTAGCCAGGGTGACCAGGTGATGGAGATATGCTTTGTCATCTCCATAAGAACCATACTCGTTTTCGATCTGTGTCATATAAGTTAATCTAATTATCCTTTCATGAGATAAGTGGTTATTGGTTAACATTCAAAAGAGAAGAAATGCCTAAATCTTAAAAAATATTCAATCATGCTGACATTAAGTCCAATTGTAATCAAGAAAATCCAGCAATCAGGAATTCACAACAGTAGAGTAATACTTTCGTATTTAGGCAAACTACATTCCGCTAAATGTAAGCAAACCACACATAATTTAAGTTTTGGAGAAAACATATAGGATGAGAATGTTAAAATAATAGGATTCTTATTGTTTTTGAATCTTGTGATGTTACTGGTATTATTTAGCCGGGCTTATACAAGTCTTGTTCTATGTACAACATTAGAATTAGTATTTGACCTAAATTATTAGAGCGTGGTATCAGTGGTTTGTCTCAAATACACATCATATGATTCATACCTATTATTCAGAATATCTCTTTTCATTTCCAATCATACCCTCTATAATTTCAAGAAGCAAATTATTCCATTTTCCAACTTAAGCACATATTTTCATATATTTTATGTTCTGTAAACATCTGGTATAATAATGCCAACCAGGTAAATACAATTAATAAATTCTACCAAAAACAACATACCTGAACCATTATTATAGGGCCTCCATTATCATATAGGAGAGGAACAAACTTTGGAAGCAGGTTACCCCACCATCTTTCAACCTTAAATGCCAAACTATAATAAGTCCAAACTTTAATAAAAGTAATGTATAAACATGGTGAACATAAACATCATAATGAAAATCATAGTATTTAGAGTCACAATCTAGAATTGTTTACAAAATGTTACGAGCTCAATAATCACATGGGAAAGGTGAACTTTTTTTGTGTTCCCAAAATTGCAAAACATGAAAGGGAAAAGCAGAAAACAGAAAGCCAGCCATATTAAAAGAGAAATGTAGAAGAAGAAACATAAAAATACAACTCCAATCATAAGATTTGTGAATACAAAAGTCAGTCACATGGAAGACCAACATTCGTTGAGGATGCAAATTAAGTCTCATATCATTAAAATAAGAAAAAAAATAAGAGTTTATAAAGCACATACATGCTCTATTGGTTGAGAGGTCATTTGGGTGATAACATAAAGGCAAATCATGAGTAGTGGGGGCAATAAAATATTTTATAATATTTATACAGAAGAAAAATATAATATTTTTTTATCAAATACATATTTTTGTGATAAAAAATCTAAAATATCTATTTTTTTCTAAATTATAATTATCTCGTGAATAAAATGACAAAATTTTCCTTTTTTTTTCTTCTTCTTTATTTTAGATTATATTAAAGTATGAATTTATGATTTTGTGCGATTTATTTAATATTAGAGAAACAAAATAGTAAAAATTAAAAGAATAAAACTAGCACTAATTTATTTTCTTTTTCATCTCTCCTAATTTTTTACATTCATTTTAAATATATATATATATATATATAAATGTTTTTTTACGGGGATAGTACCTATTATTTTGGAAATAAATTAGCCCCTACCAACACATATTATACCTACCATATAAGATCAAAAGGGTTCAAAAATAAAAGAATTAAAAAACAGGATATTTTAATAAATTAAATTATAACATCAATATACAGGAAATAGGTTTTTTTAATCCAAAAGTGTGAATAAAATACTAATATATTAAATATATTAAAGATAATTAACATGTAATATAATATAATCTATACTATATAATAATGAGAGAAAAATTTTCTTATGAATATGGTTTTGTCCGTATCTAAAGTGGACAATATCTAACTAATGTCAAATTATGTGTATAAATACTCCGATAAAAATAACAAGATATAACTCTCTCCTATTGATAAATATATTCTTTCAAAGACCAATAGCATAACATAATCATAGCAGTGGTATGATAGTCACATATTGGATTCGATGACAACCAATAACCCATAACCATACATACAAGCAATAACAAAAATATAATGCAATGCAAGACAGATTCTACTAATTGGGAGGTCAGGTCCTTTATTTGAGGGGATGATTGTTGGAGATACAAACCAAGTCTCTCATCATTAAAACAAGAGGAGAAATAAGAGTTTATATAACATATACATACACTATTGGTTAGAAGCCTTTTGAGTGATAATCAAAAGTAAAATAATGAGTGTAAAAGTTCAAAGTGGACAATATCAATACCAATGTGGAGATGTATGTGCAAATACCTTAAATACCCAATAAAAATAACAAGATATAACCCTCTTTTTGATAAAAATATATCCCATCAAACAAAACCAACAAAATAACGCTAACAACATTATCTTAAAATATATTGAGGAGCGCATACCAGTTGAAGAAAAGAAGGATCAGATGATCTTAGTTTGGGGGTTGGGTTCATGGAATAGAACCAACCTGGGAAACCGCCCCAATCCCACTCTGAAATAAATCAACAGTAACATCATCATCTTGAATCCTTGTTCACCATTTTACACAAAATATCAACACCAATGGAGGAGGCAACCAGAGGAGGGGGGTGGGGCTATTAAATAAATATAAAAGAGGAAATAAGATTGTATTCTAGAACATTGTCAAAGTTAGTGCAGAGCATATAGAAGTCAAATACTCTTTTGCTTTTCTATATTGTTTATAAAGAATAAGAAATGGAAATAACTGTGCTAAAAGATGACAATGGGCTTGGCGACAACAGGAAACACATGTTGCTTTGTTTTGCCAGCCATATTAAACAGGAAGAAATAATTATTTGCCATCGTGGATCAGGATAATAAATTAGACAGGTCTCTCAAAGAACTACAATTTGAAAAGGCAGAGCAAAGAGAAACATGGTAATTACGAATTTCAATTTAAGACTGGTTAAATATTACAAGAAATTTCAGCAAGTGAATCTAACACAATTATAATATTCCATATAATCTTGAAGGTGAACCTGAATAGAATAAATCAGTGAGGGAATTTAAAAATATCATCCTTTGTGCACTTTATGGAACTTGCTTGATATGGGTTTTACAATTCTACTTTTTGTTAAAAAGAAATATAAAAATCTGAATATACCAAAAATTACATTATCCTCCGTTAAGATATACAAGAAAATAAGCAAATTATGTTTTGGCAACCTAGACAAACTTGAAGCTCCCTGATAAATTGAGCGATTGGGCATTTAAGTTGTAAGATATGATATCTAACCTGTACATACGTATGGTCCGGGTCGAATCATCACGAGGAGACCAAGTTTGTGACAAAGGTTGAGGAATGCTTCAATGTTAGCAAAACCCTCAAAAACAAGCTTTCCCGGTGCTGGCTCATGCAGATTCCAAGGAACATATGTTTGGATTGTGTTCAAGCCCAAAGCCTTGGCTTTTAACAGTCTATCTTCCCAGTACTGCAAATTAGAAGAAAAATGATACCACTATATAAAAGCATTTAACTTCAACAAAATAAATTGCTTATGAATTATGACATCTCATAGTGGGGCAAACTTCATTAATCAGTTAGTGTCATCCTTATTAGGATGATAACAAGAGATCATGATCGGTCACAACATTTTTTTCTTCTGCTGTGCAAAATACCAAGATAAAAGAACTCAAATGTATTTAAAAATAAAGTATATGGTCAAAATATCCAGGTAATATGGTTAAAATACCAAGATAAAATACCTAGGTTGGTTCTCCCACATCCACTAGTAATATGGTCAAAATATAGTACATAGCTGAGGAACAATCATCATTTTACAAATCGGTTTTATAAGATATGTTAAACTCAATTCCACATTCAAAGTGTTGAGGAAGAAGCAATAATATTGCCATTGACTGTAAAACAATTATGATGTGTGATGTTCAGAATGTTAAAAATTCCTCTCACTAAAATAAGAGATGTCAGAAACCGGTATAGTACCTCTGGATGCACTCGAAAATAATGCAAGTCGCCACCAATGATCTGAAAAGGTTCACCATCTTTCCAGAACCTATCGTTGGCGATCTCAAACTTTCTCTCAACCTGATAACAAACAATCAGTTACTTAAGCTATAAAATAACGAACAAACTAGTTCAAGCAATATTAGAAATTTAGAATCGAAGACAGAACTTATATCATAGCATTTTTTGTTTAAATAAAAAGGGGTAAACTAAAAGTTAAAAACTCTATCAGCTACAACAACAATTTTAGTTTCCTTAGCATTTAGCAGAGTGCTAGTTCATGTCAACTAATTGGCAATACTCAGATGCAAAAATTGAATGTGTAAGAGAGAATGAGTAAAGGAACTAACTGTATTGCGATGAGAACGACGGTGAGGGTGAGAGTTGAAAGAAGGAAGAGGAGCGAAAACAGGGAGAAAGGCACATAAAAGCATGAAAGAGACCAAGATGAAGAAAAGTGTGGGTTTCGAGTTTAGCTTCTTGGCCATGGATAGCAGTTTGGAACCTGGAGCGTTGGTCTTCTTCTTCTTCAATTCGATTCTCATTCACCCACACACTTTAATCTAGGGGGTCATATTTCATATTTACCATCCCCTTTACTCTCATTTATAATCAATAACAGCATGTAATAATACACTCTTTTGTTCTTGGGGTTCATTTAATTCGTTCAAGTTTAAAACTAGGACACAAATAGAGTTATTTTCACCACTGATTTATAGAAAGAACACTTTGTGACCAGACAAATTAGTTAAAAAATATATCACAATTTTTTTTATTCAATATTTATTATCATTATCACCACGAGACTTGTCACTATTTTTTATTATTATTGTTAATATTATCTTTAACATTATCATTACAATGTTATTATTGTAACTCTTATTACTATTATCTATCATAATTGTTCTATGTGTTTAGGGTTTAACCTAGTAGTTAAAGGAAGGAATTAGAATAGAAACAAAAAAATCTAGATCCGATTGTTGTTGCATCCTTCTAATAATTTATATGGATAAAAATAGCTTACTTAAAAATTATTGCAAGATTGAATGAATAAACACTTGTGGAATAAATATACGATTGCATGTGAAACTTTGATACTATCTTACTTGATTTTTGTTCAATTACATTTTTCTTATCCTCAAATGCAATATAATCATCTAGTTCAACTATTAAGATATTCCAAACGTACAAAATTTTGTTATCATTATCATTATTATAATTATTTTTATTTTTATTTACATAATAATAATTTATTAAAATAATCAATATTAAAAGAGATATTATAATAAATTTAATATTATTTTATTTGTATTGATTATTTATCAAACAAAAGTAAAAAAAATTATTTAGTGATTGAAGTGTTTCTCTTGTGTTATTATTATTATTTATATTTTTACTTTCAATGTATCAAACACATGTTAGAGGCTGAAATATATTTTTTCCTTTTATCTTATTGTGAAAAATTATTTTTACTATCTAACTATTAAAATATTTATTTTAATTACTTATCTTTAAAATTTGAGTTAATATATCCTTTTCAAAACAAATATTATGTTAATCTTGAAACATGATTTTGAACATTTTTATGACATAAAAATTATTTTATTAGATTTATTTATATTTTTTGGATAATCATAATATTATTAAAAAATATTCATTGTCAAAATGAGTGACTAATCTTTGTTAGGAATTGTGAGTATACATAAGGTGAATATTTCCCTTTAAACATAATGTTGATTTTTAGAATATAAAACTCAACTAATGTTTAAATATAAAAAATTATAAACAAAACAAGAATCATGTTAAAAGTGAATTTCGCAATAAAGCAAAAAAAAATATCAAATTTTTTTATTAGTCTTATAAAATTCATTTTTTTATGTAATTTTTTATCATATTTATGATATTTTTATTTAGAACATTAATTAAAATTTTATAATTTTAATGCAAATGAATCTAATAGAATATATTTCACGATATCTTAAAGTAAAAAATAACGTTTCATAATGACAATATTAATTCAATTTTAGAGTTAAAGAATAAAAATATAAATCTTGTAAAAATAAATGATCAGAATAAACTTTTGGCATAACCTAAATGATAAAATATATATATATATAGAAGATATTTCACCATTTAATTATAAATTTACAATTTATAACATAAACAACTTTTTATCTTTACTTTTCTTTGCTTTAGACATTTTTTCCTTATCATTAAATCCCTATCTATTATTTAAGCTCAAACTTTTCTCTTTTATTTATGTTTTATTTGAAAAATAAAAACTTGTCCCTAACCAACAATAAAACTTGTAAACCACTATTGAGAATGCAAATTAAATGGTGTAAAATTGTTTTATTCAAATTGAGTTGAATATCTAATTACATCAAATATTTATAAGAAAATTTTACTATTAATAATAATCTTAGTCCGACGGAATAAAATTATTTTCTATAAAAGATATATGTAGTCTATGTTTAATATTTATAAAAAAAAAAAACTGTAAAGGTAAACAAAAGGGGTTGTGACCCTTCTCGTCCCATCATATGATGTATCCTTCCTGAGCAGAGGCACATATAAAATCTAAGACACTATGAAGCCTCCTTAATTAACCAATATTGGCCATGTTTACACAATCGCATCAATGTCAAACTGAGTCATCCACGTTTTAGACCAGACAAGGCATCGCAACATTTATGTGTTTTTCAAGAATAACTGATATATGTTGTATGGGATATTTTAAACTTTATATATATGCTGGAATATTGAATTTATGAACTACATATTTACAAATATAGGAATATTAATATTTTTACGAAATGCAATTGATTTGACTTAAGTTATAGTATAAGAAAAAAAATGATAAGATAGTTGGAAGATAATGAAAATAGTTTAGAGATGGAAATTTTTTTTTCAATAAATTAAAAATGTTTGATAAAATTTGTGAAGGAGTCTTTTGGTTTTGTAGGACCAAAAGTTCAGTCAATGCCATGAAATTTTAGTTTTTGCTACACGAGTATGATATAATTTACGCTTTCCTTTTCCTTTGTAAGTTTTCTTCATAAAAGTGTCATTTATAAAAATGAATTTCTGTTGTATTAGTTTTTATTGCGTATTTAAACTATATCTAATCCAAATAGATAAAAAAAGAAAAAATAGTTTCTATTTGACATTTTTGTTAAAAGAATTACAAAGGAAAAAGCAATCGGTGCTAAAAAAAAGGGAGGTGTAAATGCATATTCATCAGGCTTTTTGACCAAAGTAGTGTTGAATGAGAAGTTATTTACGTAAATGGTGTTGTTTGAAAACTATTTACGCCTTTAGGACTGTTTACAACGGTGTCGCTATGGGCCATAGCGACACCAATGCCACGTGGTTTTTTTTTTTTTGTGTGGGGTGGGCTCGAATGAGCCAAAACAGTGTCGCTATGGGCTGAGGCGACACAGTTTGTGCGCCATTAAAAATGGTGTAGCCCATAGCGACACCATTTAAGAAAAAAAACAAAAAAAAGTAAAATAATTTCTAAATTTAAAAATAATGAAATGAACTTATATATTTATAAAAATAAAAAATATTTATTTAAAAACGTAATCATAAAAAATATATATAATTATTCTACAAGTGGCGCTATGGCCTATAGCGACACGGTGTCGCTATAGGCTATAGCGACACTACTAATTTGTTTTTTTTTTTAGTTATTATTTTCTTTTATTTTAAAATTATTTTTATAATACCAGTTAAAAATGTTAATTTGTAGTTATAAAGTTAATTTTTCTCTTATTAGTTTTATGTATATATATTTTTTTGTTTATTATTTTATGACAAATTAAATAATGCATTTATTTATTTTTTTAAGTGGCGCTATGGCCTATAGCGACACAGTGTCGCTATAGGCCACAACGACACTATTTAATTTGTTTTTTTTTTTAATTATTTACTTATTTTATTTTACCATTTGTTTATTTTTATATTACCAGTTAAATAATATTGTAATTGTAAACTTAATTTTTCTGTAATTAGGTTTGTGTATATATATTTTTTTCCTTTATTATTTAATGCTTTTTTTAAGTGGCGCTATGGCCTATAGCGACACTGTGCAATAATGAGATTTTATTTTTAATTTTGCGTTTTTATATTTAAAATTAAAAGTACAGAAACTAAATAATTAAAATAAAATTATATTATAATATGTTAAATTTAAAAAAAATTGTGGCAAAAATAAGTAAATAAAGAAAATTAATATATTATCATTAATTTGTTAATAAATTTAATTAAAAATAATTAATTGTGTAGTTTAAAGAAAATTTATTATTTAAGTTTATTAATAATTTTTTATATGTAAATTTAAAAAAAAAAACTGGGCAAAAAATAAGTGAAGGAAAAAAACTGTAGAAAAACAAAAGAAAATGAATTACAAAATTTTTTTTAAAAAAAAACTGGTAGAATAAATCTGGAGAAAAAAATGACCCAATAACCGAAAAACACAAAAAAAAAAATTTTAAAAAAAACTGAGGTAAAAAAAATGAAAAACTAAAAAAAAAAAAAAAAAAAAGGCTGGAGTCGCTATGGGCTACAGCGACTTTTTGTCGCTATAGCCCATAGCGACTTTAAGTAGAAAAAAAAAACGAAAATTTAAAAATATAAAATAAAAAAAAAGGCTGGTGTCGCTATGGGCCACAGCGACACAGCGACACTAGCTTTTTTTTTTTCTTTTTTTCTTTTTTTTTGGTTATTGAGTCTCTTTTTTTCTCCAGATTTATTCTACCAGTTTTTCTTTTTCATTTTTGTTTTTCTACATTTTTTTCCTTCACTTATTTTTTGCCCAGTTTTTTTAAATAAAATATATCTGTTAAAAATTATTATATACTCAACATTCTAGTAAATTATATTACCAATTTCATATAAATATATATTTATAAATTTATTATTTCTATAATTTGTTTATTTTATACATATCTATAGCGCCACTATTTTTTTTTATTTGAATTATTTACTTAATTATTTTTAAAATTTATTTATTTTATATTACAAATTAAATATTAATTTCTATTTATAAACTTATTTTTTGTGTAATTTCTTTTCTTTATATATATTTTTTTCCTTTAGATTATTTTATCACGAATTAAATATGTACTTTATTATTTATCACAGTGGCGCTTTGGCCTATAGCGACACTGTGTCGCTATAGGCCATAGCTCCACTATTTTTTATTTTTTTTAAATTATTAACTTAATTTTTTTTACATTTGAATTTATTTTTTTTAAGCCATTTGGTGGCGCTATGGGCTATAGCGACTTTATTTAAGCCGTTTAGTGACGCTATGGGCTGTAACGACTTTATCTATATGGTTTTCATGGCTTCCCTGAAGTGAAAAAAATGCCACGTGTCACCGGTGTCGCTATGGCCCATAGCGACACCGTTATAAACAGCCCCAAAGGCGTAAATAGTTTCAAAACAACCTCATTTACGTAATAAACTTTTAAAACAACCCCACTTTGGTCAAAAAGCCTATTCATCATTATAGCTCCAAGCCCCTCAATTCACATTATTCATCAACATCCAGCCCAATCTAAACCTGGGGCTTGGGCTCCTGAGCCTTAGTCCTCTTCACTTTTTGGTTCTTTATATATATAAAATGATTTTTCACTTCATTGGTAACCCCTTTGAGTTTGAGATGAAGTGGTGAATGGAGAGAGAAAACTGAAAGCCCGCATGCAGGCATTGATGTACATAGGATTAGGCCTGGCGTAAGCAGCCCAAATTCTAATTTTAGGCCCTTAAAAATATTTTAGGCTGGCCTTATGTAAATTAGGGTTTTAAAATATTTTTTCTATTTATAAAATTTAATGAATTAATTATATTAATATTAATTTTGGTTTGTTGGTTATTGTTTAAACTTAATATTGTAAGGACTGGGGTTTGATGGTTATTTAAATCTAACGGTTTAAATACATTAAGTTATCATAACTTTCCCTCCATAAAGTCAGGGGATTCATTTTTAGGGTTTGATCTTAGTATTATGATTTTTTGCTGAAAGTTCATTTTTTTTATGAGTGACCGTTAATTTTCTTGTCACTCTCTCTCATCTTTAAATTAGGTCCATTTTCCTATTAATTCATCTTTCCCTACTAAATCAGACCCAAATTTTTAATGTTATTTACCCACTTTTCTATTAATTTTTCTTCCTCCACTAAATTAAGCTCTAAATTATGAAGTCACCGACTAAACTTACTATCTTTTTCATCTTCTCTCCCGGCCTCTTTCCCTCTCTTTTTTCTCAATCCCTCTCTTGATTATAATAACTTATTAAGTAATTTTACATCCCAAAAAGTTTAAAAAATAAATTTTAAATAAAATTAAAATAAATTATTGTTATTAATTTTAAAAAAGGTTTAATTTCAAAATTTACTTTAGACCTCAAAAATACATATTAGATCGACACTGCATAGGATAGAGGAAAGTGGAGTCAAAGAGAAAAGGTGGTGACATTATTTTTGCCGAAGGGGAAGCGTCTTTACAATGACAAGTCAACTAGGATCATGTCCTCTACATGTCCTCCAATTAAATACACAAACCTTCAATCATTCTCTCGCCTTTTAGACTTATAACTATGTAGAGTGTACATGATTATCTGCTTCAAAGTTTTAAAACACGTAATTTCACTTATTAATATATAAAATATTAAAGTAATAAAATAGCTATTTTAAAATTAACATGAGATACGTTGATGTAAATGTCCTAATTTTTTATATTTAATTAAAAAATATCATCATATTCATGTTTTATATCGTTTTTGGTAGAATCTATATAAAATTATTGTCGTAGAACAATAATTATCTAATAATGACTAAATTTTTTATTTTAAATACATACATATTCTTTTACTAGTAATATTGAAAGTCTAATTCCTTTTTGAAGGGTACGTAGAAAATTATCAAAATTGGTTGTCTTTCTTAACAAAATCATTTATATACCCACATACAAAGAATTGAACTTTCATCTATATGCATACTAAATAAATTCACTTATTTATATATTACTAACATATGTTTTTGTTAATTTTAGTGTAGGTTTGAAACTAAATCTAGAATGTAGATCATCATTTTCTCTGCACATCTAACATAAACAATAAAGAGTAATTTATCTATCAATTTATATAATTTTTTCTTACATGTGAATCTCAAATTTACATCCAAAATATGCATATTCTTATTTGGCCCCGAGACGAAATGAAGCAATTCAACCCCAATAAAATGACGTACAACTAATGCATACAAGAACAGTCTCAGGCTCAGGCAGCCTTAGTGGACTGTGCTTTATTCACTCTTCCTGTTACGTTACAAGTCTAGCTACCTCATTACCCTTTCCTTTTATCATAAAAGAATAAAATTGATCCTTTCTATGTGAAGCTACAGAAGAACATCACTGATTATATATATAGTAATTTACCTCATATCAGAAATCATAAAATTTTGTATCTTCTTTCTACTAAATCATGATAGATTCATTAAATGAAATATTAGACGGACCAAAATTTGTGACATGTATATTCTTTTTGTTTTAGAGTTTAAATAGAATACTTTTTGGAATTATTATTGTGTCTGTAAAAAAGTTATGTTAAACGTAACTTACATTAAATCTATATGACAAAATAATTATTTCTATATTTTAAAGATTAGAATGAGTGAAAGTTGATTGAATATTTTAAATAATAAATCAAATACACACTTAATTATTTGATCTTACCTTTTAAATTTGAATGATTATATATAGATCATTATTGTTTATTTTTATGTATATCATTTCCTTTTCATCTGAAAGGTACTAAGATGAAGATTCGCAAGACTAATGCATTGAGATTCAGAGGAATCCTTTGCTGCGGAGATGTTTTGCCTTTGTCAAACCAATAAAAAGAGAGGTGCCAAAATCTTAGGGCAGGGATAAGTGTCTGACGCATTTTGCACTGATCAAACTATGCTAATGACAAGTCCAAAATCTAAATCCATATCCACATCCACTAAAAGAACGTATTACATATGAGCAAGGTCCAACACATATTTGGTAGATGCTTGGATAATTTAAATATAAAAGAAGTTCAATTTTATCTTGGTGCAAACCTCTCCCGTACCCCCAAAAAAATCCATATTGGATTTGTTTACATATTACTGACTTTTAAGTTAATTGAACTTTTAACGGAATGAATATGATTCTGATGTTGTAAAAAAAAAAAAAAAGTTAATTGCTTCGACTAGGAGTTATTTACATAAAAGAAATTGTAACAATGAAGCTATATTATTTGATTGTAATTGATTAACATTAATCATTATTGTGCGGTCATTTTATGAGTCTTTTAATTTTTTTAAGAGTACAATAGGTTTTTTTTATTATTAAATCATATCCAATAAAGTATAATATATGTTTCTATAGAATATAACAAATATAAAGTGTGTACTAATCCAAATTACATGCTCTGAAATATACCGAAACGTTAAAGCATATTATTTAATGATATAAATCTAAACTAACTACTTTTTTTCAAAATTGAGAGTTTTGCAAGTTTAATGTCCATGCCACCACATCACATCAACACTAGCTTATTTCCTTTTACTCCCAATGAATCCATTTAACTAATTACTTTCACACAAGTCAATAGTATTCAAATTTAGTAAATGAATCCCTTTTTACCCTCAATTAACTTCAAGCTTTAAACTTTGTTCAATCTACAATATTTAACATTTTTTTAATCATAATATTGGTAGGAACTATTCATTACTAAAAATAATAATTAATCTTTATTAAAGATCAAAAGCACATATCAGGTGGATATTTTCCTCCTAACAAAGTCTAAACAAATTTATTTGTTTATCTTTAAACAACAATTTTTAGTCTGACCTACACTGCAACAAACCAAATCATCTTCCACCCCTCTTCATCATTCTCAAAGTCGCTAAATAAGCATATAAATTATTTAAATTGACACTAAACATTATTATGAAAAATTGTTTCACACCTTATCCATGATAAGCATAAAGATCATGTTTTTGAAAATTAAGAATACTCATGAAACAACTGATTTGTTGATTCCATCTCCTTTTTACAATTGGTGCACCAAATCTCCTCAACTAGCAAAGTACTATTTATTTGATTAAGATTGACTTTGGAAACGAACTTATTGTGTAATAATTTTTATTCATATTGATATCTTTAGAGGGGCCACCTTATTTCACACTTGTTCTTAAACATCCAACATTTGAACTATATGTTGAATAAATAATATAAGCACCAATTGTATCCTTATTCCAACATTATTGTTCTTGTTCCTCCAAGTGTAATGTACAAGACTCCTCTACTAGCTCTAGCAAATCCTCTAAATAATTCACGCCCCATCAAAACAAAATTCTCTTCTCACCCCAACATATCGAAGAACTATCCACTCAACTTCTCATAAATATCCTCCACCTTATAGCCTTTTTCTAGCATGAAATATTGTACAAATTTTGAAATCTAACCTTCAGCTACACCTTAGCTTTTTATAATTTCTTTTAATTTTAATTGATAAATATAAGTAATAGAAGACTAAAATTCTAGGCTTAGAAGACTGAAGTCACAGACGGCGTTCACATTAGAGTATCTTTGTAAAGTGATGGAGAAATGAAGTGATTAGTTTTTGGTGAAAAGTAAAGCCGATATTCATAGAGGAAAAACACACCCTTCAGAATGTTGTGAAAAGGAGGCCGATATCGACGAATTTGCAAGCATTATGAGATTGTTGGTCTTTTGAAATACCTTACCTACATAATGTTAATATATATATATATATATATATATATATATATATATATATATATATATATATATTCTCTTGAAAAAATATACTAGAAGCTATATTAGTGAAAGTAAGGCTTTTTTAATTATAAGTTATTATAAAATATCTTGTTAAATTAAACATATGCTTAATTTGAAAGGAAAATAATAAACATAAACGTTATTTTACGAATAATAATATTATGTAACAGTTTTTGTATTAGATTATACATGAACTTTAATTTCTAGCTAAATATTTCGTTGGTAATATACTAAAGTTTATTTACTTAGTTTGCAATCACATTGTGTACCTAGGAGGGAATTCGAGTTGATCAATAAAAATAGATTTCAATGTTATTTTTTTTTATTTTTTCTTAATTTAGTCAATATATCATAAAAAGTAAAAAGAGGTGAAGTAACTTTTTGTTGATTATTTTTGAGATTCAAGTTATTTTTTTTCATGTAAAAAGAAAATAATAAATAAATCAAATTTCGTGAACTTCATAAAACACTTTCGAGTTAAACTTTCATTTATTCATATTTCAAGAATAAGAAGAGAATGTTTTACATTTTAATCATGAGATGTTTGTGTCTGTGGACATGTTATAATTTAAAGTTTTTGAATTTCTTAATTTAATTTGAATTGAAATTGCTATCTTAAGCTAGCCATATATATATCATTTAAAAATCGACAGGTGAGATGGTATTCAATTTGCACATAACTTTTCAAAGAAAACCATTAATCCGCACTGTCAACCACAACACGACTAAGTATAGAAAGATTATATTTATATATTTTTATCATAGGACCGCAACAGAATTCGAGTCTAAAAATGTAGATATTACTTCAACTTTTTACAATTAAGGATATATATCCCAATGGTAGCAAGTTTTTTCTGCTAGAGCTGGGAATTAACATTATATATATATATATATATATATATATATATATATATATATAAAAGAGGATGGATATGAATGGATTCTCCCTCGGGATTGAATCCCACTTGCACCTACATTGGGTATCAAACCACATCTTTCTTTTCTTTTATTTAAATTTCTCAAAAATCAAACAGCAACAAATCCAAATCAGGCTAACATGCATATCATAGTCACGAATCCTTCCCATCACAAAGAATCCAATGCTTTTTTAAAACCCGACACCCATCCCATCCATCATATATCCCTTAATAAACTTTACATGCATACGTCTCCATAATCAAACTTTTCCATAAATTCTTATCGAATATCCATGTTGCTTCCATAGCCATGTCTTGTTTCTTTAGTATCTTTATTGAGCTAAAATGTTTTGAACTTCAGTAATTTAACTAGCATTGACGGACTTCAAATGAATGAATTGCTTTTGCGTCCAACTCATTTTGAAGTGGTGTTTGGACGTATATAATAGCAAATATACTGGTAGTGTTGGCTTGGTACAATTGATTAATTTTTAATGGTTAGACTTAAATGTACGTGACTGAATATTTATCTAAATTAATCTCTGAATCATATATTTGCATGAATGAGCTATTTTAAAAAATGAAATTGCAAATAATTAAAGAAAAAGGTTAATGATTAAGATTTGGTAGCAGAGATGAGAAACAAGGTTTTGATATAAGAAAAAGTGGAAAGGTGGATAAATTTTCACGTAGGCCTACTATCCTATAAAGATTCAAAGCTATCATGAGAACATTTCATTGGTTCATAATTACCGACCTAAATAAAGAAACAGTGATCAAGAGCTAACATATTATGCAGATTTGATTGTTGAGTCCTCCATTCCATGTACAGATTGGATTAAAACTAATACCACACAATGAGAGTCAACGGAACAAATAGTATATTTACTCCATCAAAAGACAAATCTTCCACTTTGTTATTAGGTATTAGAAAACTAATACAATTAAAATCACTACCTGGTATCTCTTAAACAAAATGAGGAAAAAAAAGTCTTACAGCTACATATATGTGCAATTTTAAAATTTTAATACGTGATAATTTTTGTAAGACATATACTAATGCTATTTTTTTATTGAAAGAAAAGATTGCATTTTTGTGTTGAACACTTGAACTGAGAAAGTTTGTGTAAAATTTTCGGTTCAAAACAAAAAAATAAGTTAATTATCTGTCCTTTAAGTATGTCTTTGCATTTGGATAAGTGTTTTGTAAAATTAATTTTAAAAAAAATTTGGTTTTAAAGTGAAATGATTTATGTTCAAATGTTTTTAGAAGGTAAAAACATGATGTAAATTAAACTTAGTTTGTCATCACTTATAAATTAATCAAAATTTAAAAGCAAAATGAATTTTATTTGACAGTAACTAAATATTTGTATCTTTACTAAAATTGCATTTGACAGAATACAAGACCAACTCTAACACTTTCCCATCAAACACAACAAAAACTTGTGTTGAAGTAGAATTTGAATTGGAAGGATTTTCAATTAAAAATGATGAATATTACACTACATAAACTCATTTATATAGTAATGAAGTTCATTTAAATTCAGTTGAACTGGATGGTCAGGTCAGCTTGATTTTTTCTTTGGCGTAGGTTCTTCATGTTCAAGGTTATTTATTATTTATCATGTTTCTTTTTGTATGCATAAGAGGGTTTGCTAAACTATAAAAGTAGAAATATGAAAAGGACGCACGACATGGATGACACATTTTGCCCATTAACGTTTATCATACTTAATGTTTTTCTATTTAATTTCTTTAACCTCTGTAAAGCTGCGTGGTACAAAATAAAGAATGCAAATGTGATAAGGACTGATCATGTTATTCCTATCATAACAAACAGACTTCATCTTAAAGCCAATGGCAAGAAAGCATAAATGACAAAATATTGTCAGAAAAGAATATTAAGCTAAAATCCAAATGTTTGATTAAAAAAAAGTATCACCCCGTTCTAAAAGTGGAAAATAACAAAAGATGAATAGTTATATCACAAAAATATCGGTGTTTCTCTCATTTTTTTTTTAAATTATGAAATACAGCAATAATGAAAATTGAATAACATATATATACATCATACTCTCTGATATGTACAAGCCCTAGTATTTATCATATATAGTTTTATTTTCACAATCCCAATATAATAATATTATACTTACACTTGTTGTTCTAAACTACATTTCTTCATAAAACCATAAAAAAAATTAAAAATTAAAATAAAAAAACCTCATTTTTATCCACTTCACAAGAGTAATTCAAAAAATCATTTCACGGGTGTCATTGCTGGCACAAGTAATTAGAAGCACGATACTTTAAAACAGTTATCGTTCTGGTAACCAAAACATACCATATCAGATAATTGTTACTTTAAAATGTTTATATACTTCAGTTCAATTATTTAAAAAAAAAATACCAATACAACTAAAATGAGTTATGAAACATTGATGCATTTATTTTAGTTGTATTTATGCTTTAATATAATATTATAACCAGTTTTATAATTATATTTTATTCATATCATATTTCATTACAATATTTAAAATTGATGGCATCAACATTGACGACATTAGTGTGTGTTAACCATCCAGGATCAAGAATATTGAACTAAGGTCATAGACATTTGTGAAATACCTCTCTCTATATATATAAGGAAAGAAAATATTGGGATTCTGAAAGGTCATTCCCATTGAGAAGATGGACAATACATCATACACAGAAGCAAAATAAATAAGTAAAAAGCTAAAATATATGTATATATATTAATGAAATAAAGAAAAAGAAAATCCACATATGTATATGTAAGACATCTGAGCTAACCTATAAGCAACCACCCTTGGTCGGATTATGAGATAGATTCGGTTGTCGTTGTGGAAGGTGTGATTTTATTAAAGAAAAAATATGAAAGTAACTAACCTTGCCAAGGGTTTTGGGTTTGGTTATTGATGCAGTTTCCCATGGCAGCAATGTTGAGAAAATCATTGTGAGAGAGGGATGTAAGACCCAAGAAATCTCTGGTGAGGGCTTCACTGTTATTATTTCCGGCGGCATGAGCGGTGGTTGTTTTGGGCGCACAGCCACCAAAAGTGTGGTCAAAAGAAGTCCCTTGAAAGGGAGAAGAGAAAGAGTTGATAACATGGTGAAGGAGTGTGGGGGTCATCTGGTCCTCACGTGAGGACAAATCCAAAGCAGCATTGGTACACACGTGAGCCTGTTGCTGTTGTTGGTGGGTCCTAGTCAAGCTCATCGTTGCACCCATTTCCGCTGCTTTCTGCAGCAACGCTGTGGCTGACATGTGAGGAAGAGTGGGACCACCTCTAGGGTTAGGGTTTTCGTGAGGAGAGAAGAATGATGATGATGGTGCTCCAACCCAAGGGGCCATCAAACTTTGTTGCTCTTCCTTCAATCCATGGAATATGTCTTCATCGTGAGTGGCTGAAGCTGAAGAGATCATCATTCCTGCATGAGCTGCTTCAGGAGTTTCACTTGAGTTGCCTATGCCTAAGCCTATTCCTGTGCCTGTGCCTGCCACAGATCTTCCACTCTCCTCTGCTAATGCATCACAGAAGGCTCTGTGGGTTATGAAACTGTCCCTCCTGCATCATTCTCACACACATACAAACAAATTACCAAACCATCTCCCTAAACTATACTATTTTTACTGTCTTTTCCCAACACCTAATACCTACTCCATCTTAGGCACCTGCCACTGCATTCAAATTTCTCAATTTTAGTTTATTTCCTTAGGCTCTATTTCATTAAACTAATTTATAAGTTATAAATTAGAAATTTAAAATTTTGAAACTTATAAGATATGCAAAAATTGATTCTCACACACATATGTAGTGTGTGTTTGTTTCAGCGTCAAAACGTGATTTTTCACGTTTGAATGGAAGGAAAAAATAGCAACTTCTCTGTAAATTGATACTTAAACGTGGAGAGAGATGAAAAACTTGCGTTTAAAAATTGAAATCAAACAGTAAATTAATCTTTGATTCTCACTTTGACATATGCATGAATCATGTCTACTAAAAAAAGCTCATTCACAAACATAGATTTTTTTTTGTGCTTAAAAGTTTAGGTGAATTAAGTTATGAGTACTCATCAAGATAAAGATAGGTCTCAAAGTTGTATGAGCTTATATAGTTGTTAAACATATCTATTTAAAAAAAATAAAAAAAAATAAAAAACTCATCTAGGACATGCAAAACACTATAACATTCTCTCACAGGGATATTATAGTTAGGTATATTTGTTGAGGATATAATGATCATCTGTACATAAGAAGAGATAAGGAATGTGGGTTTAACGCTGTAGCAAAAAAAAAAAAAAAAGAGAGAGAGATGTGAATCTGAGTCAACTTATCCTTGATAAATGAATGATGTGTTTGACTTGAAAACTGAAGCTGTAACTAAAGGGTTAGTTACCTTGAGAAGAGGGTTCCACAGTCACATCTGTACTCTCTAGTGCCACAGGTTTTGGAGTGTGCTTTCCAGTCAGATTGAACAGCATACTTCTTGGAGCATTTGTCACATTTCCACTTCTTCTCGCCGTGTTTTCTGCAGAAGTGCTTCTTGATACCGGTTAGGTCCCCCAGTGCCCTCGAAGGGTCGTGGTGTACGCAAGTAACTTCTGGACACACATACACCTTCTTCCTTATCTCCTTGCTTGTTCTCTGCTTCAGCTTCCACGGTAAGTTATGCCCTCTTCTGTGAAGTTGAAGATTCTGATCTCTTTGAAATCCCTTGTTGCAGATCTCACAAATGAACCTATTGGTCGCCAAAAGGGTCTTTGGAGACAACGCGACCACTTCAGCTTCCGGGTCTAAATAAACAATTCACGTAAAGAAAAAACAAACACCCAATTGTGATAAACAAGACAAGGACATACTACAAACAAGACAAACTATGTTTCGAAGTTTGTGTAGAGATATAATTAAGAAACCTGGGTTGCCAGGAAGGTTTCTCTTTTTCTTTAGTGGAGGCTGAGTTTGAGTTGTTGGTGGAGCAAAGTATTGTTGAGAGTAATCAGTGCCAATTTCGGTTCTGTTGCCTGAAGAAGCACTAGCTTCACCGGATGCACAAGTCAAATTAGACATGCTTTCTTCTACTTGTTATTGGAACATCAAAGTATCAAACCCTTCATCATCTTTTCTCATATTTGGAGTTATTTGATTTGTCGTGAGCCATAGATCTGAGTTTTTCTTATCTTACACGTCTTGCTAGCTTCTAAATCTAGGATCTAAGGACAGCCCTCATCCAAAACAGAAAGGACCATGAACTGGACTAGTGGGAAAAACAACAGAACATAGAGGCAAAATTGATAGACAGCTCAGGAATATATAGTCTTTGAAATCCCAACAAAGAACGAAAATTAGTATACATGGGGGAAAAAATGAAAAGTGGAGAGAGTTCTCTACATCTATGAAGCAAAATTTGTTTGGCACCAACCCAAGAGAATTTATTTATTTTTATATATATACCAAGAAATTAAATCCAGTGATGGCCACAGTAATATGAACAAAAATATAGACCAAGGTACTGAAAGTTGAAAATCAGAAAAAGAGAGAGATGAGAGATGAGAAGAAGGATTCCCTCTGTATCTGAATACCGGAAACCACAAAGCAAGGAGAACCCTACGGCTAACTCTGACGTTGCGCTTTCTGTCTTTTCTTTTCCTCTGTTCTCTTTCTCAGAACCACAAAAATCTTTTCTTTCTCTATTGTTTATATTTTTGCTTGCTTGCTTTCAACCAAGCTCAATTATTTTTGCTATGAACTTTTGTTAATATACACATACATACACTCCTTTCCCTTCTCTCGTAAAGTAAACAGAAAAAAGGGTAGGAAAAGCAAGCATGTAAAAAGAGAGTATCATATCATATCATCGATTTGTATATGCAGATAGAAAGAAAAGATGTATAAGATGTAAACATTTTAGAGAGAGAGAAACAGAGAAAGAGAATGATAGCATGAGAGAAGTCCCCTTATGTAACTTAACATCATAGGCAGTGGACCCTCCCTGCTTTCCAAATTTTACAGTGACATGATTGATTCATTGATTCAATTCCAACCGGCATGGCTAAAAGATTCTCACTTCTGCCCTTAATTCTTTTTTTCTTTTCTACACTTCATTTCATTATCATTGCCTATTAAAAAAAGCTGAAATTTCCGACATTTTTTTTGCATGGTTATGGATACGAATTAAATTAAATTCTAAACAGACAAACACATTGGTTATGGATCTACACAGACACCGAAATCCTTATCGGCCCCCCCTTCTGCATCCTTCGTATCGCCATCGTAACTTATACGACCACTAATTTTTTGTCGGCCTTGTCATTTTCATTTCCTAATGGTCATTATCACCATTAATAACAACTATTAATGTTGCAGCTACAGTACGGATACAACCTCATCTTACTACCATCATCTTCGACAATACTCCCACCGTCCTATACTTGTTTATATCCAACTACGTTAAAACAAATGTCACTCCTACTTGGGCTAACGTTGCTTTGCCAATTGCCGATACTTGTGCTCGAGTTGACTCCAAAATCAATAGAAAACGACTAAACGAGTCTTGACTGAAAATTAATTTTGTTTTTTTATTACTTTTTTATTCCTTGCATTGTAATTAAAGAGTGACTCGTGAGAAGAATTTTTGAATGATTGAATATTGGACTTTTCAGCTTCAAGTTTCATGGTGTAGAAAATTGATTGAAGTTAGTCTGTATTAGGATGCTTTCAACTTGTATCACAAATAGATCTGGCGTTTGGCGAACGCTGAAAATATAAACTAATCGAAAGTTTTGCTAATAATTAATGCATGTTTTCAGCCTTTAGATCAGTCCACTTGACATATGTCTGGTTTGGTTATTGAGCTTGATTATATTATATTAAATGTAACATATATGAATGTTTCTAAATATATATATTACAATTTGATTTATGTAAGAATAATTTTTATTATTGCAATATTTAAGGTATGTGGGTACAGCAGAACTACATTGTTTTATGTTTGCTCAGCTTTCAACGAGTTTGTGTTGCCTGCACCACGTATGAACTTTAAAAAAATGGCAATAGAAAAAACATTTCCTTTTGTCATTATCTTGTTTTATTGTTCGGTGATTAGGATTTTGAAAATGGGATCTTGCACGACCGAAACACATGCTCTCCCAGCTCATCTGTCCCAATAAAATACCATTTACTAATAAATAAAATAAAAGTGAACAAAGGTGAATGCAATAGCATTCAGTTCCTCCATATTAATATATTATTATATATAATTTTTTTGTTGTTTTAACATTGTGTTTCAAAATATTGATAATTAATTAATATAAAATACTAATATGTAATGGTATTAAGATACAAACTTAACACAATGAAAGTATGATGTCTGCTTGAGTATTTTTTATTATTATTTTAAACTTGATTAGGAATAATTGAATATACACTACTAGATTTTAATCTTTTAACAACATTTTCTTGTTTACATTTGTTAAAATGTTACTATATATTAAATAAATATTATTTTGTAACACTTTTTTGAAAAATGTCATTATAGATAGAGTAACATTTTTTATTTCAATATTATTCTTTCTAATTGTTTTCAAAATCAAAGTCCCATATCGAATAAATTTTTTTACATAAGTTATTTTGCAACATTTTTTTGAAAAATGTTACTATAATTGCTTTTAAAATCAAAGTCCCACATCGAGTAAAAAAAAATATATTTCTCTTATATCTAATTGTAACTCATAATTAAAGTCCCACATCGAATAGGTTAATGACTTATAAAGAGTATATATACTCATATAGTTATATTTAAGATAAATGAAATTTGATATTCTATATATAATTAGTGGTGACTAACTAAAAATGTATTTCCCTAAAAACTTAAGGAACTCTTAGAAGTTTAGGAAACATAAAAATATAATAATTGATAGTAATATTAATTAAAATTAATTTTTATTTTATAAGATTAACAAAATATTGGTAACATCATTAAAATGTTACAAAAAATTATTAAAATGTTACAAAAATACTACTTTGGTAATAATTGATAGTAATATTAATTAAAATTAATTTTTATTTTATAAGATTAACAAAATATTGGTAACATCATTAAAATGTTACAAAAAATTATTAAAATGTTACAAAAATACTACTTTGGTAACATTTAAAAAATGTTACCTAATTATGCAAAAATGTTATTAAAAGTCTTTAGCAACATGGACTATATACAACATTTGATAATATGTTGCTAAAACAAATTAGCAACATTTATACATAATTAAGTAACATTTTTCAAATGTTGCTAAATACCATTTGTGTTGTAGTGATATAACATATGGGTTGTTAATAAAATGCAAGTATGAAAAAAAATTAATTGAAACTAAAAATATAATTAAAAACTTGATCTTTAAACAATAAACTAAAGTTATAATTACTCAAAAATATTATTTATTTGTAAATAAAATTAAAATTTATATTAAAAATATTACATAAATACATTCACTTCCATCATTTAAAGTTTATCAATTGCTTCGACCGATAACTTTACTACATACTTATTATAATTTAATAAACTAGTTTAACAACTTTTAATTAACTAACATTTTTCTCTTTTTTATTTTATTTTTATTTTTTAACTAGTCTTTGCAAATTTTAACTAACTTTTTAACTATTTTTGGCAGACATAACCTAAAGATCTTACTAATATAAAAAGTATTAATAACATTTTTAAAGAGGAATTTTAGATATCATGTTAAATAATACTTTTTAAAAAAATAGATTATGTTAAATCATTTTGCTTTTTAACCAATATTCTAAAACATTAATTGGCTGACATAAAACAAAAACAGCTTACAACTGTAATTTCCATATCATTACTCTCATTTCATAAGCAAAAAAGTTCATTAATTACTTTTATAAAAAAGCTAACGAATATTTTTAGTGTATTAAAATAAAAACGTATAAATAAATATATTTATCATATTAAAAAATAAAAATATGAGCAGTAATGTTTTAAATGGTTATATATATATATATATATATATATATATATATATATATATATATTACATATATTATTATAGCATTTTTCTTATAGAAACCACACGTATTCTTTATAAGCAATCTAGCTTAACTTAAATGAACTGTATCTTGAGCAAAAAAAAATGTTCCTTTTAAATATTTAAAACAACTGTATTCATCGAACTCGAATTCAAATTACAAGTAGTGTTTCAAAAACAATGATTAATTCCATGTACATTTTGTTTAGTAAGTGGAAAAAATAAAGAAAGAGAAGGAAATAAAAAATCTTACATTCAAATTCCTTTTCAATACATATGAATGAAGATGGAAACATAAATCGAAAATTTGTTTATTCTCATTTGTTTACGTACCTTCCCTTATCACCATCTCTGGCATCCATGAATGTCACCATCAACTTTGTCATTGCCACCTTCTTCATCCGTGAGCTCGCCAATAGAGGTGTGGAAATAAAGGAATGTTGGGTAGTCAAAGTCAAAGCTAGGTGGAGCTGCTGGTGGTTGCTATGGTTCACCACTTTGTTCTACATGGTGGTTTTAATTTGAGGGTTAGATTTCATCATAGAACGATTTAATATACATGTGTTACGAACTTTGAAAGTTAGGTTTCGAGACAAAAAGAAAATGAGATTTTTTTTTTCATTTTTCATAAATATTTTTTAATTAATATTTTAAAAAATAAAGGGGATAATTAACTATTTTGGTGGCATGAAGATTTGAAGAGTACGTAAAGGGACGTTAATTCACTATTAATTGGGTTCACTGTGCAGTAGTGACTAATTAATGATTTAAGATATGTCAATGATTGTAAGTTAGGTGTTGACGGGAAAATCAAAATCAAAAGAATTTTTTTTTTAATTTTAATAATTATCTAATTTCTAATTTAATATTTTTAAATAAAATGATAGATAAATGTAAGTTTCTTAAATTAAAAAGATTTAAATATATTTTCTATCTTCATAAAATAAGCAAGTTTTGATTTTGATATTGTAATTTTTTTTATCTTTCTAAAATTTATAAACATTATTTTTTCATTTTTGTAAAATATTTTTTATCTTTATAAAATGAGTAAGTTATGATTTTAATTTTTATAAAAAAATTTATTTAATTTTCATTTTTTTAAAATATAAAGTCATAATTTTTTGTCCTTAACAATACTTTTAAGGTATATGAATAAAATTTATTATAAGGACATCTAAAAAGATGTCCCACACATACATTATTTCATTAACTATTGTGATATATAAGAGAGCTACTTAACCTTTTAATGAATAAATAAGTAGTTAAAAATAATTATATAATAATATATATTAAAAATAATAATTTTAAATTTTAGAGGTATGAAAAATAAATATTTTTTTTCAAAGGAATGGAAATCAACATTTGTAATGGTCTAAAATATATTTTTTTGTGGTTGCTCTTTCTTAATTTTACATGCGAGTTCCCAAAAAACATGTGCATGCTCTTTCTTCCTTGCATGTCATGTAGTCTAAAATTGAAAATTCTAGTATTCGTTTTCCCGAGTGTCTTTGTTTCTTTATCCTATCTGACAAAAAATTTATAATTGGAATGGTTGTAGGCAGAGTACACACTTGTTACTGTCCGTTATAGTAAAGTACCTAGCTAGATCACATGAATGTCTTGAAGAATATATATGCAGCTTGATATTGGTGTTATTTCCAATTTACTCAACAAACAAAAGTGCAATAATCTGTTGCTTTTTTTTTTTCCCAGGAATATCTAGGGTCGAGGGTGGGATAGCTGGTCCCAAGATTTAACGCAACTGCATACACAAATTAAGATTCGAACCTCTAACATTACTTAAATGTGGATCAATTCTTTTCGCTGAACCACACCCTTGAAATTAATAATTTGTTGCTCTAAGTGCTGCATTGTGTGATGTTATCATATGATAACCCACATGCCAAAAGATACATGCTTCTATTGGTCATTCAAATTTTGAGGGGCCGAATGAAATTAAAGTAATCCAATGGATGTAAATGAATCACTTTTAAGTAGGATGTAAGTAGGTATAATAACATGTGAATCCCAATTAATTTGAATTGATCCAATAAATTTGTATCAAATTTTTTTAATTTTTGGATTAAATTTAACTAAATTTGATCAAAATTCGGTATTATATGATTGAATAATGAATTTTATTTTTTTAACCCGTTATTTAATTCATCCCGATCATAATAACAACAACTACAACAATAATAACAATAATAATGATAATAATATTTGAATGATCATTTACTCATAATAATATTCGCTTTCACTTTTATTTAATAATAAGTTTTTATGTTTTAAGTTGGAAACATTATAAAAATACAATATATTTGTTTTAAAATTTATTTATATTAATTAATGTTAATTTTTGAGTTGATAATAATATAACAAAATAATATACTTATTTTATAATTTATTTTGTATCATTATTTATTTTATAGGTTAATAACATTGTATTTGCAGTAATGTATCAAATGATTTACATATATTTTAAAATATTTAAATGTTTTAAAAAAAATAAATTTAATTATTTTAACCCGATTAACTCAATCCTCATTAGATTGGGTTGGATTGGGTTTTTAAAAAATTGTACAAACTCGACCCAACTTACTAAATTTTAATTGGATAGGATAACAGATTTATCCAAATCCGATCTAATTTGACCTGTTTACACCCCTAATTTAAAGTTGCTAATAATAAATTTTGCGCAAATTAATGTTTGATGGTAAAAAAAAATCAAATACTTTAGGCTTAAATCCTTTTCAAAATCGTTTTTATCATAAACAGAATTTGACATAAATAATTTTAAATTATATTTAAAATGGTTAACTTTTACATTTTTTTTCCCTTACTCTTTCTCCACGGACAAACAAACAAGAGAAAACTATGTCTCTTTAACTAAAAACAAAATATAATTTTTTTTGGGTATTTTCTCACCATTATCTATCTCTCTTTTATTTTGTGTTTTCCTCTCATTATTTATAATCCTTTGCTAAATCTAAATATAGTATTTATTCGGAAGAGATTGTGTATTAAACCAAGTTAAATTTATTTAGTGATCCAAGTCAAGTCTATATGGTAGTAATTATATTCAACTAACGACGCTAACAACGTTATTGGGCACTCATTGTGGTAGAAACTAGAAAGGCAGCACAAAAAGATGTTGCGCCTAAATGTACGTTAAAAATTGTGCAGCCTTTCAAATTTATTTAGAATCAAATGAAGAAAAACAATAAAGTATCTATAAAATATTGATTAAAAATATGTTTTCATTTAGGAATAACAATGACTACCGTACGTATTTTAATATTTATTCTTATATTCGTATTATATTATAAAAGAAATATTTGAATCTAGATCCATCATCCATATTAAAAATCTCTTTAGATGAATTTCTCCATAAATATACAACAAAAAAAGAAAAAAAGAAAATTATTTTTTTAAAAATAAAATTAGTTTTCATATAAATTAAATTATACAACTTTCTCATAACATTTTTTTTTCTATTTTTACTTATGTAACTTTAAAACATTATTTTATTCTTATTATATTTTCTTTACCTAAAACAATTTATAAAAAAAGTTATCCAAACATGTCATAATAATTTTAATTCTTGTACTCTTATACATTAGGTATATAAGTACCCACACTTGTATCTATTACTCGAATAATAATTAATTACGAATAATTAATAAAAAAAAATATTGATTGAAAATTGAAAGTGTATCTACATGTACTATTTAAGTATATTTGTTAATATTAAAATAATTTTATTATATTATATTATAATCATTATTTCCTCTATTTTTTTTACGTTTAAAGTTTATGTAGAATAATAATAAAAAATTGATATTTTAGTTTTTTTTAGAATATTTATTACTTATTTTCTTGTTATGCCCTTTAGGTAGTTAGAGAAGAAATAGATATATTAAAAATGAATAAATATATTATTTAATAAATACACATTAATTATCAAGAATAAAAATAAAAAATTTAATAAATTATTATTTTAGAAAAGTTTATGTTTATGCTCATATATGCCTCACATTTCCTTCACACTTAATTTAACAATAAATCATACACACATACGTACCAATCACGTGAATTTCCTTCAATCACTCTTATTTTAAGAAATTACAATTACGAAAAAATAAGTTTTCATATCCTTATTATTTATTTATTTATTTTTTACTCATTTATAAGAGTGATTTGTTTATAAAAAAAATCTTATTGTTTTCTCTTTTCTTTCCTTATCTCAGGTTTCGTCATTTTGATTTTTTCTACATGATCCAAACAAAAATTATCAAACTAATTAAGTAATGGTGCATCCAAGTCCTTCAATCATGCATACACCGCTTGTCTATACATGTTTCAAATTTCAAAGCTCGATTTTCAATTAAGATTTCCCATAGCTTCAATTGAAACCTTTTTCCCTTATATGCAGACAATGGATTTGGTTATGGTCCACTCCGTTTCATAGTGACTCACAAAGTGGTCTTCTCAATATTTTTTTCTTTTCTTTCTAATTATTCCAAAATAATGGCAGTTAAGTATTTATACATTATATGTTACAACATAAATATGAGTGATAATTAAGTTGGCCGAGGTCGTACCAACCAATAATAGTAACAATATAATAATTACAGTCTAACAAAAACAAAAAAAGATTAAAAATGTTAGTCCTATAAATGAATTTTAATATATTGAGAAATTAGCCTTTAATTCTATACCGGCTAACAAAAGCAAAAAAGAATTCTATCTTTATAAAATTGTGCAGAAGTTTGTTATGAGTTGGCTCGGCTAGAACTAGAAGTGTGTTGTATGGGTTTTTATATAAGAAGAATGAGGTAGAAAAGACTTTAGCATGTCTTCTCTTCTGGTATCAATCTGCATCAAAGGATTTGGTGAATTGGAGGGGCCAGATTCTTGTATCCATCTCAGGATTTTCATAAAGATATTTCAGGTTCTGCCACAATGCTTCATGGAGGCAAACCTTTTCCAAGGGAGAATGAGATATTACGTGCATAAATAATTTAAAAAGAGATAATTAAATTTATAATAATGGAATACTTATAGATACACTTCATAACTGGGCCAAGAAAAGTATCTTAAAGGAATGGGTTAAGTCTCTAGAAAATTCAATGGGTGATGATAAATACACCTCCATTTTCGTATAAACACTTTTTTTTTAAATATATATAAAATCTCTAAATTACTTTTTAAAAAATATATATATATATAAAAAAATTTTAAATTTGCACCCCACACTCTTCTTTCTCTTCCCTGCACTCCTCTTCTTCTTTGTTTTTCCCGCACCTCGCACCCCCCTTCTTTCTCTTCCTCACACCCTTCTTCTTCTTTCTTTTTCCCGCACTTGCACCCCTCTTCTTCTTTCTTTTTCCCGCACCCCGCACCCCTGTTTTTTCTCTTCCCCGCACCTCTCTTCTTCTTTCTTTTTCTCTCACCCCCTTCTTCTTTCTTTTTCTCACACTCCCCCTTTATGGAATAGTAAAGTTTTTGTTCTGAAAATTACTTTCCCAAATAATAAAGTTTTTATTCCAGAAAATACTTTCTATAATAGTAAATTCTTATTCCGAAAAGTATTTTCCGGAAAAGTTTTGTTACATAATTCCAGAAAGTACTTTCCAGGATACTAAAGTTACTGTTCCGGAAAGTTCTTTCCGGAATTATATAAGAAACACACTTCCGGAAAATGTTTTTTTGGAATAATAATTTTACTATTTCAGAAAATACTTTCTGGAATGCTAAAATTAAATTTCGAATCTTACTTTTCGGTATGACAAATTTAACTTACGTGTTTCTTTATCTCCTCATCTATCATCGTCGTCTACAATCCTGTTATCCATAAGTAATGTTAAATAAGTTAAAAAAATTATAAATATAAAATATAATTTAATATATTAATTTGTACCTTGTATTGAATGTAGAGACTAATAAAGATTGAATGAAAAATTAGGGTTTAAGAAAGAATAGAGTAGAAAGTGAAAAATAGAATTTAAAAGATAGAAAGATAAAATATGATTATGTTGATTGTAAAAGAAGAAAAATCAAGAATGAAAAACGAAAAATAATAAAATCATCAAAAAATGACTAGAGTGATGAAAAAAGAGAATAAAAAAAAGAAGAAAGAAAAAGAAGAACGATGAAAAAAGGGATCAATAAAAAACAAATTTAAAAATAGAACTTAAAATAAAAATTTAGTTAGAAAGATATTTTAAAAATTTTATTTAAAAAAAAAGAGATTGAAGATGTACTTATAAAAAATAGGAGGTGTATATATGATCAGCCAAATCCAATTGGTCGTAGCAATTAGTGGCTGAGGCTCCACAACTTCTTGGCTGGGCAATGACTTCGTTAATTGGACTCTAGCTGAAGGCCCGCTATATTCAGCCCAAGACACTCCAATCATTTCAGGAAGGCCCATTCGCTGTTGACACAACGATGCTAATGGTGATCATATGTGAATGTGGCTAATTAAATTATATTCTCCAATACAATATTATATATAAGACCCACATATATAGCATAGTAAGTTTGAAAATTGCATCGAAGAAAAGTATACTTTTGAATAATTTGATCATAAATTTTTGTTGTAAGTGTTGTGCACCCGAAATTACCACACACACATAGATATATATGTTTTGAGTGCGAGATTATTACGCACATACACATACATGACTTTCCTCATGACAGGGGGACAACATTGGTAAGATATTGTCCGCTTTTGATCCAAACCATCACAGTTTTGCTTTTGTGAAAATTATTTGACATTGTTGCTGTAAGTGTTGTGCACCCGGGGTTACCACACACATGCATATATATGCTCTAAGTGTGGAGTTACCACACACATACTCATACATCATACATGACCTCTCTCATGATAGGGGGACAACATTGGCAAGATATTACTTGTTTTGGGTCAAAGTTCTCACAGTTTTGCTTTTGGATACCACCCAAAAAATCTCTCAACCAATGGAGACAATTGTGAGATTTTGCTTGCATCCAAACAGTAAATTCCCTGTACTGGTTGAAAATAAAAAATATAGAAATATTATGAAAAGTTTTTATTAAATTTTTCTTACGTATTTTTAATGTAATTACGCTGTAATTTATTTTAATTAATACTTTTTTTTTTGCAGAATCTTATTTGACATTGTAGACTTTGGATTTAGAAAACCGAAAAAAGATGAGCAGTTGAGACAAATAAATGTGCACTTGCCATTACACTCTTTTCATTTTATTTATAGTTTAATTTTTTTAAAATTATATAAATATCTTTACATTGTTCATTAACTTAAATTATCTTAACTATCATTTTAAAAAAATTATTATAAAAACTAATAATTTCACCGTCATAAACTTTTAAATATGGAAAAGGTTTGATGTGAAAATAGTTCCATAAATTGAAATACAAATTCACACGATTTTCAAAAGGGTTTGTGGAAACCTGTTTTTGGTGCATTGGAGAAGTAAACAAGGAAGATTAACCGAATGTTAACATGGTTTGTGGAAGTTAATTTCCAAATGAAACAAATTAAAAATGCATAAAACAGTTTTGTGAAACATTTTCGTAAACCACTTTTTCACCAAGCTTTCTTCGGCTCAACGGCCATTCATGTAACCAAAAATTAAATAAAACTAGTATTTATTTAAATAAAAATGCAGAACATTATTGTAATTTCATGTTTTAACTTTAAGTAAATATGAAGGGGCAAGATGGGATATGAGGTGGAAAAGGAGATTTTCTGTCCCTAAATCCATTAATTCCTATCTTTTCTGAAGAAGAAAAAAATAATACCAAACTCAGTTCTCACTTCCTTGTTCCTTCCCTTCTTTCATTCAGATATTTCATATTTGTATCCCTAAACTTGTCTCCTGCTATTTATATGTGAATCTACAATATTTTTTTTTTCTCATCAGAATATGTTACAACCATCAAAGACCAATTCCTCAAAGCATAGAGATTATCGAAGTGAATTTTGTATTTTCAACAAAATTTTCTCTATACATTCGGTTAGTAAATCGAACCCTGTTAATATATTTAATAAACCTAACTGTCGTTGGATTTTGCTGGTTTTTTTCTCGTCAAAATTGATAGTAGAAATATTTTTGGCATGTAATGTTTAAGCCAACTCTCCACCCTTTTTCTTATAAAATATAAAGCAGCCAGGTTTATAAAATTTATTCATCTCCATGTCATGCATTTATGTAATTTAATATTTTAATATTTTAGAATTTTTGGGACGTTTGTATCGATAGAATCTATTATTGAAAAAAAAAATGTAATTTAGTGTTTTAGAATTTTCGGGACGTTTGTTTTTATTTTAGAAAGAAAATAATGAAATATTAATTTTTTTTCTTCATATTTTAACATTAGGGTAAAGTTTATTTTTTTTAGTTAATTTTGGTAAGTATTTTTTTTGTTAGAATTGAAAATGTCGTGAAATAAAAAACCACACATTTACCAACAAATTAAATATTAAAACTAGTTAATTATATATATATATATATATATATATATATATATATATATATATATATATATATATATATATATATATATATGTATGTATGTATGTTCTTTATATCCAGAAAAATGCTGTGTCAATTGTGAAATATGAGCAAGTGAGAAGAATTTTTCTTCCTTTGAGAAATGCGAACACTAAATCTAAATCTTACAATCGTATACATGGACGGTCAAAAGTAACTAATGACTACTTAAATATGTTATGCAATTAAGAGTATATCAAATAAGAACACTTTTATTGTGAGAAATGAGAATCAAATTATAAATTTTTTATTTTAATAGTCAATATTAATTAAGAGAATAAAATACACAAATTTTTAAGTGACTTCTATATAACTTTTAATCTTAACTATTTATGTATTATATAACTCAAATTTAAAGTTTCCACATTTTAAAATAGAACCGTTCTAGCTAGTAAATAAATAAATAAATAAATATATATATATATATATATATATATATATATATATATATATTATCTTTGCCTTAAGACTCTTTTTTATTTTTTGGTTTGTCCAATTTTATTATAAGATCATCTTCTAATTGTTAATTGTATTAATTATATCTAAAATATCCTTATTTAATAAATAATTTTGGGCAAAAAATAATAACTTTTTGAAATTAATTAGATAAAAAATTTATCTCTCAAATAAACAAACACATAATTAAGTATGTCTCTTTCAAGCATTAATTAATTAGATAAAAAATAATTAAATGAAAAAAGAGAAAGTTAATTTTAGAAAAATAGTTTAAATTATTAAAAAATTTAATATTCTTAATTAAATTAATTAATTTTCTTAAAAGGTGTAATTTAGTTGAAAAAATCTTATTAATTATTTTGTCCTGTAAAAATAATAGAGTTAAGTTCCTTTATTTTTATTAGTCAGGATTTCAAATCGAATTTTGTAAAAGTGGTCGACTGTAGTCAACATGAAGCTCTCACTTAATAGACTCCCCAATGTACGTGTAAACTGTTGAAGTAAATAATTTCTAAGTTTTCAAGTAATTAGATAGAAAAATGTTGAAACAAATCAATTAAAATTCACTTCAGTATAAAGCTCACGGAAGCTTTTACTTTTGAATAAACTTGAATACTCTCACGAGAAAATCTCAACCTTTATCCTCTCTAAAAGGATATACATGGATTGAACTGATGGAAGAAAAAAAGTTTATGGTCCAAAACAAAAGTTGGCACACAAAATCAGCATATCTATGAGGGATATATATGTATTGTAGATAAGCACAGGATATACTCTGAGTTGGACATGGCAAATTCACCAGATTTTGAGGTAATGTCTAAAAGTAATTAATTAAGCACGAGCAGTTGTTGAAAAAAAAAAAAAAAAAAAGATTGAAGTTCTGTCATTTAAATGCAACACGAAGTTGCATTGCATTGCATGTGTTCATACTCCTCCTTTAAATCTTATGATGGATTAATTGGTCGCTATACGTTAACCATGTTTTCCGGATAACTTCAATTCGGTGCTTTTCCTGTGTTTCTTGGTCAGCAACGATCCACGATATCAATTACACTTGTTGCTTCCTTAATAAATCAGAAGAAAAAAAATAACAATATTTGAATTTGGGTCAACCCGTACACCAATTTACGTATTGTGTTTCATATCAAGAATCAAGATGCACTATAATATTTTGTTAGAGAAAAAGTTTATTAGGTAAATTGGATAACAAGTAACAAGTAAGTGGAAATAACTCATGAACCAAGTTAATCCTTTGAGATTGAGTTAAATGTGTATTCATGGTATATATGTCTCTAATTCTAATGTTTAAGTTTTTATATGTTGACCATATATATAAATTATAAAGTGAATTTATAAAATATTCAATGTAAGTGAGCAAGTTGCAAACAAGCACGGAAGTCACGGGAAATGAAAAATAACAGTATGATTGTATTTTATTGACTCTCTGAATCTGATGACAAAGTCACAAATCATACTCTTCAATTGAAATGGATAAGCTGCAGTTATATTTTCAAAACTGCACCCCCTTATAGTTGACTTTCGACATTAGTTTTACTTATAAGAAAACTTGGAACGTTATATATTTTTTCCTAGATACTTCTCTGACATGATCTTTGAATTTTCTTTCTAAATAGTATTTAATAACCAATTGGACTAATCATTTCTTACTTTGATTTCTGTCATATCCCATTTGCAAATTTCAACAATAGCCATCTGTTTTTTCCATGCAAATATGATTTAGGATAGTTTACAGTTGAAAAATCTACAATTTCCTTTTCGTTGTGCACCTGTGCTTATAATAATATTACTTTGCTTTAAAACATTAAATTATTAACAGTCAAGATTACACACACTGTTTACCAAATTGTAAAAGATCCGAATCTATAAATAGCTACGAGAGGCAGCACAAGTTCCCCACATCTCACCTCAATCCATTAAAAACCACCATGGCTATCTCTCCAATTTTCTTGCTAGCTATCTTCTCTCTCATTTTTGGCAATGCTGTTCCTCCCATTCAAGCCAGCCACCACGTTTACACAAATCTTCAGACTCTTTCTTCTGATTCCTCTAATCAACCTTATAGAACTGCTTATCATTTCCAACCTCCCAAGAATTGGATTAATGGTAATTATATTTCCATACAAAATAGTCTAAATCTTCTTTCTAAATTATACCTTTCTTCAATTTTCCGTGGGAAATATTTCATTTCTCTAACTATTATTTTTCATTTTGCTTTTTATTTTTGGTTGTCATTTGATGTTATGCTGTGGACATCATGCAGACCCTAATGGTTAGTTCTATTCTCTGTTACACTCCTTCATTTATGCTCTTTACTTCTCAAAATGACTGAAATGCTCAAATCTTATATCCAAATTCTCTTTAGTAGGGACAAAATGAATATTTTTTTAAGAAATCCCTTTACTTAAAATTAAACTTAGGACAAAATTTAGACACATTTTCTATATTATCGATATTTTGTTTTTTAATTAAAATTTAAATTTCATTTTATTAATATCCATTGATATTTAACAAAATCCTTCATTTCGTATATTAGCAAATTAGAATTTTAACTCTGATTGAACAAACTAAGTTTTGTCCTCAAATTAAATTAATAATCGAAAAGTATACTCCATGGTCCCCGCTTATATATTTAAAACATGCATACTTATAGTAGACAACAGGTGAAGGTGTGTACATGTTTACTCTTGGTTGAAGATGTGCTTGTGTGTGGACTTTTATGTAGGGCCAATGAGGTATAAAGGACTCTACCATTTGTTCTATCAATACAATCCAAAAGGTGCTGTTTGGGGCAATATTGTGTGGGCCCACTCTGTGTCAAAGGATCTAGTGAATTGGACTCCACTAGATCATGCCATCTACCCTTCTCAGCCGTCTGATATCAATGGATGTTGGTCAGGCTCCGCCACAATGCTTCCTGGGGGCAAGCCAGCCATTTTATACACAGGAATAAATCCTATGAATAAACAAGTCCAAAACTTAGCCTTTCCCAAAAACATGTCTGACCCATTACTTAGGGAATGGGTCAAGTCCCCAAAAAACCCTCTGATGGCACCAACTATTGCTAACAAGATCAATGCAAGCTCATTTAGAGACCCCACCACTGCTTGGCTAGGCAAAGATGGGTACTGGAGGGTGCTGATTGGAAGCAAAATAAACACTAGGGGTATGGTAATTTTGTACAAGAGCAAAAACTTTGTTAATTGGGTCCAAGCCAAACACCCCCTACATTCAGCAGAAGGAACTGGAATGTGGGAGTGTCCTGATTTCTATCCAGTTTTGAACAAGGACCCATTAACTTTGGGCCTTGACACATCTGAGAATGGTGATGATGTTAGGCATGTGCTCAAGGTTAGTTTGGATGATACCAAACATGATCATTATTTGATTGGGACTTATGACACTGCCAAGGATATCTTTATTCCGGACAAGGGATTCCAGGATAGCCAATCTGTCTTGAGATATGACTATGGAAAATATTATGCTTCAAAAACGATTTTTGAGGATGGAAAGAACAGAAGGGTCTTATTCGGTTGGGTTAACGAATCCTCAAGTGTTGCTGATGATAGAAAGAAAGGATGGTCTGGAATCCATGTAAGTTGGACTCAATTTCTTTATTTCTTACACTTTTGTTCATTTTTAAAACTTGATTAAACATAAAAGGCCTTGAACTTATTATAGTTTATATGGTTTATGATATATTATATGGTTTAGTATTACACGAGCTAGCTCATGGCATGGTTGGTCGTGAAGTGAGACTGTGCGAGCTAGACTAAACACAGATTTATGTTGAACGAATAGTTTTAATAAAATTATTGGACTAAACTTTCTTCAATAATGTAATACTATATTTGTAGACTATTCCAAGGGCTATCTGGCTTCATAAATCGGGAAAACAGTTGGTCCAATGGCCGGTTGTGGAAATTGAAAGCCTGCGTGTGAACCCTGTCCACTGGCCCACCAAAGAGGTCAAAGGTGGTGAACTGCTTCAAGTTACTGGTGTTACTGCATCCCAGGTATTTTTCACTTGTTATAATCTTTTAAGAGTAATACTATATCTGTAATATGTGAAATCTTGCATTTATATTGGTGCACAACCATATGCTACGTTGCTTGAACTAGGATATGAATACATCTTACGTGGGAATGAATATAAATGAAATATATAATCCGGGAATGAGTTCTATCACGTGGACTTCTACTTGAATTATCTTTAGTGGAACTTGACAAATTATGTTTAGTAGAATCATTTTTTTCAACAACGTATTAAATCCATATTGGAGTATCGTAGCAATGCCTCGTTGGAAGCATTCAATAATTAATTACGCTATCATCTAGGAAAGGAGCACTATAACAAAAAGAAAAAAAAAATTCTACTCACTACGTACTTATCTTAAATAGTAAAATGAAATGTGACCAAGAGAATAGAAGAAAATTGAATACACATGAATAGTTAACATTATCCCCTATACAAAAATGTTGTATATATCAATAAATTGTCTTTTGTTGGCAGGCTGACGTTGAAATTTCATTTGAAGTGAATGATTTTGGAAAGGCCGAAGTATTGGACCAATGGGTAGATCCCCAAATCCTGTGTGGACGAAAGGGTGCATCCGTAAAAGGTGGTTTGGGACCCTTTGGTTTGCTAGTTTTTGCTTCTCGTGGCATGCAAGAGTACACAGCTGTTTTCTTTAGAATATTTAGATACCAAAATAAAAATTTGGTTCTCATGTGTAGCGACCAAAGCAGGTTTGTCCTTGTCCTCTGTCCCTTTCCCTATACTTTTTATCAAACTTAGTTACTTGTCAAACTTGAGATAGTCCAAACCTTTCTCTCTCTGATATATGCAAATGTAATACTTTGACAGATCTTCTTTGAATAAAGATAACGATATGACCACCTATGGGACTTTTGTGGACATAGACCCTCTTCATGAGAAGCTGTCGCTAAGAACTTTGGTAAGTTGATGTAATTCATGAGACTATTTAAACAAAGTTTAATGGATGAAAAGTATGTTTGTGGATTGTAGTGAGGACCCATCATAGATTGCTTATAGTTATTAGATTTTCTTCAAAAAAATTACAATTGCACAATTTATATAACTTTTGTATTGTATAAAAGTTAGGATTAATAGTCATGTATATCGCAGTAGAGTAGTTTTACACCGTCAGCTAATATAATATTTGTTAATATGATTTTTATAGAATACATACAAGAAAAGAAATCATGTACTACGTGTTATTCATGGCTTCATTTTTTACATTCACAGATTGATCACTCAATAGTGGAGAGTTTTGGAGGAGAAGGAAGGGCATGCATCACAGCCAGAGTATATCCCACATTAGCAATTAATGATAAGGCACAACTATTTACTTTCAATAATGGAACTGCTGCTGTCAAGATCACAAGTTTGAGTGCTTGGAGCATGAACAAGGCAAAAATCAACTGAAACCAAGTGCTAGTGATAAAGACTAAAAAAGAGGAACCCAATTAAGGATTCATGTCATGATAACCAATATTTTTCTTTTATTAGTGCCTAAGAATTTGTTATTATCTTGTAACAATGGTGCGTGTTATTCATCTTAAAAAATATTTGATAAGAAATATATGAAAACAATACGTTTTGTAAACATATTCAAGATGCTTCACAACTTATTGTATTGACTTTTAATTGAAAAATAAAATAAATTCAATAATTTTTATTTTTGTTTTCGATATACAAAATACTTTATTCTTATAGTATTTTACTCCTACAAATTGGAGATTAAATAAGGGAGTTTACTAATCATGGACAAAATTAAGAAAATCTTAATTATACAAAATAAATTATGCAAACCTACAATTTAATTAATCAGATATGTTCATCTCAACACTTTATCTCAAGTTGGTAAATGATGAATGTCATACATTCCCAACTTGTCTAACAATCTCCAAAAAATTTGACTTGTCATAATTTTGGTAAGAGTATCTATCAACTATCTTCAGGTCGAATATTAGGTAATTCTATAATATTCTCATCAAGCTTTTCTTTGATAAAAAAAAAATCTATCAACCTCCACATGCTTCATACGATCATGTTGGACATGGTTGTGGGTAATGTCACATGTAACTTTATTATCACAATATAAATGAATGGGACATAGTCTAAGCCACAAACCTTCATAGAGTCCAAGAACCATTTCTATGAGTTCAACTTCTGCATTGGATCTAGCTACAACACTCTACTACTTGCTTCTACATGTGACAAGGTTATCTCCTACAAATGTGAAATATCCGGAGGTTGATCTTTTATCATTAAGAGCACCTACCAAATCTGCATCAGTTTCTTTCAACAAATCCAATGCGTACTTTCACTGAGACATAAAAATGTCCGACTTTGATCTTGAAACCTTATTTCTAAGAAAGTACTTCAAAGGTCCAAGATCCTTCATCTCAAACTCCTTTGCCAAATATTCTTTCAACATAAACAATAAGAATTGTAATCTTTCCTTCTTTTTTCTTTAGAAACAAGGTATGATCTTGGTTGCTCTGTCAATATCCAAATATAAAAATTGACTTGGTAAATATACCAAACCACGCTTGTGGCAATTGCTTTAGTCCATACAATGACTTTTTCAACTTGCATACCTTATTACTTTGTGTATTTGAGATCACACATCCTTCTTGTAGTTTCATATAAACTTCTTCAAATAGCTCTTTGTGTAAGAAGACATTTTTTTTATATCAAATTGTTGTAAGGGTCAATCAAGGTTTACAATTAGAGATAATAAAACTCGAATTGTGTTAATTTTGGCTACAGGAGCAAACATTTCAATATAATCTAATTCATATGCTTGTGTATACCCCCTTGCCACTAGTCTAGCTTTAAATCTCTCAATTGTACCATCTACATTAAATTTCGTTGTGTACCCATCGACATCTTATTGGTTTCTTTCGAATTAGACAATCCACAAATTCCCACATTTCATTTCTTTGTAAGGATCTCATCTCATTCATAGCATCCTTCCACCTCGAGTCAGCTAAAGCTTCCTACACATTGTTATAGATAATTGACTTATAAATGCGCTATTTGAGTTAGACATATTTTGGTTAGAAATGTAATTGCTCATAGGGTATTTGGTCTTACTAGTGAAGTTAGGATTATAAGTAAGCTTAGGGGTACCTCTAGTGACACTATCTGGTAGGATTCTTCTAACTGTATTTGGTTCTTGTTGGGACGACTAGTGTGGTATATTGTCAATATTAATTGGAAAAATTTCAATCTCGACATATTCAAATCCTCCATGATGTACCTCTTCCTCATTATGTGACTGCTGATTGCCATATTATTACACACTGTCATCTTCTCTTGGTACAATTTAGTAACTTCCTTTCTCCAATCTAACCTCAGTATTAACTTCTTGAGGGACAAGAGTCTAAATTTCATCACAATTCTCTCCTTGAATTTCAAACTCGGGTGAAAAATACATCAATGTCTCATGAAAAATTACATTTATAGTAGTGAACATTCGCTTAGTTTGTGGATGGTAGCACCGGTATCCTTTCTGATGAGCAGCATAGCCAAGGAACACACACTTTTCAGTTCTAGGAGACAACTTAGTTCTCTAGTGCGTGTGTAAGTGAACATAAGTGACACAACCAAAAAACTTTGTGTGTTAATTCAACAATGTTAGGACTTACTATTTCATCCATAAGTGATTGAAGAGGTGTTTTATACTTAAGAGATATGGATGATGTTCGGTTGATAGTGTATACTACATATGCGAGGGCTTCTCCCCAATATATTGTTGGTGTAGACCCCTAAAATTGTCCGGGTCGGAAATAAGACTCAAAGACTCTCGAAGACCGAAGGAAAGTCAGCCGGAAGGACTCCTGGAAGACCCTAGGATGATTCTTTGTAGGTCTAGAAGTCTTAGAGTAGCTTAGAATAAGGGTGTGCGAGGATTGGAGCTCAATACACCCTCCCAGAGGTTCAGTACGGCCGTACTGAGCCATTTGAACTGCAATACGGCCGTAGTGAACTCAATACAGCCGTACTGAAGTTTTTGAACTTCAGTACGGCCGTACTAAATTCAATACGGCCGTACTGTAGTTCAAAAACCCAGTACGGGCCGTATTCACCTCTTAGGCCGTATTGCGCCTCAATCCTATAAATAGGACGTCATTTGCACGTCCTCCCACACTTTTTCCACACTTCTGGACCCTCGTGCTGAGTATTCTTGGGTTTTTGAGCTATTCTCTGCCCTAGAAGTCTCTCCGAGAGCCAATCCGACGAAGTTCTTGAGTCATGAGCCATTAGCTTGAGACTCGAACAAGTCGAAGGGAAATCTCTTTGATTTCCATAGTAAAAATTATCTTTAGGGAAAGGAGCGAGCGGACGTGTAGTGGGAAGGAGCGCCAAAAAGCCTCCTAAACTTCGTTTTGAATATATAAAAGCACGCTTCGAAGGTTTATTCCCAAAATCCTTTCTTTTACCGCTTTTTGATTGCTGCATTACACGTTTAAAGCTTTCATCATGTAAATATTATACTTATAATCGTTTCTAATAAATAGGGGTAATTTAGTAACTTTACACCATTATTTATGAAATAATCCGTCATAGGGAACCCGAAAGGGGCGTTGTGGGGTGCTAACACCTTCCTCACACGTAACCGACTCCCTTACCCAACTCTGGTTGTAATGGCCGAAGTTGATTTACGAAAATCAATTGCCTTATATCTTTTTCCAATGTTTTGAGTAAAACATTGGTGGCGACTCCAAGAACCTTTCTTTTTGCGAAAACCACTAATCCATGGAGGGTCCCGCTTGGGATTAACATGGATTGGTGAATCATTTAATAAAATTGTTAGTTCGATGAGGTCTCAGTTTGAGAATAAGTCGTTCTAACAATCCATCATTTTTCAAAACTAAAAAAGAGTCCGACCATCGTCGCGAATGCCAATGTCCGTTTCGGCGGGTGGCGACAGATGGCGACTCCGCTGGGGAAGCCTCGAGAGTCAGTCCCATTTAGTGATGGATTGTTTCTAAAATAATAGTTTAAAATTACTTCATTACCCCTCACTTGTATGATAACATGTTTTATCTAGCTGGCTTTAATAACTATTGCGTGTTTAAATTTTCGCAATTGTTTGAAATATAAATTGCACACAAACCTTTGCACACAACAGTTCCCTCTATACCCGGGGGCATGAGTGGAAAGCCATAGGGAGTGGATGTTAGTACGGCCGGTTGTCGAATGGGTCTATAGGTGCCCGTAGACCGTTGTCGAAAAACATCACTCAAGGTGATAACCATGAACTCGAGTCCGACAGTGCATTGGAGCTTTCCATCGACTTACGACGAGAGGAATTGGGTCCCTATAATGGGGGCACCTTGGGGGCCTTGGACCGGTGAGAACAGTTAAAACCTCCTTGAATATGCACTTTTCTGCAGGATACCCCTACCTCGTGATTCGCTCGTGACTGTTCGTGGATGAGTGAATTGTTTGTGCATTGTTTATGTGACATTGTTTGAGCATACATTGCATTATTTAAACATACAACATTCCCTTTTTAAATAAGAATAAATAGGAATAAGAATCTTCCATTACATGGTGTTAACATCTACTTTCATCACATTCATATAGGTAGTTTCCCTTTTCACCCAAAAAATACAAAAAAGAATACCCAAAAGAAAAAAGAAAAATATATTTATCCAAACCAAGCAATATCATGCATCATCTTAGGAACATCCCGAAAACATGATAACTGCCTAGTTGAATAAACACAATGCATGCATATTCAACGCCATCATCTCATATCATGCATTTTTATCGTAGATCATGGAGGGATCTAGGGGAATGCAAGGGCAGTTGAAGAAAGTGGACTTCTTATTGTACCGTGCCGAGAGGTTGGACCACCTCTGTTCTTTGATGCCACGTGAGGCTCGTGTTGAATTCGAGAAATCTTATGGACGAGTCCTCGATTTGATGAAGATATGTGTGGATCCAGCTTTTCTGAGAGCATTGGTTCATTTTTGGAGTCTCGATCTGCATTGCTTCGAGTTCCCCCAGTTTGACTTAGTTCCTACTCTCGAGGAGTACGAGCTCATGTTGCGATGACCCAAATCAGCAGGGGTCTATGTCTTTCATGGTAATTATGTGGCCGTGGAGAGGGTCGCTACTCAAGTCAAACTACCATCACGATCATTTGCTTTAGTGGGGAACGACAATATCAAAGGTTGGAAGCTCGCTATGATTGAGGACCACCTTTCTTCCTTAGCTGGTGAGGGAGATTGGTTAGCTTTCAACAAGACTCTAGCGTTAGCAGTGTTTGGGACCGTCTTATTCCCCTTTCACGCTAACACTGTGGATCATGCTGCTATGGACGCTTTCTTCGCATGGGACGTGCACATGAAGAGTCCCGTGCCTGCCATTCTTGCCGACACCTTGCTTTCTGTCCACCTGTCTCAGCAGAAGCAAGGGAAGATTATCCGATGCTGCACCTCCTTGTTATATGTGTGGAGCATCACACACTTCTACGCCTCTAGTCACATGGGGACTTTGCCCGATCCATTGAGGAGCTTTTCGAAGATCCCCGTATGCCGCCGTTATGCTTCCGAATGGAAGGAAGAGATGGAACAGTGGAGTATTGAGCACTTCACATGGGTTTGTCCTTGGTTCCGTCCGAGCAATATATTGATGAGATGCGGCAGTTACCCAAGCATACCTTTGATGGGCCTCAGAGGTTGCATAGCCTACTCACCTAGAGTGGCTATGAGGCAACTTATGAGGACTCAGATTGTTCCTACTAAAGAGGAGCTTGGAGGATTGTGTTTCTCCTTTGATTCCGAGCATCAGAGGGACATGCACGCTGTCATTAGAGCGTGGGAGATACCAATCTATGAGGGAGATCGAGAGCTTGGAAAGCCTCGGGTATCCGTCTCCACCGACTACGAGATTTGGAGGAGCGAGAGGGGGGTACCCCAACCATCCACCTCTTGCGCGACCACAGTCACAAGGAGGGTGTTGCAAGAACAAGTCGACGCCTTGACCAAGAAGCTGGAAATCATGGGAGCTCAGATGAGAGTTCTTGAGGAGAAAAACGAAGAATCCAGTTTCGCCATTGATGGTCTACAAAGGCAGTGCAAGAAAAAAGATCATGAGATAGAGCGGCTCAAGGACGAGTGTGCTAACCTTAATGAAAAGGCTATTCGGGCATCCAAAATGCCAAAGGTCGAACCGAATAGTCAACTCCGAGATGTTGACGCAAAGATAGCACACCTTGAAGCCGAGTACGCAAGGCAGGCACAGTTGATCAAGGACATGCAAGATGATCTACTCTTGACTCGATCCGATGCGCAGCAATGGCGGGAAGTTGCTCAACAACAAACCGCAAGCCTTTCCGATTTTCGCAAGAAGGAAAGGGAAGGATTAGCACAGATGGCTAAGCTCCGAGAGGAGAAGGATCGAGCCGAAGACGAGCTTAAAGAATTGCAAGCCATGATCAACTACCACATTCAAAAGGCGAAGGACGCTCAAAAGCTTAGCGATAATATGAGCCAAGCAGTCCATACGCAAGCCGAAACAATGGCCCGTCATGTAGAGGAAGCCGAAGATGAATGGAGAAGAAACATGAACCCGCCTGTGGGTTTCTATCGGCTTTTCTCATTTTGTAAAAAATTGCTTCAAAGCATTGTATAATAAGTTGTACACTTTCTTTGATTAATAAATCGAATTTTTGAGATCTATGAAATCTTTCAATTGCCTTTGCATTCCATAGTCATTCATTTGCATATATCTCTCCCAGTAATTCATTAATAAACATTAATAAAAAGAAAGAATTAATCGATGCGTATGTTCAGAATGGATCGCACGCCGTTTGTTATTAAGTGTAAGCCAACAACCGCGCCAAGCGAACGCACATCAACTCCGTTGTTGGTAATCAAGACGAATAAAGGGGAAGGTCCGACACCGTTAAGGATCACTGCTCCAAGACCTTCTCCCTACGAATTGAATAAGGTTGTGCCATGGATATACGACATCCATTCTTCTGCCGACAGCGATATCTCTAACATCGCTGGACTTGGGGGCATGACTAGGAGTGGCAGGATCTACACTCCCGAAGATCTTCATGATAAAGCTCCCAAGAATAAAGAAAAGGAAAAAGAAAAAGAGAAAACCGAGGAAAATAAAGAATCCGAGGATAAAGATCAAAGGACGAAGAGGAACCAAGATCCTTCTCGACGTTCTTTAAGCCAGATCTTTAGGAAGGCCGGTTCACAAGCGTCAAGGCCGGTCGTCGTCATCAAGTGCTCTTCTCCTTCCGATAGAGATGTATAGACCTGATGACTGTTAGAGATTACTCCTCGGGGACAGCCCGACCCCCGAGCCTCGATAGGGCACATGTTTCCGCTATAATTATAATAAAATCGTTCTTTATTATTTCTTATTGCTTCTTTTCTTGCTTGCAATAAATTTCTAGACCACATTATTTTAACCCTGTTTGAATAAGCATGAATGAGGTTAAAATCGTCTTAATAACAATAAACCCGTATCATTTTTATGTGGAAGTGTGTGTAACAACTTGGAGCACCTTTCCTTGGCCTCAACAAGTGCCATCATGGATAAAAAAGAAATCCTTTAAAAACAAAAATCATAAAAACAAAAAAGCTCGGCAGGAAACCCAAAAAGGGGGCTGCGCAAAAATAAGAGCAAAGAACCCGCTAGGAATCCCACGAAAGGGTAACCTAGGCAAAAATTAGGGTTGCAAAAATGAACAAAAACAAAGGTCCGCTGAGACGCCACAAAAGGGGTGTTTTAGGCAAAAAATAAGGACAATCAAAAAACAAAAGAAATCCATGATGGTACCATGAGCTGAATCCAAAAAGAAAGGTTCAAGGGAAACTATCTAAGTTGTCGAATCACAACGTCAATAACAAGTCTTTATTAACTTCATAAGTGTTTAATCAAACAAGCCTAAACACATGAGCCTACCTTGGCCAGCCATTCTTACAAAAACCGTTTTCAAAACAATAAATAATCCCCTCTAAAACACAAACTTTTGAACAAAAATATCTTTCCTTTCTTTTCTCTTGTCCCAAACGATTTTAGAATAATCTAGTGGAAACATGAAGATATAGTGGTCAATAGGAAGGTTGATACATCTTCTAAAGGAAGGGAACGATCACTGGGTTGATGACACCAATCTCGATATAACACGCATCATTCCTCAGTTACAGAAATCGGCAGCGCACAGCCCGTCTAAGAGGAATGGCAAAATCCAAGCAAAGAAACGCATCGGTTAATTCTTTTGAAAAATAAATCAAATAGAATTAGGTGCATCATACCGCATACATGCATACAGATGATAGGTGTACTAGAAGATCACTTATTCTCTGTTTATTGAAAAAACAAACAAAAAACAAAAAAACAAAAAAAACAAAAAAACATATAAACTTCAGAAAAAACAAAGCGCCCGTACCATGTTCAGTACACCCGTACTAAAATTAGGGTTATGAACAAATTTTCAACTCAATACGGGCGTACTGAAATGAATACGGCAGCATTGGCCATAACGTCCACCACATTAGTTGCACATTCAAAGACCTTATCATGAGGCAGTCGCATAAAATAGAAAATAGGAAAAATTTCTTGTGTATGACAGCAGCCAACAGAAAAAGCCGAAAATCGACAAAAAAGGCAAAAATTCAAAAAATCCGACAATCATACAGAATAACTGAGCCTGGAGAGGCTTGCCGAAATAATACTCCCCAGAGACATCTCAGCTTGCACTCTTGGGCCGAATTCCCAGTGAAAGCTATCAGAGCAAGATCAG